>NC_090035.1:70961896-71279039 GCF_037176765.1 Anolis sagrei | reverse complement strand
AGGGTAGTGTTTCTTAACCTGGGGGTTGGGATCCCTGGGGGGGGGGGGGGGGGGGTCACGAGGGGAAATCAAAGGGGACGCCAGAGACCATCAGAAAACACAGTATTTTCTGTTGGTCATGGGGGTTCTGTGTGGGAAGTTTGGCCCAATTCTATCATTGGTGGGGTTCATAATGCTCTTTGATTGTAGGAAGGGTTTGGTGGGTATTGACCTTGAGTTTGGGAGTTATAGTTCACCAACCTCCAGAGAGCACTGTGGGCTCAAACAATGGTGGATCTGGACCAAATATTGGCATAAATACTCAGTATGCCCAAATGTGAACAGTGGTGGAGTTTGCGGGAAATAGAGCTTGACATTTGGGAATTGTAGTTGCTGGGATTTATAGTTCAGCTACAATCAAAGAGCATTCTGAACTACCAGTGATGGAATTGAACCAACCTTGGCACACTTGACCTACAGAAAATACTGGAAGGTTTTGGTGGGTATTGACCTTGAGTTTGGGAGTTATAGTTCACCAACCACCAGAGAGCACTGTGGGTTCAAACAATGATGGATCTGGACCAAATATTGGCATAAATACTCAATATGCCCAAATGTGAACAGTGGTGGAGTTTGGGGGAAATAGAGCTTGACATTTGGGAGTTGTAGTTGCTGGGATTTATAGTTCAGCTACAATCAAAGAACATTCTGAACTCCAATGATGGAATTGAACCAACTTGTGCCAAGGTTGGTTCAATTCCATCGTTGGTGGAGTTCAGAATGCTCTTTGATGTTTCTCAATGTTTCTCAATGTCATGTCTGCCAACATGACCTAAAGAAAATACTGGAAGGATTTTGTGGGTATTGACCTTGAGTTTGGGAGTTATAGTTCACCAACCTCCAGAGAGCACTGTGGGCTCAAACAATGGTGGATCTGGACCAGATATTGGCATAAATACTCACTATGCCCAATGTGAACAGTGGTGGAGTTTTGGGGAAACAGTGCTTGACATTTGGGAGTTGTAGTTGCTGGGATTTATAGTTCAACTGCAATCAAAGAGCATTCTGAACTCCACCAATGATGTAATTGAACCAACCTTGGCACACATGGCCTACAGAAAATACTGGAAGGGTTTGGTGGGTATTGACCTTGAGTTTGAGAGTTGTAGTTCACCAACCTCCAGAGAGCATTGTGGGCTCAAACAATGATGGATCTGGACCAAATATTGGCACAAATACTCAGTATGCCCAAATGTGAACTCTGGTGGAGTTTGGGGAAAATAGAGCTTGACATTTGGGAGTTTTATAGATCAGCTACAATCAAAGAGCATTCTGAACTCCACCAACGATGGAATTGAACCAACTTGTGCCAAGGTTGGTTCAATTCCATCGTTGGTGGAGTTCTGAATGCTATTTGATGTTTCTCAATGTTTCTCAATGTCATGTGTGCCAACATGACCTACAGAAAATACTGGAATATAAATACTATGCCCAAATACTATGAAAATACTATGCCCAAATGTGAACAGTGGTGGAGTTTGGGGGAAATAGAGCTTGACATTTGGGAGTTGTAGTTGCTGGGATTTATAGTTCACCTACAATCACAGAGCATTCTGAATCCCACCAACGAGAAAATTGGGCCAAGCTTCTCATGCAGAACCGCCACAACTAACAGAAAAATACTGTGTTTTCTGATGGTTTTTGGCAACCCCTCTGACGCCCCCCGTGACCCCCCCCCAGGGTCCTGACCCCCAGGTTAAGAAATGCTGATCTACAAGAACTGATCAGCATGGTTGAGAATAGGAAAACTTGGAGTCTCGTTGTCATTTTTAGGGTGACCTTAAACTGAAGTCGACTTCAAGGCAGGCAATAATAACAATTTCTGGGTTCAATCGAGTCACATCCTTGGTTGCTTTCCTCCTTTTCCCTTCTTATAGCACCAGTAGTGTGCAAAGCTAGCAATTTATGTCAAGGAGGGAAGTATGTTTTCAGAAGGTTTACAATCTCAGTGGGATGCAGCAGACAGGACTAAACTCCGTGCCTCACAATCCCATTGATCTCAGAAGCCAAGCTGGGAATTGGAGCAATTTGCCTAGGATGCAAGCAAGAGATTGCAGGCTTGCAGCTCAGACATAGCCGAGCAGCAGCTGGCTGAAGCGATGGCCAAGGCTCCCTTACTCACGGTTGAGCTATCTGACCTCAGATTCTGCGGTGGAGTGGGAGCCACTACAGACGTGATTCTTCACTAATTTTCCTTTCAAAGGAATCCGTGAGTCATTTCAGGAATGTTCTTCTGTCTGTGAGAAAGTCTTGGAAAACTATCTAGAATGGAGCTTTCCAATCTGTGTGTCGCGACACGTTGGTGTGTCGTCTGCAGTGTGTATATGTGCCACATACATGTCATGAGAAACCTTAATCAATGTGAAATCAGAAATAAATCCTAGGTAAAAAGTTGTGTCCGACTCTGGGGTGTGGTGCTCATCTCTATTTCTAAGCCGAAGAGTCAGCGTTGTCCATAGACACCTCCAAGGTCATGTGGCCGGCATGACTGCAAGGAGCATGGTTACCTTCCCGCCGTAACAGTACCTATTTCTCTACTCACATTTGCATGTTTTCGAACTGCTAGGTTGGCAGGAGCTGGGGCTAACAGCGGGTGCTCACACCGCTCCCCAGATTTGAACCTGTGACCTTTCGGTCAACAAGTTCAGCAGTTTGCTTTAACCCACTGCGCTGCTTTAAAAAAATGCATAAATTGAATTTTTCCATGAAATATATTATGTCCCCATACATTTCATTATTACAATGTATGTATGTGTCCTATTATACGGCAGTGTTTCTCAACCTGAGGGGTGGGTTGTGAGGGAGGTTTTAGAGGGGTTGCCAAAGCCCATATTTCTGATGGTCTTAGGAACCACTTTGACAGAAAAGGCTGAACATCTCTCAGCTTGTCCTACTCTTCCTTTTTGGTATTGGTGAACTACAACTCCCAGAATTCAAAAAGAGCTTCCTCCCAACTCCACCAATATTCAATGCTGGCCATGTAGGTAGTGTGCCAAGTTTGGTGCAGATCCATTGTGGGCTGAGTTCAGAGTGCTCTTTGATTGCAGATGAACTATAAATCACAGCAACAACAATTCCTAAATGATAAAATCAATTACCCCCACCAGTACTGTAGGTGAGCTACAACTCCAAAACTCAAAGTCAATACCCACCAAACCCTTCCAGTATTTTCTGTTGGTCATGGGAGTTCTGTGTGCCAACTTTGGTTCAATTCCATCATTGGTGGAGTTCAGAATGCTCTTTGATGTAGGTGAACTATAAATCTCAGCAACAACAACTCAAAAATGCTAAGGTCTATTTTCCCCAAACTTCACCAGTGTTCACATCTGGGCATATTGAGTATTTGTGCCAAATTTGATCCAGAGCCATCATTGTTTGAGTTCACAGTGCTCTCTGGAGGTAGTTGAACTACAACTCCAAAACTGAAGGCCAATGCCCACCAAACCTTTCCGGTATTTTCTGTTGGTCATGGGAGTCCTGTGTGCCAAGTTTGGATCAATTCCATCATTGGTGCAGTTCAGAGTGCTCTTTGATTGAAGGTGTGAACTATAAATCCCAGCAACTACAACTCCCAAATCAATCCCCTCACGTCACCAGTATTCAAATTTGGGTGTATCGGGTGTTTGTGCCAAATTTGGTCCAGTGAATGAAAATACATCCTGCATATCAGATTCATAACAGTAGCAAAATTAAAATTAGGAAGTAGCAATGAAAATAATGTTATGGTTGGAGATCAACACAACATGAGAAACTGTATTAAGGTGTCGTGGCATTAGGAAGATTGAGAACTCACAACAACCCTACCCTTGAGTTATTTGCATAGGGAATAGCTTTTTCTACGGTGAGAGAATTCTGCATAGAATTCATGCTGCATTCCAAATAAGCTTTGACTATTCTATAGCAGAGTTTTCCAAACATTGTATGTTGGTCACACCTCATTTTTAGACATGCATCATTTCACAACACTGTTATTCAGCTTTATTGCCAAACTGGATGTTAAACCAATCCCTTACAATTGTGTTTTTCTGGGCTGTATGTCCATGTTCCAGAAGCATTCTCTCTTGACGTTTCCCCTGAATCTATGGCAGGCATCCTCGGGAATTGTGAGGTCTGCTGGAAGCTAGGAAAATGGGGTTTATATGTCTGTGGAATGTCCAGGGTGGGAGAAAGAACTCTTGTCTGCTGGAGGTAGGTGTGAATTTTTCAACTGGCCACCTTGATTAGTATTTAAGGGCCTAGCAGTTTCAAGGTCTGGCTTCTTACTGCCTGGGGAATATTTTTTTTTGGGAGGTGATTGGCTGTCTCTGATTATTTCTTGTCTGGAGTTCCCCTGTTTTTGAGTGTTCTTTATTTACTGTTATGATTTTAGAGTTTTTAAATACTGGTAGCCAGATTTTCTTCAATTTCATGGTTTCTCCCTTTCTGTTGAAATTGTCCACTTGCTTGTGGATTTCAATGGCATCTCTTGTGTAGTCTGACACGGTAGTTGTAGCTACCGGATTAGATGGCAGTGTAGACTCAAATTATCCAGGTCAGAGCATATAATCTGGATTCAGAAGCTGGATTATATAATAGTGTAGACCCAACCCCAGTGGGCTTCCCTGGATTCGAACCCGGGTCTCCCAGTCATAGTCTCCCAGTCACCCAAACCATTTGGCCTTATATCTGCTATGCCTTAAGACGAGTGGATTGAATTCTGAAGCAGACGGTTTGAGGCCAGGCTTCTTCTGGGCTCTGAAGGGTTGGGAGATTTATCTTAAATTGAGATGTCCCAGTTACATCAGCGAGGCTGAGATCAAAGCCGAAGCAGTGAGGGGGGGGGGGGTTGCTCAAAATCCGGCAAAAACAACTCTTCTTCGCTTTGCTTCCCTTGCATTGGTCCTCCTTTGATCTTGGAACTGGGGAGATTGGGGAGATGTGTCTCCCAACTCATGTTTGCAGAAGTGGAGATGAGAAGAAGAAGAAGTGGAAACAGGGGGAACCCCACTTAAGCGGCTGAAAGGGAAAAGGAAAGGGTCTAAAGCTGTCAGGAATTGTGGGAGTTGAAGTCCAAAACATCGGGGGGGGGGGGCAAAGTTTGCCCATACCTGGTCTACACTTCCATATAATCCTGTTCAGAGCAGATAATCTTGATGTTACATGGCATTGTAAATGAAGTCCCAAAAGGCTGATCTTCCACATGCTTTGGACTTCAGCTCCCAGATGCCTCAGCTGCCTTGCTCAATGGTCAGGAATTCTGGGAGTTGAAGTCTGGGAGCTGTGGCACAACTAGCTGGTAGCCAGCTGCATTAAATCACTACTGACAGAGAGGTCATGAGTTCGAAGCCAGCCCGGGTTGGAGTGAGTTTCCGGCTATTAGTCTAGCTTGCTGTCGACGTATAATCTATATAAATAAAAATGTAATGTCCGTTTGTGGGATTATCCAAACTCAAAAACCACTGGACGAATTGACACCAAATTTGGACACAATATACCTAACAACCCAATGTATGTCCTTCACTCATAAAAACACTGTAAAACACAGCAGAAGGGACTTTAAAAGCCCCCAAAAGCTAAATGACGAAAAACTAAATGACAATACAGGAAGAAAGAGGGAAGGGAAGGGGAGAAAAAATAAAAAAGAAAGAAAGAAAGAAAGAAAGAAAGAAAAGAAGGAGGGAGGGAAAGAAAGAAAGGGATAAGGAAGCATGGAAGGAAAGAAGTAGAGAAGGAAGAAAGGAGAGAAAGAGGGAGGGAAAGAAAAAAGGAGAAGGAAGGAAAGTTAGAGAAGGAAGGAGAGAAGGAAAGAAAAAAAGGGAAAGAAGGAAGGGGGGAAGATGTAGAGAAAGAGGGAGGGAAGGAAAGAGAAAAGGAAGAAAAGAGAGACAACAGAAGAGAAAGAAAAAGGGGGAAGGAAGGAAAGAGGGAGTGAAGGAAAGAGGGAAAGAAGGAGAGAAAGAGGGAAGGTTGGCCACAGTGGATACAGTTAGTCTATATAAATAAAAATGTAATGTTCGTTTGTGGGATTAACAGAACTCAAAAACCACTGGATGAATTGACACCGAATTTGGACACAAGATACCTATCAACCCAATGTATATCCTTCACTCAAAAAAATGATTTTGTCATTTGGGAGTTGTAGTTGCTGGGATTTATAGTTCACCTACAATCAAAGAGCATTCTGAACCCCATCAACCATGGAATTGAACCAAACTTGGCACGCAGTTCTCCCATGACCAACAGAAAATACTGGAAGGGTGTCCTCTGGTTTTGGAGTTGTAGTTCACCTACATCCAGGGATCACTGTGGACTCAAACAATGATGGATCTGGAGCAAACTCTACACAAATACTCAATATGCCCAAATGTGAACACTGGTGGAGTTTGGGGAAAATAGAATCTTGACATTTGGGAGTTGTAGTTGCTGGGATTTAAAGTTCACCAACAATCACAGAGCATTCTGAACCCCACCAACGATAGAATTGGGCCAAATCTCTCACACAGAACGCTCATGTGGGCCACAGCAACGCGAGGCAGGGGACGGCTAGTATAATAATAATAATAATAATAATAATAATAATAATCTTTCTTTATACCCCGCCACCATCTCCCCAATATAACGAGATAAAATACAAACAACAGAAAATTAAACACAACAAAATACATATTGTAACAAAATAAAATAGACAATACAGAATGACATAATAAAATAAATCACATAGGGCGGGCCAAATGTGCAAGATAAAATGATAAAAACATTAAAACCTTGGATGAGATAGGAAATAGAAAAAAGTGTATTTGTAAAGGAGGGGCTCGAGAAGGAGGAGCAATGGGGTTTGGTCTTCATTAAGGGTAGGGGAAAGTGCATCGTGTGGACAACTGTAGATGGAAACTAACATAAATGGGTTGGGTGGTCACTCTCCGAAAGAACATAGGAAAAGCCAAGTTTTTAGATTTTTCTTAAAAGCTGCTAGGGTGGGGGCTTGTCTAATTTCACCTATGCAGCCTGAAAGACAGTCGCATCTGTCAAGTAGGAAATTTAGGTACTGCTTTATGCGGGGAGGCTATTTAACTAATTTACAATGCCATAAAACCTTCCAGCAGCGTGCAGAAGAATGAGGAAGTACTCCATCAAAGGAGTCTGTCACAAATGGATGGTGAAGCGACAGCTCCCCCTGTGGCTGGAATTGAGCATACCCTCATGAAACCAGAAAAGCTGGAATGTTAAATTGCCTCTGTGTCTGTCTATATATGTTGTATGTCTAATTGGCATTGAATGTTTGCCATGTATATGTGCATTGTAATCCGCCATGCAGGATGAGAAGGGCGGAATATAAATACTGTAAATAAATAATAAATAAGTCCAAAAATTGGGAAACTGTCCTAAATGTGTCTCCGTTTCCATAGACAGACCTTTGCCTATTTGGGATTCTTTGCACACAGACTTCCAAGAGACAGGGACTCTCAATTCTAGGCTACACTTATTCTTAGAAGGCTTTTGGTTCCTGCCGATCTCTTCTATATGACACCCCATCCTCTCCCTGTTTTTGGCAATGCTTACCTGTGCCATTTTCGATCCACAGGCCCACAGGGCGCAGCAATGAACAAGCTGCGGCAGAGCCTGAGACGCAAGAAGCCGGCCTACGTCCCGGAAGCGAGTCGACCTCACCAGTGGCAAGCAGACGAAGAAGCCGTGCGCAAAGGACGCTGCAGCTTCCCTGTGCGGGTGAGCAAGTGGCGACTGCTTCATTAGGAATATGGGAATATACTTGGTTTCCATTGGCTGGCTGCCTGGCTTGGACCCCAGCACTGTGCAGAGTCTTCTCAGTGGCAGCCCCTAAACTCTGGAAGGTTAAGCTCTTTTTAAGTCCCAAAGCCTTGACTTTTCTTAGGGTTGTGGTTGTTTGCTGCCACCTTTAGCAGCCCTGAGAAAAATCCTATTCTATCAAAAAGTTTTTTAGCAAGATTTAGTCCTTTCATTATTGGCTGCTACTTCTCAACGGATAGCAGGTGGTGCAGTACTGGCTAAACAATATTATTTAATTTATTTATTTAAAACTTTTATATCCCGATCTTCTCTACCTCCCTAGAGAGACTCAGACTGGCTAACAGCAAGGATTCAATGCTAACAGTATAGTCTAAAACATCAAAACAATCTAACAACATACATCAACAGTGAATTAAAATACATATAGGATAAAATACATCTAATCCAATTCTCCAAGATAAAATCATGTCCAACTCAGTCTGCATCATGTGGTCAATAACTCTGGTCAATTGCTGGTCTCAGCCATCATTCTGGGAATGCCTCATTCCATAGCCATGATTTCACTAGTTTCCAAAAGGGCAGGAGGGAGGGGGCAGATCTAATTTCATTCAGGAGAGAGTTCCATAGCTGGGTGGCCACCACAGAGAAGGCCCTGTCTCTCTGACTGCAAGAGTGGCGGGACCAAGAGCAGGGCCTCTCCAGAAGATCTTAGCAGCCTTGATGGTTCATAGGGGAGAACATGTTTGGACAGGTAAACTGGGTTGGAACTGTATAGGGTTTTGTAGGTTTCTCCAGCGGTTTTGGACCGGAACCGTATAGAGTTTTGTAGGTTTCTCCAGCAGTGTTGAGTGTAGGCATCCTGTGATAATGCAGCATGTCTCATTAAGAGTCACATCCACTGTTTTAACATTGTGAGTTGTATTCCACACTGGACATGCGTATTCAGCAGCAGAGTAGCAAAGTGCAACAACAACAACAATAATAATCTTTATTTATACCCCGCCACCATCTCCCCAAGGGCGACTCAGGGCAGCTAACATGAGGCCAAGCCCAAAGATACAACATAGCAAAATAAAATACAATATGCAAACAACAAAAATCACATCACAATAACATACATACAGTAGCAAAATAGAGTAGACAAAACAAAGTTATCAAATATAAAATTGAATGTGCGGGCCAGATAGACAAAGTAAAATGATAAAACCCTGGATGAGGTAGAAATAAAAGAAGTGTATTTGGAGCCCAAAAGGATAGATGTCTTCACTGTGTCTAGTTGTGACCCCCAGGTTGTGCCAATCATATGATATTATTTCTAGGGCCCACTTTTTCTTTTTGATAGTCAGGCAATGCTTCTTGTAAGGCAGAGCACAGTCCAGAGTAACTCCCAAGTATTTTGGTGTGCTGCAATGCTCTAGTGGGATTCCCTCCCCGGTAATCCTCAGAGCTCAAGATGCTTGTCCATTCTTAAGATGAAAAGCACTTAGGTTCTTGTAGGGTTTTTTTCGGGCTATAGGACCATGTTCTAGAGGCATTTCTCCTGACGTTTCGCCTGCATCTATGGCAAGCATCCTCAGAGGTAGTGAGGTCTGTTGGAAATAGGACAATGGGTTTATATATCTGTGGAATGGCTGGGGTGGGGCAAAGAGCTCTTCTCTGCTGGAGCTAGGTGTGAATGTTTCAACTGACCACCTTCATTAGCATTTGAAGGCCTGCCTGAGCCTGGGAAAATCTTTTGTTGAGAGGTGTTAAGATGTGCCACTTCAAATGCTAATGAAGGTGGTCAGTTGAAACATTCACACCTAGCTCCAGCAGAGAAGAGCTCTTTGCCCCACCCCAGCCATTCCACAGATATATAAACCCATTGTCCTATTTCCAACAGACCTCACTACCTCTGAGGATGCTTGCCATAGATGCAGGCGAAACATCAGGAGAAATGCCTCTAGAACATGGCCCTATAGCCCGAAAAAACCCACAAGAACCTAGTGATTCCAGCCATGAAAGCCTTCGACAATACATTGAAAAGCACATGTCTGCATTTTAGATGGATTAGGAATCAGCTGGTTTTCCCTGTAATAGGCAGTAAGAGCACCTAAAGCTTCAGAGAGCTTTTCTTTTCAACCATTTCAAGGGTCCCTACTTAAGTGATGATTGCACGATCATCAGCATAGATTAACCTCTCTGTCCTTTCTGGTGGTGGCTGATCATAAGGAAGGCTGAGCGAAGGAAGAGAGATGCTTTTGAACTGTGGTGTTGGAGGAAAATTCGGAGAGTGCTTTGGTCCGCAAGAAGATCCAACCAGTCCATACTCCAGAAAATAAAGTCTGGCTGCTCACTGGAGGGAAGGATATTAGAGGCAAAGATGAAGGACTTTGGCCACATTATAAGAAGACAGGAAAGCTTGGAGAAGACAGTGATACTGGGGGGAAAGGAAGGAAAAAGGAAGAGGGGCCAACCAAGGGCAAGATGGATGGATGGTATCCTTCAAGTGATTGGTTTGACCTTGAAGGAGCTGGGGGTGGTGACAGCCGACAGGGAGCTCTGGCGTGGGCTGGTCCATGAGGTCACGAAGAGTCGGAAGCGACTGAACAAATGAACAACAAAGTTAATTTTTAATATTTCTGACACAGACTCTCCATCTTCTGGAGGTCTCCCACAAAATTCCGATACCCTGAAAGGTCAGACCAGGATTGATAGTTTCAAATCACAGGAGGATCAATTTGGATTGGGTATTAGAAGGAACCTTAAACGTTTGGAAATGTTGGACAATGGAACCAATTACCTAAAAAGGTTGTGAAGTCTCCTTCTCTGGATTCGATGGCCTATGAGGCTCCTTCCACCTCTGGTGGTTTGATATTTCTATGATTCTGTGAGCAGAATGCCCACTGAATCCCTAGCAACAATAAGGGCTCGTAACTCCTGATTCAAGTTCGGACTTGAATCATGAGCTGGAGTTAAGCCTTCCGCTTTAAGCTGTATGGCTCTAACATGCTGGGAAGTGTGATCCTTGTTTTCCCCATCTCAAACTGTAGTGCTACTGACCAGTAGGGAGAGCTTCCAAGTGTGAAAAGCTTGTGCTGACTTTTTCTTCCAACTTGTTCCTCTCCATAGTACCTTGGCCATGCAGAAGTGGAGGAGTCCCGGGGAATGCACGTTTGCGAAGAAGCTGTGAAGAAGTTGAAGGCGGTGAGTTGGGGGCTTCCAAGTTTGGGGTGGGTGGGTTATATATTGTATTGATTTTACTGTGAGTCTTTTAAGAGCAGTCTTTCTCGACCTTCCTAATGCCGTGACCCCTTAATACAGTTCCTCATGTTGTGGTGACCCCCAACCATAACATTATATTCATTGCTACTTTGTAACCGTAATTATGCTACTGTTATGCATTGTCATGTAAATATCTGATAAGCAGGATGTATTTTCATTCACTGGACCAAATTTGGCACAAATACCCAATCCGCCCATATTTGAATATTGGTGGGATTGATTTTGTCATTTGGGAGTTGTAGCTGCTGGAATTTATAGTTAACCTACAATCAAAGAGCATTCTGAACTCCACCAATGATGGAATTGAACCAACCTTTTACACAGAACTCCCATGACCAACAGAAAATACTGGAAGGGTTTGGTGGGCATTGACCTTGAGTTTTAGATTTATAGTTCACCTACACCCAGAGTGCACTGTGGGCTCAAACAATGATGGACCTGGACCAAACATGGCATGAATCCTCAGTATGACCAAATGTAAACATTGGTAGAGTTTGGGGAAAATAGACCTTGACATTTGGGAGTTGTAGTTGCTGGGATTTATAGGTTACCTACAATCAAAGAGCATTCAGAACCCCACCAACGATAGAATTAGGCCAAACTTCCCACACAGAACCCACAGTACTATATTTCTTGATGGTCTTTCATGACCCCTCTGAAAGCCCTCTCACAACCACCCCAGGGGTCCTGACCCCCAGATTGGGAAACACTATTTTAGTGAGAAAAAGCAATGTACGAACAATGACAGCAACAACAAGGCCTGTGCTCGAAGTCCTTCTGAATGTCGCAATGCAAAGGCCCTGCATTTTTCTTCCTCCCCAGAATGCTCTTCCTCTTGTATCCTGTTCGAAGTTTTTCCTTTTTACAAAGTTTATGTGATCTGAACAAACAACTCTTGCAACTTTTTATTTTCTTGGCTCTTACAGAGTGGTCGCAAATCTGTGAAGTCTGTTCTCTGGGTCTCGGCTGATGGGCTGCGGGTTGTGGACGACAAAACCAAGGTAGGAATCCTATGGAAATGGTCAGAAAATAGGACCAATGTAGGAAATTGGGGAGGCAGAGGCGGGTGGAACTGCACACATTATTTGCCGATACATCACACAGTCCTAGACACTTGGGAAATGTCCAATGTGTTATCGAATACAAAAGCCAGCATAGTGCTTGCTGTGTACTAATCTTGTTGTGTAAATAATAATAATAATAATAATAATAATAATAATAATCTGCCTAGAAAGTCTGGTGGCAGGGGACTTTTACAAGTAAAGCAAGCAGTCGAAGAAGAAAAACATGCCCTGGCAGAATATGTAAAGGAAAGCCAAGAACCTGCCTTAATTGAAGTCAATAATCGGAAACTTCTCAAAGCACAGCAGACAAAGAACCGGTACAAGAAAACTGCACTCCAAGCCAGAGCTGACAGTTGGCACCACAAAGCATTGCATGGGTGGTTCCTTGACAAAATTGAAGGAAAAGTTGATAAGGAGAAGACCTGGTTATGGCTCATGAATGGAACCCTGAAGAAGGAGACAGAAAGCCTGATTCTTGGCCCAAGAGCAAGCCATCAGAACCAATGCAATTAAGGCAAGATTGAAAAATCAGCTGATGACCCAAAATGCAGACTGTGTAAGGAAGGTGTTGAAACCATTGATCATATCCTTGGCTGCTGCAAGAAAATTGCAGTCAGACTACAAACAGAGGCACAACTCTGTGGTCCAAATGATTCACTGGAATTTAGGTCACAGGTACCACCTGCCAGTAGTAAAGAATTGGTGGGATCATAAACCTACAAAGGTAGTGGAAAATGAACATGCAAAAATACTGTGGGACTTTCGAATCCAGACTGACAAAATTTTGGAACACAATACACCAGACATCACGATTGCGGAAAAGAAAAAAGTTTGGATTATTGATGTCGCCATATCGGGTGACAGTCGCATTGAGGAAAAATAACAGGAAAAACTCAGCCGTTATCAGGACCTCAATATCAAACTGCAAAGGCTCTGGCATCAACCAGTACAGGTGGTCCCAGTGGTCATTGGCGCACTGGGTGCCGTGGCAAAAGATCTCAGTTGGCATTTGGAAACAATAAACATTGACAAAATCACGATTTGCCAACTACAAAAGGCCACCTTACTTGGATCGGCATGCATCTGAAAATACATCACACAGTCCTAGAAACTAGGGAAGTGTTCAACTTGTGATTTTGTGATACGAAATACAGCATATAGATCTCATTTGCTGTGACATACTGTGTTTTTGTGTCAATAATAATGATACTTTTCTATCTAGCTAGAAATGTTTGCTCTTGAAACTGGAAAAAAAATTGTTGTCTCATTCTCTGCTCTTTCAGGATCTGATTGTGGACCAAACTATTGAGAAGGTGTCCTTCTGTGCTCCAGATCGCAACTTTGACAAAGCCTTTTCCTACATTTGCCGCGATGGTACCACCCGTCGTTGGATCTGCCACTGTTTCCTTGCATTGAAAGACTCGGTGGGTACTGAATGCATAGATGGAGGAGAATATGTTTTGTATGTGGGAGACTATGTGCATATTTGAGCCACAAATGCTCCCATGGCATCTTGCCTTTACAACTGGGGTGGAGATCAAGTGGCCATCAAGTGGCCCTTCAACTGTCCCAATGAATCCCCTGTCATCCCGCTTTCATGGAATCCTGGGAGATGTGATTTGGTGAAGCATTAGCGCTCTTTGGCAGAGAAGGCTGAAGACTCTGAAAAACTATAATTCCCATGATTATATAGTATTGAGCCACATGAGTTCAGATGGGGTCAAACTGTATTAATTTAGCAGTGTAGATGCACACTGGGTTTACACCAGTTGAACTTCCTTTCTTTGGAATCCTGGAATTTGTAGTTTGGTGCCTGCACTGTTTGGTGGAGACAACTACATACCTTGTAAAACTACAACTCCCATGCTTTGATACCATTGATCCATGGCAGCTGTGGTGTCAAACTGTATTAGTCCTACAGTGTAGATCAGCAATGGGCAAATTTCTTCCCTTTGAGTGTTTTGGACTTCAACTCCCACAATTCCTAACAACCTCGGGCACCTTCTTGGGAAGCAAGGTCAATAACAGATCCGAGCTCAGAGGATGAAAATGAAACTCCAGGTAGATAGACTAATGAGCAGTTAGATAGGAGATATATGTTCCATCAACATAGAGCTTCACAGGAGGATTTACGAAGGTCAACACGCCTATTAACTAAGAAGTCCTGATCAGTTTCCCAGGTGAGAAGGTATGATTTTCTCTCTATATTAGCTAGCCAAGTAGATGGATCCGTTAGTCCAGGAAACGTTGGTGTTTGGGTATAGATCTATTGTTAAGTCAAGGGCTGCTTAAGCGGCTGAGGGGGAAAAGGAAGGGGCCTGAGGCTGTTAGGAATCGTGGAAGTCCAAAACACTCCAAGGGATAAAATTTGCCCATGCCTAGTGTAGACCTTCAACAGGTGTAGCCCTGGATAAGTAGAACAAGGAGGTCACCTAAAGTCATTTTGTCTTGGCTGAAGTTCCCAATTGATTGGTGGTGCAAAAATAATGCGCCTGGAACCCAAATGCCAGCTGCACCTCTGTGTAGGACTGTCAATTGCTTACTCCTGTCTCCTCCTTTTCCTCTCTTTGCACACAACCCAGGGGGAGCGCTTGAGCCATGCTGTAGGTTGCGCCTTTGCTGCCTGTCTGGAGCGCAAGCAGAAGCGGGAGAAGGAGTGTGGCGTGACGGCCTCTTTCGATGCCACTCGCACCAGCTTCGCCCGAGAAGGGTCCTTCCGCCTGACGGGCCCCGCTGCCACACGGCCCTCGGGGGCCCGTCCTCCACAGGAGAGGAAGAAAGGTAGGAGCTCTGGATATGACTGGTGTGAATGTCCACATCCAAACAAAACGCTGGATCGCTAGCCTGAGGTTCCCATTCCTTTAGGGCTGAGCAAAACATTTCACAGATTGCTTTGCTCATGCCGCAGTTCTGCAGGTGTTTTTTTCCCCCTTCTTCCAATGTATATAATGGTAGGACTGGAAATTAAAATGTCTTCCAGATTGTGTTGGACTACCGCTGCCAGGAGCCCCTGGTGGCACAATGGGTTAAACCGCTGAGCTGCTGAACTTGCTGACCAAAAGGTCGGTGGTTTGAATCTGGGGAGCAGGGTGAGCTCCCACTGTTAGCCCCAGCTTTTGCCAACCTAGCAGTTTAAAAACATGCAGATGTGAGTAGATCAATAGGTACTGCTCTGGTAAACAGCGCGCCATGCAGTCATGCCGGCCACATGACCTTGAAGGTATCTAAGGACAACACCGGCTCTTCGGCTTAGAAATGGAGATGAGCACCAACCCTCAAGAGTCAGACACAACTTAATGTCAGGGGAAAACCTTTATTTATTATTATTTATTTACTCCATTTATATACCGCTTTTCTCAGCCCTCGGGCGACTCTCCTTTACCTTTACCTTAATAATAACAATAATAGAAATAATAAATGTAATAAAATAATAGTAAAGGAGTAAAATAATGTAAATGTAACAATAACAATAAAAGAGTAAAGTAATAAATGTAATGATAATCCCCCAGAGTCGGACACAACTAGACTTAATGTGAAGGGAAACCTTTACCTTTACTACTGCTTCCAGTAATCTTCACTGTGGGCTATACTAGCTACTGAGACATCTAAGGCCCCTTTCACACTACCATATAAAATGAGACAAATTAACACTGAGGCCTACTCATACTGAGGCCTACTAACACACTGAGGCCCTTCTCCCACAGAGACCTTTCACAGACTGAGGGCTACTAAGCTACAGGTACACCTTATATTAAACTTTTTGAGTCATAGTATCCATTTAACCCTTGCAGTGCTTGATTCACATTTTTGTAATTAAAAAGACCTACGTAGTTAATTTTTAGGGTGGACTCTGTGAATGCACACATATGGAGTATCCGTGCCTGTGCAGGCTCCAATGGAAAATTTTTACACCCAGTAGCATTCACACACAATGGCCTTCAACCTGAGGTTTCTCTCAGCAAAGCTTCTCACACACCAGGCCTACTCACACTGAGGTCTTCTCACACTGAGGCCTTCACACACTGAGAGCTCTCTCAGACTGAGCCTTTCTCCCAGTGGCAAATTAACACTGAGGCCTACTCATACTGAGGCCTATTAACACACCGAGGCCCTTCTCTCACAGAGACCTCTCACAAACTGAGGGCTACTAAGCTACAGGCACACCTGCTTATATTGAACTGCAGCTTTTGCTGAGTCATTGTATCCAATTAACCCTTGCAGTGCTTGACTCACATTTTTGTAATGAAAAATACCTACATAGTTAATTGTTAATTTTTTTATTCGTGGACTCTGTGAATGCACATATATGGAGTATCTGCGCCTGCGCAAGCTCCAATGGAAAACTTTTTACACAAAGCAGCCTTCACACAAATTGGCCTTCCACCTGGGGTTTCTCTCAGCAAAGCTTCTCACACACTAGGCCTACTCACACTGAGGCCTACTAACCCTGAGGCCTAACTCCACTGAGGCCTTTCTCAGACTGACGCCTCTCACACACTGAGGCAAATTAACACTGAGGCCTACTCATACTGAGGCCTATAACATGCTGAGGCCCTTCTCTCACAGAGACCTCTCTCAGACTGAGGGCTACTAAGCTACAGGCACACCTGCTTATATTAAACTGCAGCTTTTGTTGAGTCATTGTATTCATTTAACCCTTGCAGTGCTTGATTCACAATGGCCTCCACCCCTTGACTTCTCTCACCAAAGCTTCTCACACACTAGTCCTACTCACACTGAGGCCTAACGCCACTGAGGCCTTTCTCCCACTGAGGCCTTCTCAGACTGAGAGCTCTCTCAGACTGACGCCTCTCCCACACTGAGGTGAACTAACACTGAGGCCTTCTCATAGTGAGGCCTACAAACTGAGGGCTACTAAGCTACAGGCACACCTGCTTATATTGAACTGCAGCTTTTGCTGAGTCATTTAACCCTTGCTGAGTCATTGCACCCATTTAACCCTTTCAGTGTTTGACTCACATTTTTGTAATTTAAGATGCCTAGTTAATTTTTAACATTTCTGATAAACCATACCCAGCTCCTTATGCCACTCCTCATAGGGTTTGGTTTCCAAAACTTTGATCCTTTTGGTTGCCCTTCTCTGGACAGGTTCCAGCTGGACTATATCCTTCTTGAATTGTGGTGCCCAGAACTGGACATAGGAAATAAAACTAATCAACAAAGGAGGAAACTGAGGGACCCATGGAGGGTTGCCCATGTGGATGAGGGGAATCCAAGTTGACATCCCCAAAGTTACCCCCACCGATAATGTTGTGTCTTTTCCCAATAGCTGAAGCAGTGGCTGTGCCCGCCGCTCCTCCGCCGGCCCCTGCCCAGCCGGCCAGCGCCTCTCCGCCTCAAGGGGCCACATCTCCGGAAGAGAAGGCCGAAGTCGGGAGTGCCCACGCCATCCCTCGCCGCCATGCCCCCTTGGAGCAGCTGGTGCGGCAAGGCTCTTTCCGGGGCTTCCCCACCTTGAGCCAGAAGAACTCCCCCTTCAAGAGGCAGCTCTCTTTGCGGCTGAACGAACTGCCCTCCACTTTGCAGCGGAAGGGGCAAGCTGGAGATGCAGGCAAGTATCATCAGGAAATAGGATCTTCCTTCTGCCCGAAACATGCACAGCATTTCATAGAGATAGAGATGGAAGGGACTGCACGGGCCACCTAGTACAACCTTCTTCTGACATGCAGGAATAATAATAATAATAATAATAATAATAATAATAATAATGCTTACACATTACGAGGATTTCAAGACCAGGCTGCAAAGACTCTGGCACAAACCAGTAAAGGTGGTCCCAGTGGGTGCAGTGCCTAAAGACCTTGGCCTGCACTTAAATACAATCAGCTCTGACAAAATTATCATCTATCAGTTGCAAAAGGCCACCCTATTTGGATCTGCATGCATTATTCCTCAACATAGTCATAGACACTTGGGAAGTGCCCGACACATGATCCTATTTGCTGTGTACCAATCTTGTTGTATATCAAATAATAATAACAATAACAACAAGAACTTTATTCTTGTACCCAAACACCATCTCCCTGAAGGGACTCGGGGTGGCTTACAAATGGCACAAGATGCCTAAAAACAGAACATAAAATGAAAACAATTTAAAAATACAATTAAATAAAACATGAAACATTTAAGGCAGGCATGCTCAGGTCTGCTGGAAACTAGGCAAGTGAAGTTTATATATCTGTGGAATGTCCAGGGTGGGAGAAAGAACTCTCGTCTGCTTGAGGCAAGTGTGAATGTTGTAATTGGCCAACTTGATTAGCATTGAATAGCCTTGCAGTATTAAAGCCTGGCTGCTTCCTACATGAGGGAATCCTGTGTTGGGAGGTCTTTACATATTCTTTCAGAACATGGAAATCTTGGACCACTCTAACAACCATGTCAGACAACACAGATAAGCTATTTTATTGTTTTAATGATTGTTTTATTTCTCATGGATGTATTTTTTAATTTAATTTATGTCTAATTGTAGTGTATAATTGTAATTGTTTGTACTGGCATTGAATTTTTGCCATTACTTACGTGTAAACCGCTTTGAGTCCCCCTCGGGGTGAGAAAAGCAGTATACAAATACTGTAAATAGCCCACAGGTGACTCAGGGCGGTTCACAATTGGTACCAAGACATAAAATACAATTTCAATACAATAAAAACATTCTGATAATAAAACCATAACAAAATCTATAAAAACATGAACATTGTCCAATCACATTATTCAACCATTCAGTTTTCCTATGTCTATTACACTGTATTTGGAAATGTCTGCTCAAAGAGCCAAGTCTTGACTCTCTTTTAAAATTTTAAAAGGGAGGGAGCCAATCTGATATCTTTAGGGAGGGTGTTCCATAGCCGAGGGGCCACCACTGAGAAGGCCTTGTCTCTCGTCCCTGCCAAATGTACTTGTGATGAAGGCGGGATCGAGAGCAGGGCCTCCCCAGACAATCTTAAAGTCCTAGATGGTTCATAAGGGGAGATGCGTTCGGACATGTAAGTAGGGCCAGAACCGTTTAGGGCTTTATAGGCTAAAACCAGCACTTTGAATTGTGCCCGGTAGCAGATTGGCAGCCAGTGGAGCTGGTGCAGCAGAGGAGTTATATGCTCCCTGAACGCCGCTCTTGTTAACAATCTGGCTGCCATCCGTTGGACCATTTGAAGCTTCCAGACAGTCTTCAAAGGCAGCCCCACGTAGATCACGTTGCAGTAGTCCAGGGGTCTTCAAACTTTTTAAACAGGGAACCAGTTTACTGTCCCTCAGATAGTTGGAGGGCCGGACTATCAAATTCCTATGCACACTGCACATATCTTATTTTGCTACTGTTATGAATCGTAATGTAAATATCTGATATGCAGGATGCATTTTCATTGTTACAATCTGAACATAAGGCATAGTGATTAATCACAAAACAATATGTAATTATACACTGTGAAATATTTATTTCTCATTACAAATAAATGAAATTTTGACTTCAAGCATGTCACAGCATGGGTAACAGTCTTAATATAACAGCAGGGAACCCATGAATATGTTTACTGATCAGCCTATCAGCTGAACTCCCATCACCAACAGAAAATACTGGAGAGGCTTGAGGAAAATGGACTTTGGCATTTGGGAGTTGCTGAGATGAATACCCCTGCCAACCAAGAGCATTCTGAACTCCAACTATGAAATTGAACCAAACTTGGTATACAGAACTCCCATGACCAACAATAAATACTGGAGAGGCTTGGGGAAAATAGACATTGGTATTTGGGAGATGCTGGGATGTATAGCTTACCTGCCATTGAAGATCATCCTGGAGGGGTCTGGCCCTGGATCCAGAGGGAAGGCTTGCACCCGGGTTGGCAACTAGCGAACGCTGCACCGTGTGGCCTGGCAAGCAGTGGAAGTGGTGAGGGGCTTCATGAGATGCCAGGCAGCGCGGTCCAGCCTCCTCGCCTGGCTTATGTGAGGGGCACGAGCCAGGCAAGGGGATTGGGCATGGCAAGCAGCAAGGGGCTTTGTCTGATGCCAAGCCACGCGGTGCAGCCTCATTTGCCTGGCTTGCACGAGAGGCAGCACAAGCCAGGTAAGCTGCACCGCGCGTCAAGCCCAATCCCCTCGCCTGCAAGCAATGGAAGCGGCGAGGGGCTTCACATGAGGCCAAGCCGCATGGTGCAGCTTACCTGGCTTGCACTGCCCTTCATGTGAGCCAGGAAAGGGAGGCTGCATTGTGCGGAGCCCGTCACCACTTCCATTGCTTGCCAGCGAGAGGATTGGGCCTGGCGAGGGGCTCCGCTCAGTGCAGCCTCCCTTTCCTGGCTCGTATGAGGGGCAACGCAAGCCAGGTAAGCTGCACCGCACGGTTTGTCCTCGCGCAAAGCCCCTCACCACTTGCCAGGGCCAATCCCCTCGCCTGCAAGCAATGGAAGTGGCGAGGGGCTTCACACAAGGCCAAGTCGCATGGTGCAACTAACCTGGCTTGCACTGCGCCTCGTGCGAGCCAGGAAAGGAAGGCTGCACCGTGCGGAGCCCATCGCCGTTTCCATTGCTTGCCAGCGAGGGGATTGGGCCTGGCGAGGGGCTCCGCTCAGTGCAGCCTCCCTTTCCTGGCTCGCACGAGGGGCAGCACAAGCCAGGTAAGCTGCACCGTGTGGCTTGTCCTCACGCAAAGCCCCTCATCACTTGCCAGGGCCAATCCCCTTGCCTGCAAGCAATGGAAGCGGCAAGGGGCTTCGCATGAGGTCCATCCCCTCGGTGGGCCAGATAAATGCCCTCGGCGGGCTGCATGTGGCCCGTGGGCCGTAGTTTGAGGACCTCTGCAGTAGTCTATATGGGATGTAACCAGAGCATGGACTACCGTGGCCAAGTCAGACTTCCCAAGGTACGGGCACAGCTGGCGCACAAGCTTTAACTATGCAAATGTTCCCCTGGTCACCGCCAAAACTTGGGGATCCAAGCTCAGCGATGAATCCAGGATCATACCCAAGATACGGCCCATCGACCTTGATACATGTTCTTTAAAGGCTTCTTTATGAATTCTTTCTTTCTTTTGTTCCTTCTTCCAGTAATAGAACTCGAATCCACACCCAATGGAGATTCTGATGGCATCACTGCCCTCTGCAGCCAGATCGATGCCTCACTCACTCAGCCGGCTGGCGAGCCCCCCAGCAGCGCTGGACCTCTCGGTGGCCCCCTTGCCCACCCCACTGCCACAGTGCCCACAGAAGGGGGAGGCACAGGTATGCTTATCCATGGTATCTTTTTTTGGGGGGGAGGGGGAGTTCAAGTTATGTCCTACCTTAGAGAGACATATTGTGTTGTATTTACTTGAATCTTAACACTCACCTTTTTTGGCTAAACGATCTTGCTAAAATTAGGGTGCGCATCAGATTCGCATTAGTGCTGAGCCAAAGCCAAAGGGGAAGCTACTTTAGGAGTATCTAGAGATCCTATTTGAGGGACGTCATCTCTAATTTACTCGTATATACTCGAGTATAAGCCGACCCGAATATAAGCCGAGGCACCTAATTTCACCACCAAAAACTGGGAAAACATATTGACTCGAGTATAAGCCGAGGGTGGGAAATGCAGCCGCTACGGGTAAATTTCAAAATAAAAATAGATACCAATAAAATTACACTAATTGAGGCATCCGTAGGTTCAATGTTTTTGAATATTTACATAAAATTATAATTTAAGATAAGACTGTTCAACTCTGATTAAACCATTATTCTAACCTTCTTCAATGTAAACGTGCTTACATATCCTACCAGTCATAATAAAGAGAGGAAAATAATAAAAATAATAACAATAATTATAGAGTAAAACAATAAATGTAATAATAATAGAGTAAAATAATAAATGTAACAGTAATTATATATCGAGTAAAATAATAAATGTAATAATAACAGTAATAATAAAATAATAAATGTAACAATAATAATACATCAAGTAAAATAATAAAGGTAATAATAATAAATAGAGTAAAATAATATTTACATTTATTATTTTACTCTATTATTACATTTATAATAATGCAATAATAACAGAGAAATAATAATAGAGAAAATTGGTCTAAATGTACATTTGTTATTTTACTCCATTACTACATTTATAATGATGTAGTAATAATAGAGAAATAATAATATTAGAGAAAAATCCTGTAAATTTACATTTATTATTTTATTCTATTTATTATTATTATATATAATAATGTAATAATAATGGAGAATAATAAAGAAAAAATAATGTAAATGTAATAATAATAAATAGAGTAAAATAATACATTTCAAAATAATACTAGAGTAAAATAATGTAAATGTAATAATAATAATAATAAATAGAGTGAAATAATAAATGTAATAATAATAATAATAATAATCTTGTTGGGTTTAAAATAATAATAATAACAGAGTAAAAAAAAATAACTTTTTCAGCCAGCCTAAGAAAAGGGCTGAAAAACTTGGCTTATACTTGAATATATATGGTAATTGCCATGGTTCAATGCTATGCAATTCTAGGATTTGTAGTTTGGTGAGGCACCTGCACTCTTTGGCAGAGAAGGCTCAGAGCCTTGTAAAACCACAGACTCTACCCCAAGGCTCCATAACATTTAATCAAAGCAATTAAAGTGAATTCATTTTGCAGCAGAGATGTAAACCAAGGTTTTCCTTTCCATTACTGGAAGCTTTGGTGTTCCAACATTATTGTTTTTAAAGAAGGAATTCTAAGCAGGCAGCATGCTATGGGCATATTACAAAAAGTGCACTTTTTGCTGCTGCACATTACATTCACCAGCAAATACTTTTTTTGTTTCATTGGTTTGAAAATTGAGGTGCGCATTAGATTTGATGGTGCATTCAACCTGAGTAAATATGGGTATCTAACCCCCTTTCTGCCGTATCTCGTTCTCTCCAGCCCCCTCCACGTGGACCGCCAATTCCGCCGGAGTTTCCGTAACGCCTCCGTTCCAACCCGGGCACAAGCGGACGCCGTCGGAAGCCGAACGTTGGCTGGAGGAAGTTGCCAAGGCCGCCAAAGCCCAACAGCAGGTGGCAGTGGCAGTGGCAATGCCAACCTTCCCCTTAAGCTACGATGCTGCCACTGCCGCCGCCCCGGCAGTGGGGATGTTTATCCCTCCTCACATGCCACCGGCTTATGTGCCCATGGGCGCCGCTTATCCGCCGGCAGTGCCATACGCCGCCGTGCCCAGCGTGCCCGTGGTGGGCATCACTCCCTCGCAGATGGTGGCCAATGCCTTCTGCTCAGCCACGCAGGCGCCGGCCGCAAACCTGGGGGCCAAGGCTAGCCCTTTCCCTCAGAACCTGCTGGGCCCCACCATGCGGCCCAAAGCCAACGGCAGCGCCTGGCCCCCCGAGCAGACCCAGGCGGCGCCCCCTGCCCCACGTCGCGACCCTCCCGACCCCTTTGAAGAGCAGTGGGCGGCTCTGGAGTCCAACAAGGCCCCTTCCGCCGTCCCAAACCCTTTCTCCGGCGACCGGCAGAAAACCTTTGAAATAGAACTGTGACCGAAGTGTCCCTCTCTCTCTCTCTCTCTAGGGACTGGACAAATTTAGATACCCACCCCATATCTCACCCTATATGATGTCTTCCCTCATAGAGTCGGCTCCGTGGCTCATCAGAGCCAAACACAGACGTACACCATACTGTGGTCCCCTTCCTCACTTTGTTTGGACAGTCCAATTGTCAACTTTGTCATTACTTCCCCTCCATCGAAACAGAATTCGTGGAGTTTTTGGACGGAGGGAGGCTACCTTAGCTAAGTACGCAGAGGTTTGGGGTGATTAAGAGGAGGTGAGTAAGGTGGGATGGGGAAAAAGGTGCAGGAGGGAAGAGTTAGTTTATGGGCTCTTATTACAAGGATTGCTTCCTTGGATAGCTTCCAGAACAGAATTTCCCCTTTAAACGGAGGGAAACATTTCTCTCACTTCACTGGGAGTGTGCACACTCACGGCGTTGCAGCATTGTGAGTTTCTCTCATCCCCACAACCTTCAAGACATCCTGCATGGAGGTGCCAGCTGGCCTGGTACCAAATCTGTCTACTCCCTTCGTTGTGTTTCTTTGTCCCTCCCAAGTTTTCTCTAAGCAACCAAAATATTTTCTTTTTCTTTCCCTCTTTTTTGCCAATCTGCAAACCAGATTGCACTTGATTAGGATGCTCGTAAATGCCCCGAAGACACTAGATCAGGTCTGTCCTTGGAAGCTAAGCAGGGTCAGGCCTGGTTAGCACTTGGAAGGGGGGGCATATTGACTGAACGTGCAAAACCAACTCTGATTTTCCTTGCCTATGAAATATATGGGGTTGCCGTAAGTCCAAAAATCTGATGCTGTTCCCATGGCAGCATTTTGAATGTGCGAAAGCCCTGTGACTTAGCGATACGTGCACAGGACTACCACCTCCCCATGGCCAAATAAAACAAACCAAGATGTTTTCCCTCAAAGAATCCACATGATACCAAATCTTCCCTCTTGGGTCTAACAACCCACATAGCAGCCTCGCTGTGGGGTCTCACTAGGAGAAATGCATGGCAGTGAAATTCAAGTTTTCACTCCCTTTGTGTTGCCTAAGGCTTTAGTGGTCAGAATCACGGAGTTGAAGTGAGTTTTCCGAGCTGTATGGTCATGTTCCAGAAGCATTTTCTCCTGACATTTGTGACAGGCATCCTCAGAGGTTGTGAGATCTGTTGGAAACTACGCAAGTCAGATTTATATACGAGGGTTGAATGAAAAGTAATGCCTCCACCTTCGTTACTTGGGTTTGGATGGGAATATTTTAATAAATCAAATGCAGAAATAATCCTTAGAAAGTGCTCTTTAACTTGCTTGAAATTTCTCTCTGAGTGATACGACGATCGTCCTGAACCAATCTGTCAACCTTTTTCTTGTGAACCTCGGTGGTTGCTGTCACAGGACGTCCAACTCTTTGTTTGTCACGCAAGTCAGAAACAATCCTTAGAATGTGCTCTTTAACTACCACTATTCACTTTTCCACATAACCACCAGACAATTGGATATATTTCTGCCAACAATGAACAAGTTTTCTGAAGACGTCATGGAAGAAGTCGACGTTCTGTTTCCACAGCCAGCGTCTGACAGTTCTCTCATCCTGGGTACCCATCGTGCACAGATCTTCCGATAGCCAAGCAAAACAATAATGTGACCCACACGTTCTTGTGAAATGCCAATTATGCTTGAAATTTCTCTCTGTGTGATACAACGATCGTCCTGAATCAATCTGTCAACCTTTTGCTTGTGAAACCTGGTGGTTGTTGTCACAGGACGTCCAACTCTTTGTTTGTCATGCAAGTCAGATGTTCCCACCTCAACATCTTTAAACTTACTCACCCAACAACATGCACAGTACTCACATCAATACAATCACCATAAATAGTTTGCATTCTCTGATGGATCTCCTTTGGGGTGACACCGTCTGCTGTCAATAATTCAATGACTGCACATTGCTTAAGTCGTATTGACTGACCTTCTGTGCAGGGTTCCATATTTTGCATTTTAACAACACAACCATTCAATGCTAAGGCTTCCTGCCAAAATGGAACTGTAGAGGAGAGTCTACTGAACAAGCCAATACCTGCCGCATATCAGTACTGCCATCTGTTGAGGAGTTACGAAGGTGGCGGCATTACTTTTCATTCAACCCTTGTATCTGTGGAATAATGTCCAGGGTCGGAGAAAGAACTCTTGTCTGTTTGAGGCAAGTGTGAATGTTGCAGTTGGCTAGCTTGATTAGCATTGAATGGCCTTGCAGCTTCAATCACTGGGTTGATGTGAGTTTTCCGAGCTGCATGGTCATGTTCCAGAAGCATTCTCTCTTGACGTTTCACCCACATCCTCCAGTGGGTTTGGGTGAAAGGGCTTTTCCCTCTGATGGTCTTGGGAAGTGGTTAGAGCCAAAGCAATTCGTTCCTTGGCTTCTTTGGAAGTGGGATGAGAAAATAATCCAAAAGTTTTTCCTAATGTTATGGATGTCGCCATAACATTGTGCTTTTGATGGTGACCGCTGGAAAGAAATGTGTAGGTTTTGGCTAAAATTATTGGGGAAGACTTATGGAAGTGGCCAATGCCTCTCTTATATACCCAACCTACATTTGAATATTCCTGGAAGGGACAGATCATGTCCTACCTATGAGGTGAAGTACTGTTTTATCAGTAAACAAACCTGTGGCTCAACATCTAACATGAGAAACTGAAAATCTCAGCATTTTGTTGTGCCCAGTTTCCAAAGGTAGTCCAAATGAGAGCTCTAGGAAAAGGCAGTACTGTACCAAGAGTGTGTATATTGCTTGAGGGGTGGAAAGAGGGGACAAGAATAATTGCATGGGGCAACTGTGGTTTTGGGGTGGGTGGGTGGATGGGGAGAGGGGCAAACCAGCTTCCTCTCGATGGAGCTGTTGGACTGCAGGCTCAGTTCCAAAAATCTGGCACTGTTCCTATACTGTGGCTGGTAGAGGGGCAGCATTTTGAATGTGCAAACGCCCCGTGAGCGTCAAAGGGAGTGCCCAACCAAGTTGACATTGGTGTTGTCCTCCTCCCTCTAGTCAAACACCTTTTGATGTGGAGGACAAAGAGGAGAGGCGAACAATCTCTGGGTGTATTTACACTACACTGTTATAACTGTTTGATAACATTAGCTTGCTTTGGCTCCATCCTATGGAATCCTGGGATCTGTAGTTTAATAGAGATTTTGTACTAGGCTGTTCTGGGGTGGCATTCCACTGAGCTATAGTTCCTGAGAAGAGTCAACGTACTACAATAGAGTGGCATATTATACAAGTGTATTACACACAGATTCAGTTATATATAAAGACTTTTGGTGGATGAAGGCAAGGGGAGCAGGGAGCCAAGTTACCTGCTCTGAGTTTCCAAAAGCAGTCCCCCTCCCTTGGTGTCAAATTTGGTAGGAAGTCCATCTGTGTGGAGCTCCTTCCTCTGTTGAAAGAAGCAACAGGAGACCAAATGCACTTCTCTCAGCAAACAGAAGTGACGAAAACTTAGCTGTACTTCTTTCAGCAGACAAAGGAGGTGAGCTCTTTTCTCACCAAAGAGAAGCAATGGATGTCTGGCTGCATTTCTCTCAGCAGAGGAAGGAGAACTCTGTTCTTGATTAAGAGAAGCAATGGAAACTAGCTGAGCTTCTCTTGGCAGAAGAAGGAGATGAGCTCTTTTCTCAACAGAGAGAAGCAATGGAAGCCTGGGCTTCACTTCTCTGAGCAGAGGAAGGAGACGAACTCTCTTCTCAATGAAGAGAAACAATGGAAGTCTTGTCTACACTTCTTTTGGTGGAGGAAGGAGATGAGCTCTTTTCTCAGCAGAGAGAAGCAATGGAAGTCTGGCTTCACTTCTCTGAGCCGAGGAAGAAGAACTCTCCTCTTGATGAAGAAAAGCAATGGAAACCTACCTGCGCTTCTCTTCACAGATGAAGGAGATGAGCTCTTTTCTCAGCAGAGAGAATCTGGAAGCCTGGCTTCATTTCTCTGAACTGAGGAAGGAGATTAACTCTCTTTTTGATGAAGAGAAAGGATGGAAGTCTTGTCTACTTTTAGTGGAGGAAGGAGATGAGTTCTTTTCTTGGCAGAGAGAAGCAATGGAAGCCTAGCTTCACTTCTGCGAACAGAGGAAGGAGATGAACTCTCTTCTCGATGAAGAGACAATGGAAGTCTTGACTATGCTTCTTATGGTTGAGAAAGGGGATGAGCTCTTTTCTTGGCAGAAAGAAGCAATGGAAGCCTGGCTTCTCTGGACAGAGGAAGAAGGTGAGCTTTTTCTCAGTAGAAAGAAGTGTATGGCTTCATGCAACCATATTTCCCACTAGATCAATGGTTCTCAACCCATGGGTCTCCAGATGTCTTGGCCTACAGCTCCCAGAAATCCCAGCTATTTACTAGCTGTTAGGATTTCTTGGAGTTGAAGGCCAAAACCTGGGGTTGAGAACAACTACACTAAATTGTCACTAGAGGAGAGGTGTTGCATTTTGGAGCTCACTATGCCCAGCTTTCATCCTAACATGAGTTTGGCTACTCTCACTTCCACAAGGCAGTAGATGAGCAAGAGGTGAGTGTGAATGTTTTCACTGGTGTGCTGATAGTGACAGTCCAGGGTTTAGATCCTTACTAGACCTTGGGCATGTTTTAGTCTATAGCAAAGTCATCTGAACACATCCTACTAAGAATTTGGGGACTTAAAAAAATCCAGAGGAGCAACTGCAGCACGAGAGCCATCTAGCAAAGAATTCACCAAACTACAAATCCCAGGATTCTCTCGGATGGAGCCCTGACCCTAAAAGTGATATTGGATGGCAATAATTGCAGCATGGATGTACTCACCCTCACCCACCCACACTGCCTGGATCTGAAAATAGGAAGGGTGTGAGGGGGAGGTATTTTATATCTTATTTCCAAATGTTTTGTATCAAAGAATCCCACATATTTGTATTATATAATAAATAACAAATAAAGCCAGTAATATAATAACCCATTCTGAAGCCATGGATGTTATTACTGAGTGGAGACTGGGCTGAGGAAACGAACCGGGGCTTTTACCAAAATCTCTCTGTTATTTCAGCCGTCCTGTTTTAAAATGTAATGGTATTGATTCACTGTTCGATAACAATTGAACGAGGCTACGACTTGGGGTTTCCAATTCAGGATTGTTCCAAGGACTGAGTTTTCTGGGGACAAATCAGAAAACTAGGAAAAGCTCCTGGAGATGTCTTGTTATGCATTTAAGTACCAACCACAGTTGCTCTCACCTTGTCATTCAAACACACACATACAAAAGATTTATTCTTTCTTACCTGGTTTGTTACACTAGAGCAGCATTTCTAAATCTGAGGGTCGGGACCCCAGGGGGGGTTGTGAGGGGGTTTCAAAGGGGTCGCCAATAACCATCAGAAAACATATTTCTGATGGTGTTAGGAACCCCTTTAGCAGAGAAGGAGGAAGATCTCTCTGCCTGTCCTTCTCTTCCTTTTTGGAAACAGATGCAAGTCCTTCCACCAAAAGCCCTCCTCTGCTGTGATTGACTGACCTCTCAGCCAACCTCTCAGCCAAGTGGAGGGCTGTTTCTGAGACTCCAAGCTGGGAGGGGAGAGCAGGTGTGTTTGGCGCATGGCAGTATAATGCGCATGTGTGAGCAAGGGAGAGTGTGCAAGGCTGGAGGAAGACTTGTGCCAGCGAGTCCCTTCAAGGCATGGGTGTTTTCTGGGAAGATTGGTCCAATTCTATCATTCGTGGGGTTCAGAATGATCTTTGATTGTAGGCGAACTATAAATCCCAGCAACTACAACTCCCAAATGTCAACGTCTATTTTCCACAAACTCCACCAGTGTTCACATTTGGACATATCAAGAATTTGTGCCAAGTTTGGTCAAGATCTATCACTAGGTTCTTGTAGGTTTTTTCGGGCTATAGGGCCGAAGATCTATCACTGTTGGAGTCCACAGTGCTCTCTGGATGTAGTTGAATTACAGCTCCAAAACTCAAGGTCAATGCTTGTCATACTCTTTCACTCTTTTCTGTTGGTCATGGGAGTTCGGTGTGCCAAGTTTGGTTCAATTCCGTCATTGGTGGAGTCCAGAATGCTCTTCAATGGTAGGTTAATTATAAATCCCAGCAACTACAACTCCCAAATGACAAAATCAATCCCTGCCCCAACCCCATCAGCATTCAAATTTGGGCATATTGGGTATTTATGTCAAATTTGGTCCAGTGAATGAAAATACACCCTTCATATCAGAGATTTACATTATGATTCATAACAGTAGCAAAATTATAGTTACGAACTAGCAACGAAAATAATTTTATGGTTGGGGGTCACTACAACATTAGGAAGGTTGAGAACCACTGCACTAGAGATACTTCTGGATCTGATAGGTTACTACAGGCCCTCGTGTACCCACTTTCTGAAGGTTTCTGGCTGGCTGGCAGTTAAGCAAGCAGGCACGGCTGCCCAAAGGCCTCCCACAGGGTGGCACTGCAGCTCTTTCCTCCGCTGGCTTTGCCATCTTGTTTCCTTTGGAATGTGAGGAAGCAAAAGCCCAAAGGACCTAATCTTTGCTCTAGAGTCTCTTGTGGCCTTTCAGATGTGGCTGGGCTCCATCCCTCCAATAACCCTTGCCAACGTTAAGGGGAGGATGGGGATTTGTAGTGGTCCAATGGTCTGGAGAGTCAACATTTTGCTAGCAATCTTTGGGAGGCAGTGGAAAGGGCATTTCTGAGCATGGTTACAGTGCTCACTGCCAAATAACCTGAAACAGCACATCTGGTATATGGGAAATGTGGCTGGGGATGAGGAAGGAAATCATGCTCAAGGGCTATTCTCTAGCAAGAGTTGATATTATGCTTCCAAACTCCCTGAGCATGGATTTAGTTCACCTTCTCTCTTTCCTCCAATGGGAAAGGATATGCCGCATGCTGGCAACACAGTCAGAGATGTCTATAGACAACAGGCTCCTTGGCATGGAAAAATGGAACAGGAGCACCTCCCCATGGCCGGAGTTGAGCATCATCTCCAGATGCCAGAGACGGAAAAAGGAGAAGCCCTTTACCTTTGTCGGTGTTGTATGCCTGTGTGTAAAATACATTGAATGTTTGCCTCATACATGTATTGCAATCCCCTCTGGTTCCCTCCGGAGAGATAAAGCGGAATATAAATACAGTGTATTATGCCGCTCATTCCATTGGCTCTGCCATCATTCTTGGGATTCATCCACACTGTAGAAGTAATGCAGTTTCACACCACTTTAATTGCAACGGTTCATTGCTATGGAACCTTAAGATGTGTAGTTTGGTGAGGCACCAGCACTCTTTGGCAAAAAAGGACTAAAGACCTTATAATATAACGATAGGGCAAATTATTACATAACAGTGAACATGTCAAACTGCATTAATTCTATGGTGTCAATGCACCCCTATATTGTTGGCAGATAGGAGCTGGAAACCAAATTATCATTGACTAGCTGTACCTTCCATGCATTGCTGTGGCCAACCTTCCCTCCATCTTTCTCTTCCCCTTTGTTTCTCTCCTTCCTTCCTTCCTTCCTTCCTTCCTTCCTTCCTTCCTTCCTTCCTTCCTCCTCTTCCTCTTCCCTTCCTTCCCCCCTTTTCTTTTCCTTCTCTCTTTCTCCCCTTTCTTCCTTCTCTACCTATTCTTGGACTGCAACTCCCAGCAGTCCTCCTGATTGACCTGCCTACCTCCCTATCTTTCCCCATCTAATCTATCTATCTGGAGGACTGCTGGAAGTTGCAGTCCAGGAATAGGAAATTGGAAAGATGCAAATTTGGATCATCCTCCTCTCCTAAAGGGCCTGGTCTAGGAGATGCTGGGAGCTGTAGTCCGGAAAAGAGTGTGGATATGCTGCTGTGTGGTGTTTTTTTTGCCAGGGGGAGTCATTTTACGCATGTGTTGTAGAGGCTCCCCCCCCCCTTTTTTTTAATCCCCTTCCACTGTGTTTTTCAGTGTTTTTATGAGTGATGGTCACTTGTTGGCCTGATAGGTGTATTGTGTCCAAAATTGGTGTCAATTCGTCCAGTGGTTTTTGAGTTGTGTTAATCCTACAAATGAACATTACGTTTTTATTTATATAGACAAGCCGTCCCCTGCTACACGTTGCTGTGGCCCACTCTGGTGGTCATGGGGGTTCTGTGTGGGAGGTTTGGCCCAATTCTATCGTTGGTGGGGTTCAGAATGCTCTGTAATTGCAGGTGAACTACAAATCCCAACAACTACAACTCTCAAAAGTCAAGATTCTATTTTCCCCAAACTCCACCAGTGTTAACATTTGGGCATATTGAGTATTTGTGTAAAGTTTGGTTTTGGTCCAGACCCATCATTGTTTGAGTTCACAGTGCTCTCTGGATGTAGGTGAACTACAACTCCAAAACCAAAGGACACTGCCCACCAAACCCTTACAGTATTTTCTTTTGGTCATGGGAGAACTGTGTGCCAAGTTTGGCTCAATTCCATCAACTCCCAAATGACAAAATCAATTTTTTTGAGTGAAGGGCATACATTGGCCAGATGGGTGAATTGTGTCCAAAATTGGTGTCAATTCGTCCAGTGGTTTTAGAGTTATGTCAATACCACAAACAAACATTACATTTTTATTTATATAGATTCCCAAACTCCAAAGTCCAGACCATTGGATATTTCAGACTTCAGTTTCCAGAAGCCTCATCTGCTTGGGCCAATGAGCAGAGATTCTGGGAACTGAAGTCCCAAACAGCTGGAAGATCAGAGCGTGGAAAACACTGATGTGGAGGGAGGCAATGCAATCCCTTCCCTTGCCAACGCAGGGGAAATCCTGCCAGTCTGATTCCTCTGCAAACCCCAGTGCTTATTTTCTATCCTCGAAAGAAGAAGTAGTCAGGGAGAAAGGGGCTGAGGATAGAGAGATTGCGGGGGCGAGGAGACTCTATCTCTGGCTGCCAGGAATGGAAGGAGAGGGAGAATTCATTGACTGAAGGAGAAAGGAAGGAAGGAAGGAAGGAAGGAAGGAAGGAAGGAAGGAAGGAAAGAAGGAAAGAAGGAAAGAAGGAAAAAAGGAAAGAAGGAAAGAAGGAAAGAAGGAAAGAAAGAAAGAAAGAAAGAAAGAAAGAAAGAAAGAAAGAAAGAAAAAAGGAAGGAAGGAAGGAAGGAAGGAAGGAAGGAAGGAAGGAAGGAAGGAAGGAAGGAAGAGCACGGAAAATAACTGCATAATTAGGAAACATATATAACCAGGGTTGGCAAGCAGCCATTCACATGTTCCTGCATCAAGCAGAAACTGTACACATATATTGCTTTGTTCTGGAGTGGAGAGAGTGCTCTTGCTGGTCTGTATTGGGGAGGAGATGAAACAAGAAGCCCTATTTGCAGTGTTTTAAAGCATTCTTCCCTCTAATAATAACATGTATTTCGATGCCTCAAATGTTAGCCCTGTTTCGATGTATATTTGACCTGCTGATTCCAAAAATGCCACCGGTTTCCCCCTATCAGCTCGAGTTTCTGAGATGCAGAACATACGGCATCTACCAGTCGCCATCTGCTCACCCATAGAAAACCATGCTAACCATTTCGAAGAAACAAAAGCCGATGCGGTCTATCTAATTGAGTTATGTGAATCAGTGCCCCAAAGAAACAGGCCTAAAAACCAAGACACCAATATTTTTTTAATTTGTTGGGTTGAATAATAATAATAATAATAATAATAATAATAATAATAATAATAAAACAGTAGCAACATCATCAACAACAAAATATCCAAACTACATGCTAAGAAGGATTTTTGCATCAAAGTACGCATATGCCTCCCAGGACTTTGCAGGGTTGACATTGAGAGAGGATTGCTCGAACCATCAGCACCCATTTTGCTCAAGACAGCCAATGAGTGAGTGTAGATGCAGCTACACCAGTGTTTCTCAACCTGGGGGTTGGGACCCCTGAGGGGTTCATGAGAGGGTGCCAGAGGGGACGCCAGAGACCACCAGAAAACACAGTATTTTCTTTTGCTCATGGGGGTTCTGTGTGGGAAGTTTGGCCCAATTCTATCATTGGTGGGGTTCAGAATGCTCTTTGATTGTAGGTGAACTATAAATTCCAGAAAATACAACTCCCAAATGTCAATGTCTATTTCCCCCAAATTCCACCAGTGTTCACATTTGAGCGTATTGAGTCTTTGTGCCAAGTTTGGTCCAGCTCCATCATTGTTTGAGTCCACAGTGCTCTCTGGATGTAGGTGAACTACAACTCTCAAACTCAAGGTCAATATCCACCAAACCCTTCCAGTATTTTCTGTTGGTCATGGGAGTTCTGTGTGCCAAGTTTGGTTCAATTCCATCGTTAGTGGAGTTCAGAATGCTCTTTGATTGTAGGTGAACTACAAATCACAGCAGCTACAACTCTCAAATGACAAAATCAGTCCCCCAACACCACTAGTATTCAAATTCAGATGTATCGGGCATTTGTGCCAAATTCAGTCCAGTGAGTGAAAATACATCCTGCATATCAGGTATTTACATTACGATTCATAATAGTAGCAAAATGACAGTTATGAAGTAGCAAGGAAAATAATGTTATGGTTGGGGGTCACCACAACATGAGGAACTGTATTAAGGGGTCGCAGCATTAGGAAGGTTGAGAAACACTGATCTATACTATAGAAATTAACACAGCTTGATAACGGAATAATGGGAGGAATTGTTTGATGAGGCAACAGCAGAGAAGACCTTGGTTTGCACTGCATTGAGTTCAAGTGGTGTTAAACTGCATCCATTCTACAGTGTTGATGCACTCAAAGGCTCACCTGGGCCCAGAATAAAGAGTACGAAGGGGTGTTCTGAGCATGTACAGAGTGCTAAGCACTCCAGCTTCTTTCTTCTAATTTGGGATATAGAGGAAGCGACCTTCATGCTGGTGAAGAAGTGAGCAAAAACATGAAGGCTGCCCTCTCCACGTCTTGCATCAGCAGCAGGTCAGACTTCATACAGTTCCTCATGTTGTGCTGACCCCCAGCCTAAAATTATTTTTGTTGCTACTTCACAACTGTAATTTTTCTATTGTTGTGAATCATAATGTAAATATCTGATATGCAGGCTGTATTTTCATTCACTGGACCAAATTTGGCACCAGTACCCAATATGCCCAAATTTGAATACTGGTGGGGTTGGGGAGGATTGATTTCGTCATTTGGGAGTTGTAGTTGCTGGGATTTATAGTTCACCAGAATCAAACGGAACTCCCATGACCAGCACAAAATACAGGAAGGGTTCGTTGCGCATTGACCTTAAGTTTTGGAGCTGTAGTTCACCTACATCCAGAGAGCACCATGGACTCAAACAATGATGGATCTGGACCAAACTTGACACAAATATTAATTATGCCCAAATGTGAACACTGGTGGAATTTGGGGAAAATAGACCTTGACATTTGGGAATTGCAATTGCTGGGATTTATAGTTTGCCTACAATTAAAAAGCATTCTGAACCCCACCAATAGAATTGGGCCAAACTTCTCACACAGAACCCCTATGACCAACAGAAAATACTGTGTTTTCTGATTATCTTTGGTGACACCCCCCAGGGGTCCTGACCCCCATGTTGAGAAACGCTGGATTGGATGATCTCTGAAGGTCCCCTTCCTTCATTGTTCCATTCGGAGTTATGGAAGAATCGAACCAAAATCCCCCCAATTAAAAAAGCCTTTGAGGACAGACACACCTTCTGCCCTTCAAAGTCTCCCCAGACCTTTTAATAGCAGTCTTGCATAATAGGACTCGAGGCTGTTTCCTGAAATCTCCAAAGAGCTTGGGACTGCCTGTCTGGAAGCTGGAAGTATGTCTCCTTCCATTCATTTTGAGGTGTGAGAGGGGAAAAATAAAGAAGGCCAATTTCTTGTCTAAGGCTTTTATGGCCGGAATCACTGGGGTGTTGTAGGTTTTTCGGGCTGTATTGTCATATTCTAGAAGCATCCTCTCCTGATGTTTCGCCTGCATCTGTTGTGTGTGTGTGTTTTAGGACATATATATATCCTAAAACACACCCGCATACACATATATATAGAGAGAGGTTTTAGGATATATATGTTTTAGGATATATATATATATATATATATATATATATATATATAGGGAGCCCCTGCTAACGCAGTGGGTTAAACCACTGAGCTGCTAAACTTGTTGACTGAAAGGTCACAGGTTCAAATTCGGAGAGCGGCGTGAGCATCCACTGTCAGCCCCAGCTTCTGTCAACCTAGCAGTTCGAAAACATGCAAATGTGAGTAGATCAATAGGTACTGCTCTGGCGGGAAGGTAACCATGCTCCGTGCAGTCATGCCAGCCACATGAACTTGGAGGTGTCTGTGGACAACGCTAGCTCTTTGGCTTAGAAATGGAGATGAGCACCAACCCGCAGAGTCGGACGCGATTGAACTTAATGTCAGGGGAAAACATTTACCTTTACCTAGTGACAACTACTGTACAGTATATAACAAACGTTCATTTTTTTGTTTAACAATAAATGTGAATTCTTCTTCATGGAAAAATAAGGCATCCTCTGATAATAAGACCTAGCACATCTGGACACAACTGGACTGGACTTAATGTCAGGAGAAAACATTTACCTATATATATATATATATATATATATATATATACCTTCTTTCCCACCCAGATCCCCAAATAAATCCCTTCTCTACACCTGTGTGTGTGTGTGTGTATATATATATATATATATACATACACACACGCACACGCACACACACACACACATACAGGTGTAGAGAAGGGATATATATACTGGTATATATATATATATATATATATATATATATATATATATCCTTTCTTTCCCACCCAGATCCCCAAATAAATCCTTTCTCTACACCTGTGTGTGTGTGTGTGTGTGTGTGTGTGTATATATATATATATACACATACACACATACACACACACATATATATATACACACACACAGAGGTGTAGACAAGGGATTTATTTGGGGATCTGGGTGGGAAAGAAAGGAGATATATATTTTTCTTTCTTTCCCACCCAGATTCCCAAATAAATCCTTTCTCTACACCTGTGTGTGTGTGTGTGTGTGTATATGTGTGTGTATGTGTGTATGTATATATATACACACACACACAGAGGTGTAGAGAAGGGATTTATTTGGGGATCCGGGTGGGAAAGAAAGGATATATATATATATATCCCTTCTCTACACCTGTATGTGTGTGTGTGTATGTGTGTGTGTGTGTGTGTGTGTGTGTGTGTACACAGAGAGAGGTGTAGAGAAGGGATATATATATATATATATATATATATATATATATATATATATATCCTTTCTTTCCCACCCAGATCCCCAAATACATACACACACATATACTCACACAGAGAGGTGTAGAGAAGGGATATATGTGTATATATATATACACATACTTTCTTTCCCACCCAGATCCCCAAATAAATCCCTTCTCTACACCTGTATGTATGTATGTATGTATGTGTGTGTGTGTGTATGTATATATTTGTGTGTGTGTATGTGTGTGTGTGTGTGTGTGTGTGTGTGTGTGTATATATATATAAATATATATATTGGTGTAGAGAAGAGATTTATTTGGGGATCTGGGTGGGAAAGAAAGGAAATTTCTTGTCACAGAATAGGAAGATCTCTCAAGAAATATATATGTATGTATGTGAGTGTGTGTATGTGTGTAAGGGCAGAAAATCCCACATATATATATAGAGAGAGAGAGAGAGAGGGTGGATATAGGAGTGCAATCTTTCTCTAGCTTGGCTCTCCTCTCTCTCCAGGAAAGCAATTCCACCAAAAGGATCTTTCAATTTGCAATGCAATTCGTATTGGGATTAAAACGCCCCCTTCCATTCTCCTGATCCCCCCCCCTTCCTTTTGGAAAAAAAAAACCCCATCCTCTCCCCCTCCTCCTCCCTTTTTGCATTTTGGAGGTGGACCTCACAGCTGTCAAAGGCAAAGCCCTCTGGGAATCGTAGTCCCTTCAGTGGCAGCAGCTGCCTGGCATCCCTTTCCCTGCTATGCAAGAGGGAGGAGGGGAGAGAGAGAGAAGGAAAAAATAATAATGCAAAAAAGAGAGGAGTGTGCATGGAGGGAGGTTTCTCCTGTGCCCAGCCCAGAGAACTACATTCCCCATGGTGCACCGGGGCTCAAAGGAGCTGGGCTGTGATTGGGCCCCCCTCCCTCCCTTGCAGGCTGGCTGGAGAATGAATAAAATTGTACAGTATATTCTGATGTGAGAGGTATTAAAAAAAAAAACGGGGGAAAGAAAGAAAAGAAAAGAAAGGGGGGGAATTTCTCTCTCTCTCTTTCTCTCTCTCTCTCTGCCTGCTTCTCCAAGCATCCAGGCAGAGGGGTTTCTTTTGCATCCCGTGTCAAAATGGCTACAGCTGTGCACAAGCCTATCAAATGGTGAGTGGGTGCCCCACATCTGGGGGGTGGTGGCATGAGGATCAGGGGGCCCCCCTCCCTCCCTCCCTGCTTCCTTCCACCACAGGCAGAAAGGATAATAGGAGAAGGAAAGGGAGAAAGAAAGAAAGAGGGTGAAGGACTGCTTCCTCCTCTCCCTCCATCTCCCCAGATTGAAGGGGTTTCTCTGGCAAAGGATGGCATTTGGTCCATGCCAGGGAGGGAGGAGAAATGGGCTGCAGAGGGGAGAGGTGGTGGGGTGTGCAAAGGGATGGGTGGGATGGGAAGCCAGCCGAAAGAGGGATGCTTGGATGGTCTGGGTACCACCTGCCTCTCCATCCCTGGCTCCCTGTGCCTGCAAAATGCAGCCAAAATGTGTGCAAAATGTGTGCAAAATGCTTGGCACCGATGCCACCAACACCAGACGACTGCCGGCGGTCCACAGCCACATGCCTTTCTCTCCCTCTGTCTCTCTGTGTATGTGTTTGCATGTTGGGAGTGGGAAGCATCTGCTGGGTCTTGGGAGATGATGTGTGGCTGGGCATTTGGGCAGGTGTGTCCCAAGGAAATGGGTGGGTGGGTCACTCTTTTCGGGACCGGAGATGTCTAGTTCCTTTTGCCCTCCCTATTTCTCTCCATCTCAAGGTGCAACTGAGGCCAAAGAAAAGGTGTGCACGGGTCACTCTTTGCAGGACCTTACATTATGGGTCTGGGGAGATGATGGACCTTACATGATGGGTCTGGGAGATGTTTCATGGCTGGGCATTTGGGCAGGTGTGTCCCAAGGAAATGGGTGGGTGGGTCACTCCTTTTGGGACCGGAGATGTCTAGTTCCTTTTGCTCTCCCTATTTCTCTCCATCTCAAGGTGCAACTGAGGCCAAAGAAAAGGTGTGCACGGGTCACTCTTTGCAGGACCTTACATGATGGGTCTGGGTGATGTTGCATGGCTGGGCATTTGGGCAGGTGTGTCCCAAGGAAATGGGTGGGTGGGTCACTCTTTTCGGGACTGGAGACGTCTAGTTCTTTTTGCCCTCCCTATTTCTCTACATCTCAACTGAGGCCAAAGAAAAGGTGTGCACAGATCACTCTTTGCAGGACCTTACATGATGGGTCTGGGGAGATGATGGACCTTACATGATGGGTCTGGGAGATGTTGCATGGCTGGGCATTTGGGCAGGTGTGTCCCAAGGAAATGGGTGGGTGGGTCACTCTTTTCGGGACTGGAGATGTCTAGTTCCTTTTGCCTTCCCTATATCTCTCCATCCCAAGGTGCACCTGAGGCCAATGGAAAGGTGTGCACGGGTCACTCTTTGCAGGACCTTATGATGGGTCTGGGAGATGATGCGTGGCTGGGCATTTGGGCAGGTGTGTCCCAAGGAAATGGGTGGGTGGGTCACTCTTTTCGGGACCGGAGATGTCTAGTTTCTTTGCCCTCCCTATTTGTCTCCATCCTAAGGTGCACCTGAGACCAAAGAAAAGGTGTACATGGGTCACTTTTTGCAGGACCTTACATGATGAGTCTGGGGAGATGATGGACCTTACATGATGGGTCTGGGAGATGATGCATGGCTGGGCATTTGGGCCGGTGTGTCCCAGGGAAATGAGTGAGTGGGTCACTCTTTTTGGGACCGGAGGTGTCTAGTGTCTTTTGCCCTGCCTATTTCTCTCCATCCCAAGGTGCACCTGAGGCCAAAAGAAAGGTGTGCATGGGTCACTCTTTGCAAGACCTTACATGATGGGTCTAGGAGATGATGCGTGGCTGGGCATTTGGGCAGGTGTGTCCCAAGGGAATGGGTGGGTGGGTCACTCTTTTTGGGACCAGAGATGTTTAGTTCCTTTGCCCTCCCTATTTGTCTCCCTATTTTCGTGCACCTGAGGCCAAACGAAAGGTGTGCATGGGTCACTCTTTGCAGGACCTTACATGATGGGTCTGGGGAGATGATGGACCTTACATTATGGGTGTGGGAGATGATGTGTGGCTGGGCATTTGGGCAGGTGTGTCCCAAGGAAATGGTTGGGTGGGTCACTCTTTTCGGGACCGGAGATGTCTAGTTCCTACACCCCCTCCTCCTTATTTCTCTCCATCCCAAGGTGCACCTGAGTCCAGAGGAAAGGTGTGCATGGGTCTCTCTTTGCAGAACCTTATATGATGGGTCTGGGAGATAATGTGTGGCTGGGTATTTGGGCAGGTGTGTCCCAAGAAAATGGGTGGGTGGGTCTTTCTTTTCGGGACCAGAGATGTTTAGTTCCTTCGCTCAAAGAACAGGTTTGCACAGGTCACTCTTTGCAGGACCTTTCATGATGGGTCTGGGAGATGATGCGTGGCTGGGCATTTAGGCAGGTGTGTCCCAAGGAAATGAGTGGGTGGGTCTCTCTTTTCAGGACCGAAGACGTTCAGTTCCTTTGCCTTCCCTATTTTTCTCTATCCCAAGGTGCACCTGAGACTAAAAGAAAGACGTGCACAGGTCACTCTTTGCAGGACTTTACATGAACTAGTATGTGTGTGTGAGTCTGAGTGATGATGCGTGGCTGGGTATTTGGGCAGGTGTGTCCCAAGGAAATGGGTGGGTGGGTCACTCTTTTTGGGACCCGAAATGTCTAGTGTCTTTTGCCCTGCCTATTTCTCTCCATCCCAAGGTGCACCTGAGGACAATGGAAAGGTGTGCATGGGTCACTCTCTGTAGGACCTTACATGATGGGTCTGGGACATGATGCGTAGCTGGGCATTTGGGCAGGTGTGTCTCAAGGAAATGGATAGGTGGGTCACTCTTTTCAGACTGGAGATGTCTAGTTCCTTTGCCCTCCCTGTTTGTCTCCACCCCAAGGTGCACCTGAGATCAAAAGAAAGGTGTGCATGGGTCACTCTTTGCAGGACCTTACATGATCTAATAGGTGTGCACGTATGTCCCATTTCCATTGCAAGGTGCACCTGAGACCAAAGGAAAGGTGTGCATGGGTCACTCTTTGCAGGACCTTACATGATCTAGTATATGTGTGTATGTGTCCCATTTTTCTCCATCCCAAGGTGCACCTGAGTCTATCGCACCCAAAGGAATGGTGTGCCTGAGTCATGCTTCTCAGGACCCAAGATGCTCTACTTTTGGTGGGTTCATCTCCCCAACATATTTCCCCATACCTGAGTCGGACTGACCCAAAAGAAAGGTGTTCATTGGTCACTCTTTTCAGGGTCCACTGTGGTTTATTTGGGGTGGATTTATTTGTTTCTCCATTTCTCTCCATCCCAAGATTTGCCCAAGGCCAGGTATGTTGGTCACTCTGCTGGACCCCAAATGGTCTAGGATGGGTTTTTTTTTCATTTCTCTCCAACCCACCCAATGACAAGGTCCACCTGAGTCCATCTGACCCAAAGGAAAGGTGTGCCTAGGTAACTCTTTTGGGGCCTAATTGCAGTGGCTTCACCCCCCCCCCCCCTCATTTAACTCCATTCCAAGATGCAACTGAGTCCACATGACTCAAAGAAAACTGTTAATCAGTCACTCTTTTCAGGACCCAAGTTGCTCTAGTTGGGGTGGGTTCATTCTGCCCCCTCCCATTTTTCTCCATCCCTAAGTGCACCTGATCCAAAATAAAGGTATGCTTAGCTCACTCTTTGCTGAACCCTAGATGGTCTAAGTTTTTTTTAATCGTGTCAGTAGCAACTTGAAAACATACTGCAGGTCACTTCTGGTGTGTGAGAATTGGCCATCTACAGAGACGTTGCCCAGGGGAGGCCTTGATGTGTTACCATCCTCCTGTGAGGCTTTTCTCATGTCCCCGCAAGCTAGAGCTGACAGACAGGTACTCTTTTTGGGACCAAAGAAAGCCTAATTGGGGTGGGTCCATTCCCTGCCCCATCTCTCCATCCCAAGACATACCTGAGGCCAGGTGACCCAAAGGAAAGATGTGTATTCATCACCCTTTGTGGGACCATGAATGGTATAGTAATAATTTCCCCCCATTTCTCTCTAACCCGCCCAATGAGAAGATGCACCTGAGCATCTGACTCAAGGAAAAGTGTGCTTAGCTCATTTTTGCGGGGACCCAAGATGGTCTAGTTGGTGTGGGGTCATTTGTATCCCATTTCTCTCCATCCCAATGGCAGAGGGCACCTGAGTCTAACTGACCAAAAGGAAAGGTGTGCATAGGTCACTCTTTGCAGGACTTCCAAATAGTCTGGTACAGGCATGGGCCAGGTTGGGCCCTCCAGGTGTTTTGGACTTCCTAACAGCCTCAGGCTTAAGCGGCTGAGCGGGAAAAGGAAGGGCCTGAGGCTGTTAGGAATGGTGGGAGTTGAAGTCCAAAACACCTGGAGGGCCCAACTTTGGCCCATGCCTGGTCTAGTATGACTTCCCCGCATTTCTCTCCATCCCAATGGCAAGATGCACCAAATCCCAGCTGACCCAAAGGTCTTTCTTTTCAGCCCCCAAAACAGTCTAGTTAGGGCAGCTTCCCTCCTGTCCCTCTTTCTCTCCATCCCACCCCAACAGCAAGACACACCTGAGTCTATTTGAACCAAAGGAAAGGTGTGCATCAGGGACTATTTTGGTTCCTTTCCCTTTCTATTTCTGTTGTATGAATGTGGTAGAAAGGGGCACAGCCTAGTATTGGAGCCTGGAGGAATGTAAACCCCTCCCCATTTTATTTCCTCAATGTATTACTCTCCCCTACTTCTCCATTTCTCTTTTGAAATTGGAATTTTGGAAAATATTATATTGTGTGCACGCTCAGGTGATGTATAGAGACTGGGTAAACACACCAAGACCTGGATATGAGGTCTAATGAGGGAGAATGTTGTCTGCTTATGGACAGAAGCACTCTTTTTTGTCACGGCTTTGTGCCTATTGTATGTGAATTGAATGATCGAGCCCTGGTGCACAAAAAGCCTTGTTCGCCAGTGGGCAATATATCTCCCAGGCAAAGAGGCCAAGACCTAGGAGGTCAGATGACAGTGCATTTAAGGTAGCAAAAAACGAGCATGTTTTTCACCTCTTCGGTGATTGTGCCAATGAAGGCATTTCACGAGGTTTGCCTTTGGTCTGGAAGCAATCAGGAATGGGGGGCATACACCACAAAACTACTCCAACATGCTTGACTTGCTGAGATTAGTCCGTCTTTTACAAGGGTGGAAACTGGGTGCCCTGCCAGATGTTGATGTACTGCATCTCTCAGCATCCCGCATCCCTGGCTATTGCTGCAATTCAACAGAGTATATACATGGTTTGCAGCTCAGATTCACAACTATTGTGGGTACATCCATCCCATTTTGCTTGGCGTCGTATTGGTTTAGTTTTGTGGTTATGCTGGAGCAACATTTCTCAACCTGGGTGGGTTGTGAGGCGGTTTCAGAGGGGTCACCAAAGACCATCAGAAAACATATATTTCTGATGGTCTTAGGAACCTTTTTGGCAGAAAAGGCTGAAGATCTCTCCGCCTGTCCTTCTCTTCCTTTTTGGAAACATACGGCAAATCCTCCACCAAAAGCCCTCCTCTGCTGTGATTGGCTGGCCTCTCAGCTGACCTCTCAGCCAAGGGGAGGGCTGCTTCTGAGACTCCATGTGGAGAGGGGAGAGCAGGCGTGCTTAGTGCATGTCAGCGTGGTACACATGAGCAGGCAAGGGAGAGCGTGCGAGGCTGGAGGGAGACTCGCGCCATCGAGTCCCTTCAAGGCATGGGGGTTCTGTGTAGGAAGTTTGGCCTAATTATGTCGTTGGTTGGGTTCAGAATGCTCTTTGATTGTAGGTGAACTATAAATCCCAGCAACTACAACTCCCAAATGTCAAGGTGAACTACAACTCCAAACTCAAGGTCAATGCCCACAAACCCTTCCAGTATTTCTGTTGGTCATGGAAGTTCTGTGTGCCTAGATTGCTTCAATTCCATTGTTTGTGGAGTCCAGAATGCTCTTTGATTGTAGGTTGACTATAAATCGCAGCAACGACAACTCCTAAATGTCAAGGTGTATTTTCCCCAAACTCCACCAGTGTCCACATTTGAGCATATTGAGTATTTGTGCCAAGTTTGTTCCAGATCCATACCTTTTTTGAGTCCACAGTGCTCTCTGGATTTAGGTGAACTACAAATCCAAAACCCGTCAATGCTCTCAAAACCCTTCCAGTATTTTCTGTTGGTCATGGGAGTTCTGTGTGCCTAGATTGCTTCAATTTCATTGTTTGTGGAGTCCAGAATGTTCTTTGATTGTAGGTTGACTATAAATCCCAGCAACTACAACTCCTAAATGTCAAGGTGTATTTCCCCCAAACTCCGCCAGTGTTCACATTTGAGCATATTGAGTATTTGTGCCAAGTTTGGTCCAGATCCATCACTTTTTTTAGTCCACAGTGCTCTCTGAATTTAGGTAAACTACAACTCCCAAACTCATCAATGCCCTCGAAATCCTTCCAGTATTTTCTGTTGGTCATGGGAGTTCTGTGTGCCCCTGTATAAGGGGTCGCAGCATTAGGAAGGATGAGAAACAGTGTGCTGGAGATTTACTTTCTATTCTGCCTCGGTCTTGACCTTGTGGCAACCTGTTCCATGGGACATCTCTTTTTTCCTCCCACATCTTGCCTTGTGAGTTTTTTTTTCACTTTTCCACCTCCCATAACTTATCACTAGACAACCACACCAGATGGTTCCCATATCTTTTCCCCCTTTTTTCTTCTTTTCAGTGCTTGAACCCAAATGATCTTGTGCCCATCTGCCACTCCCCTGCATTCATATCTATCTCTGCTGACAATTCTTCATCTGGGTAGATTCTGTCTTGGCAGTGAACATCCCACTGTGGAGGGGAAGCTTTGGCAATATGCAACCAGCTTTTTTTCCTTCTTTCATGTCTGCTCTTTAGCAGAGTTCAGTTAACAAAGGCTCAGGTCCCTTTTACACTGCCATATAATCCAGATTAACAAAGCAGATAATCCACATTATCTGCTTTCATGACCAGAATCACTGGATTGCTGTGAGTTTTCTAGGTTGTATGGTCATCTTCCAGAAGCATTCTCTTCTGACGTTTCACCCACATCTATGGCAGGCATCCTCAGAGGTTGTGACATTTGTTGGAAACTAGGCAAATTGTGTTTATATATCTGTGGAATGATGTCCAGGGTGGGAGAAAGAACTCTTTTTCTGCTTGAGGCAAGTGTGAATGTTGCAATTGGCCACATTGATTATCATTGAATGGCCTTGCATCTACAATGCCTGGCTGATTGCTGCCTGGGAGAATCCTTTGTTGGGAGGTGTTAGCTGGCCCTGATTGATTCTTGTCTGGAATTCCCTCTTTATTTACTTTCCTGATTTTAGAGTTTTTTAAATATTGGTAGCAGAGGAGGCCCTAGGTAATTTTCAACGGTAAGCAAACAGTATCCCCCCCCCCCCCCAAACCAATCATTGATATATATTTTATGTTCGTTATGGGAGTTCTGTGTGCCATATTTGGTTCAATTCCATCATTGGTGGAGTTCAGAATGCTCTTTGATTGTAGCTGAACTATACATCCCAGTAACTATAACTCGCATATGTCAAGGTCTATTTCCCCCCAAGAGCGCCTCAAGAGCGCCCCTGGGCAAAATCAACTATACTGCAAATGCTTACTTTACGTAATGGGTTGAGCCGCCCCTGACCGGTAGCCGCATTTTGTTCATTTTCATTGAAACCCACAAGTATGTGAACAATACTGAGGCTGGATGGCCATCAACAGAGGCTGGATGGCCATCTGTCAGGGGTGATTTGAATGCAATATTCCTGCTTCTTGGCAGGGGATTGGACTGGATGGCCCACGAGGTCTCTTCCAACTCTTTGATTCTATGATTCTAATATCAACAGAAAAGACAAAACCATGAAAATGAGCAAAATCTGGCTAATAATATTAAAAACTCAAACATCAGTACAGTAAATAAAGAGCAACGCTCAAAAATCAGGGGAATTCCAGACAGGAAACAATCAGGGCCAGCTAACATCTCCCAACGAAGGAGATGACTGATTGCTGCCCTCCAGGCAGCAACCAGCCAGGCTTTGAAGCTGCAAGGCCATTGAATGCTAATCAAGGTGGCCATTTGCAACATTCACACTTGCCTCAAGAGTTTTTTCTCTCACTCTGGACATTCCGCAGATATATAAATCTCACTTGCCTAGTTTCCAATAGACCTCACAACCTCTGAGGATGCCTGCCATAGATGTGGGTTAAACATCAGGAGAGAATGCTTCTGGAACATGACCATACAGCCCAGAAAACTCACAACAACCCAGTGATTTTGGCTATGAAAGCTTCGACAACATGTAGATTGACAGGTTTTTCCGCTCAAATGGAAAGCATTACAGAAGAAGCTTTCAAGTTGTCTTTAGAAGGAGGGCAATGTTTTTATTTATTTACGCAAGAACAACATGACCTGGTTGTTTCCTTTCACATGTGTGTGTATCACCAGTTATGAAGTTTGCTGAAACTTATTGAAGTGTTTTTCTTTTTTCTTTGTGATGCATGTTGTTGTTTTTTCCCCCTGCACCAAGTTTCTATGAAAGAGGCAATGCTCAGGGACACATGGACTTTGTTAACTGAGGTGTACCTGCAATTCCAGATGTCAGAATGGCTGATATGGCTAGCAGGTCACTGAATTGCAACAGGGATTTGAATGAAGATCCTTACATAACTCATAATATTAGCTCTCTTTTATCTCTCTCCTAGAAGCCTCAAATGCAATCAGTTACCATAAAACATTTAGTGGGAAATAGATTGCATTGGCATTGATATGACTCACCTCAAAGTAAATGCCTTCCAGGCTGGGGTTTGAATGTGTGTAGCATTGTGGAGCAATGCAGCTGGACTTTTGAAGAGCAAAAGGAAGTTGTATCAGGATTGAGTATCTGGATTGGTTTGGGGAGTTGTAGTTTTACAAGGCCTATAGTAGCATTTCTCAACCTGGGGGTGTCAAAGGGGCTTAAAAAGACCATCAGAAAACACAGAATTTTCTGTTGGTCATGGGGGTTCCGTGTGAGAAGTTTGGCCCAATTCTATCATTAGTGGGGTCAGAATGCTCTTTGATTTTAGGTGAACTATAAATCCCAGCAACTACAATTCCAAATGTCAAGGTCTGTTTTCCCCAAACTCCACCAGTGTTTACATTTGGGCATATTGAGTATTCGTGCCAAGTTTGTTCCAGACCCATCATTGTTTGAGTCCACAGTATTCTCTGGATGTAGGTGAACTACAACTCCAAAACTCAAGGTCAATGCCCACCAAACCCTTTCAGTATTTTCTGTTGGTCATGGGAGTTCTGTGCGCCAAGTTTGGTTCAATTCCATCGTTGGTGGAGTTCAGAATGCTCCTTGATTGTAGGTGAACTATAAATCCCAGTAACTGCAACTCCCAAATGTCAAGGCCAATTTTCCCCAAATTCCACCAGTGTTCACAGCTTAGCATATTGAGTATTTGTGCCAAGTTTGGTCCAGATCCATCATTGTTTGAGTCCACAGTGCTCTCTGGATGTAGGCGAACTACAACTCCAAAAAATCAAGGTCAATGCCCACCAAACCCTTCCAGTATTTTCTGTTGGTCATGGGAGAACTGTGCGCCAAGTTTGGTTCAATTCCATCGTTGGTGGGTTTCAGAATGCTCTTTGATTGTAGGTGAACTATAAATCCCAGCAACTACAACTCCCAAATTACATCATCAATTCTCCTCCCCCGCCCCCGCCCCAACCCCACCAATATTCAAATTTGGGTTTATCGGGTATTTGTGCCAAGTTTGGTCCAGTGAATGAATATACATCCTGCATCACAGATATTTTCATTATGATTCAAAACAGTAGCAAAATTGCAGTTATGAAGTAGCAATGAAAATAATTTTATGGTTTGGGGTCACCACAATATTAGGAATTGTATTAAGGGGTTACGGCATTAAGAATGTTGAGAGCGACTGCCTATAGCCTTCTCTGCCAAGGAATGCTGGTGCCTCACCAAACTACAAATCCCAGGATTCTGTGACAGTTGAAGTGGTGCCAAATGGCATTCATTCTACAGTGCAGATCAGAGTTTTCCAAATGGTGTGTCTCGATACGTTACACAGTGTGTAGGGATGTTGCACGACCTAAGGTGAAACTTCTGAGTCAATGTGAAATAAGTAATCAATCATATATTTTACAAACATATATAGATGGGAAAAAATCGTGAGACATGTGCTGTCCCATATATTTTGGTATCCCAATTTATGCCTGTGTCTGTATCTCTCATAAGGGGTTCATTTAACTCCCAGCTTGCTAGTCAAACTGAATTACTGTGTTGCGAAGTGATGCATGCATAAAAAACGGTGTAAAAACAATGAAATGTGTTGTCAAAGGCTTTCATGGCTAGAATCACTGGGCTGCTGTGAGTTTTCCAGACTGTCTGGCCATGTTCCAGAAGCATTCTCTTCTGACATTTTGCCCACATCTATGTTGGGCATCCTCAGAGGTTGTGAGGTCTGTTGGAAACTAGGCAATTGAGGTTTATATATCTGTGGATTAATGTCCAGGGTGGGAGAAAGAACTCTTGTCTGGTTGAAGCCAGTGTGGATGTTGCAGTTGGCCACCTTGACTAGGATCGAATGGCTTTGCAGCTTCAAAGTCTGGCTGACTGCTGTCTGGAGGAATCCTTTGTTAGGAGGACAAGTCTACATAGGGACCACCAAATGCAGAAATGCCCAAACATGAATCAAGGAACATGAAAGGCACTGCAGACTAATTCAATCAGATAAGTCATAGCAGAGCACCTGATGAACCAACCTGGACACAGCATATTATTGGAGAACACAGAAATGCTAGACCACTCTAAGAACCACTATGTCAGAGGACACAGAGAAGCCACTGAAATCCACAAGCATGTGGACAATTTCAATAGAAAGGAGGAAACCATGGAAATGAAGAAAATCTGGCTATTGGCATTAAAAAGCTCTATAATCAGGATAGTAAATAAAGAACAATACTCCAAAATTAAGCAAAACAAAACAAAAAACACAGGGGAATTCCAGACATGAAACAATCACGGCCAGCTAACACCTCCCAACAAAGGATTCCTCCAGGCAGGAAGCAGCCAGGCTTTGAAGCTGCAAGGCCATTCTGTGCTAATCAAGGATGCCAAGTGAAACATTCACACTTGCCTCAAACAGACAAGAGTTTTTTCTCCCACCCTGGAAATTATTCCACAGATATATAAACCTCTCTTGTCCTAGTTTCCAACAAGCCTCACAACCTCTGAGGATGCCTGCCATAGATGTGGGCAAAATGTCAGAAGAGAACGCTTCTGGAACATGGCCATACAGTCTGGAAAACTCACCGCAACCCAAAACAATGAAATGTTTGGAAACTTTTGGCGAAGTGGAAGCTGGCATTAGGAATGCTTTGGGGTTGGAGCTGAGCACTGTGCCTTTCTCCTTTGCAGCCTGGGCGAGGACTTCTACCGGGAAGCCATTGAGCACTGCCGCAGCTACAATGCCCGGCTGTGCGCCGAACGCAGCATGCGCCTGCCCTTCCTGGACTCGCAAACGGGGGTCGCCCAGAACAATTGCTACATCTGGATGGAGAAGACCCACCGGGGCCCAGGTGCGAATGCTACGGATGATGCTCTGCATGGTGTACACACAATTTTCCTGGTGCTGGAATTTGGATGTAGAACGGATCCTTTGGCACATGGCACCTGAAGGGCATCATGCCCAGAAGGGAGGGAGTTGGAGAAGTATTGTGTGGACGAGAAACAGTGTATTGAGCCAGGAGCTGAGAAGCCAAAAAGCCAGACTTAGTCGCTTTGCGCGTTGATGTGGAGAGAGATCTGATGAGCTCTGGATAGACTCCCAGCCCTAAAATACCTCTGAATGTGCCACTAACCTTTCACATCTGCTGGTATCAGGCCAGGAGGACCCCTATGAAAGTGACAAAGTACTCTGAATGTGCTACTAACCTTTCATATTAGCTGGTATCAGGCCCAGAGGACCCCTATATTGCATATATTGCTACTTCTTTAAACCTCTTTAGAATTTCTAGGTCTTCCAGAACGACTCTTTGGAGGACTTAGCGATTCCGAGAAAGAGGTTCTTTATAGAAATCTTTGGGTCCTCCAACGTAATTGAGGAAATTGACCCTAGAGTCACACTTAAGGCCTTAGAGATCCCCGGAGTGAGTATTTTTTAATCAAATCCACAAAAGCAGAAACCGCAATTATAGATATGATTGTAATCTCTCCGAGGCCCCAATGTGGTATCAATGAGCATAGTAAAAGGAAAAATATAGGCAGAATTTGAACCTTGGATTGAAATGGGTCAATTGAAGGTGGAAATGATATGACCTTCTAAAATGGCATTGGATTATAACTCCCAGAAGTCCTTACTAAGGATGCTGGGTGTTCCAGTTCAAGACTATCTGCTCCCATCTAGATTGCCATACGATGCAGTTTGGAACAACATTAAATCATAAAATCATAGAATCCGAGAGTTGGAAGAGACCTCATGGGTCATCCAGTCCAACCCCCTGACAAGAAGCAGGAATACTGCATTCAAAGCACCCCTGACAGATGGCCATCTAGTCTGTTTAAAAATCTCCAAAGAAGGAGCCTCCACCACACTCTGGGGCAGAGAGTTCCACTGCTGAACAGCTCTCAGAGTCAACTCATATAATACTGTTTGATACAGTTTGACTGCATTATAGAAGTCTATGCCAGGTATGGGCGAAGTTTGGCCATCCAGGTGTTTTGGACTTCAACTCCCACAATTCCTAACAGCCTACCAGCTGTTAGGAATTGTGAGAGTTGAAGTCCAAAACACCTGATCGAAAGGTTGGCAGTTCAGATCCAGGGAGTGGGGTGGTTCCCACTGTTAGGCCCAGCTTCTGCCAACCTAGCAGTTTGAAAACATACCAATGTGGGTAGATCAGTAGGTACCATTTCTGCGGGAAAGTAACGGCACTCCATGGAGTCATGCTGGCCACATGACCTTGGAAGTGTCTATGGGCAACGCCGACTCATCGGCATAGAAATGGAGATGAGCACCAACCCAGAGTTGGACACAACTAGACTTAATGTCATGGGAAAACTTTACCTTTACCTAATATGTTGGTACAGATGGGAATTCTGAAAGGCATCCTATGCCCACGACAGGGATAATAATAAAGACAGAGCAAGTGGCAATGGTCATTGCCTGTTTTCCCCAGTGTCCTGCAAAATAAAGGCGTGGTTTAAATGCCAACCCCATCTTTTTAGGGAAGGATTTCTTGTTGCTCACTCTGCTTCTCCTTCAGGGCTGGCACCAGGTCAGATCTACACCTATCCGGCTCGCTGTTGGCGCAAGAAGCGGCGGCTGAACATCCTGGAGGATCCAAGACTCCGGCCTTGCGAATTCAAGATCGGTAAGGATGCTTTCCAGGACAATTGGACAGAGGGCAGGGGAAATGGGAGAAGCCTTTACCGAAAGGGTAAATATTACATGTTAGATAGTTCTGGAAAATGAGCCAGCAGTGGTAGAGCTGTTTGAACCTTTGGCTACAATTCCGGAGACCAAGGTCCAAATCCCTGCTCAACTGGGTGACTTTGGGCAAGTCACACTCTCTCAGCCTAAGAGGAAAACAATCTCAAAATCTTGCCAAAAGAAAAATCCCTGCAATATTTGTCTTAGGATCACATAGGTCAAAAAGGTCTTGAAGGCAGACAACAACAAGGTTGTCCAGGATACAGATTGAGGATGCGTTCTTATTACAGTTTCTCAACCTGGGGGTTGGGACCTCTGGAGGTGTCAAAGGGGTTGCCAAAGACCCCCAGGAAACACAGTATTTTCTGTTGGTCATGGGGGTTCTGTGTGGAAAGTTTGGCCCAATTCTATCATTGGTGGGGTTCAGAATGCTGTTTGATTGCAGGTGAGCTATCAATCTCAGGACCTACAACTCGCAAATAACAAGTCTATTTAAGTATTCATGCCAAGTTTGGTTGAGATCCATCATTGTTTAAGTCCACAGTGCTCTCTGGGTGTAAATGAACTACAACTCAAAAATTCAAGGTCAATGCCCACCAAATCCTTCCGGTATTTTCTGTTGGTCATGGAGAATCTATGTGTCAAGTTTGGTTCAATTTCATTGTTGGTGGAGTTCAGAATGCTCTTTGATTGTAGGTGAACTATAAATCCCAGCAATTACAACTCCCAAATGTCAAGGTCTATTTTCCCCAAACTCCACTAGTGTTCACACATTTGGGCATATTGAATATTTGTGCCAAGTTTGGTCCAGTTCCATCATTGTTTGAGTCCACAGTGCTCTCTGGATGTAGGTGAACTACAACTCCAAAATTCAAGGTCAATTCCCACCAAACCCTTCCAGTATTTTCTGTTAGTCACAGGAGTTCTGTATGCCAAATTTGGTTCAATTCCATCATTGGTGGAGTTCAGAATACTCTTTGAATGGAGGTTGACTATAAGTCCCAGCAACCACAACTAAATGTCAAGGTCTCTTTTCTCCAAACTCCACCAGTGTTCACATTTGGGCATATTGAGTATTCATGCCAAGTTATGTCTAGCTCCGTTATTGTTTGAGTCCACAGTGCTCTCTGGATGTAGGTGTACTATAACTCCAAAACTGAAGGCCAATGCCCACCAAACTCTTCCAGTATTTTGTGCTGCTCATGGGAGTTCTGTGTGCCTAGATTGCGTCAATTCCATTGTTGGTGGAGTTCAGAATGCTCTTTGATTGTAGGTGAACTATAAATCCTAGCAACTATAACTCCCAATTGACATCTCCCCCCTCCAACCCCACCAGTATTCACATTTGGGTGTATTGGGTATTTGTGCCAAATTTGGTCCAGTGAGTGAAAATACATTCTGCATATCAGATATTTACGATTCATAAAAGTAGCAAAATTACAGTTCAAAATGCTCTTTGATTGTAGGTTAATCATAAATCCCATCAACTACAACTCCCAAATGAGAAAATCAATAACCCGCCCAACCCCACCAGTATTCCAATTTGGGCGTATCAGATATTTGTCCCAAATTAGGTCCAGTGAATGAAAATACATCCTGCATATCAGATATTTACATTACGATTCATAACAGTAGCAAAATGACAGTTGTGAAGTAGCAACCAAAATAATTGTATGGTTGGGGGGTCACCACAACATGAGGAACTGTATTAAGGGGTCGTGGTATTAGGAAGGTCGAGAACCACTGTTTTAGACCAAATTCAAGCCTTGTGTGGTTGGGGCAAGATGCAGAGGAGGTTTGGCAGGAGCTTCCCTAGATGACAATTCCTATCGTTCATATTTTTTAAATCAAATCCTTAAGATAACAACGTAAGCTTTTGCTAAAGTTCAGCTGTAAGTCAGTTTAAGCTGACAAATGACAAGCAGGAGTGCATTTCAACTGTAAATGTTGGATCAAGCAGACGATCTGGGTTTTCAGGAAGATTGAGGAAGTATATAAATGGTTAGGAAAGCTTGTCTTTCCTTGAAACTGCCGCCAGACAAGGTAGACCATTAATTTGGCAGAAGGCAACACTGTTTCTACTGCTACTAAACAAATAAATGGTGAAAAATCATGTATCCTTAGATGAAGGGGTCAACCTCAGTCAATATGTATAGCTTTGCTTGTTATTTTATATACATTTGTGTTACAAATTGACTGTCATTGACTGGAGCAATACGTATAATTTTGCTGTTACAGCCAGCCTTCCGTATCCACAGATTCTGTATCCATGGGTTCAAACACCAGCCTACAGAGCATCTACACCAGACATGGGCAAACTTTCTGTTGAATTCCAAGGCTGGGAACCACCTCGGTACTTAACACAATTTTGCAATTCAGAAAAATAGTATAAAAACCGAAGTCCAAATATCAAGAATAATTCACAGAAATTGGAGTACAGAAGTAGCATCAAAAACCAGGAATACAAAAGCAGAATAAATCCAAAATATGAGATTCGGGAATAGTTCTTAAAACTTGGAATCATGAGACAGGAACAAAAGGAAACATGGAACTAGAAATCCCTTGACTTAAGAATAGATCTATACTCAAAGACCAATGTTGCCTGGACTTGGCTAGCTAATATAGAGAGAGTCATGCCTTCTCCTCTGGGAAACTGATCAGGACTTCTTAGCTAATAGACGTCTTGACCTTCTTAAACACTCCTGTGAAGCTCTATGTTGACGCAACGTAAATCTCCTATCTAACTGCTCATTAGTCTGTCCATCTGGACTTTCATTTTCATCCTCTGAGCTCAAATCTGTTCTTGACCTTGCTTCCCTAGGGAACTGCCTTTCAGGAATGTGGCCTTCAGACACAGACTGCTCATTTTCAGGGCTTAACATCTCTTGCTGGCTCTCCTGCTGACTTGCACACCCAGAATCCCCAGTGTCATAGAATCATAGAATCAAAGAGTTGGAAGAGACCTCATGGGCCATCCAGTCCAACCCCCTGCCAAGAAGCAGGAATATTGCATTCAAAGCACCACTGACAGATGGCCATCCAGCCTCTGTTTAAAAGCTTCCAAAGAAGGAGCCTCCACCACACTCCGGGGCAGAGAGTTCCACTGCTGAATGGCTCTCACAGTCAGGAAGTTCTTCCTCGTGTTCAGATGGAATCTCCTCTCTTGTAGTTTGAAGCCATTGTTCCGCGTCCTAGTCTCCAAGGAAGCAGAAAACAAGCTTGCTCCCTCCTCCCTGTGGCTTCCTCTCACATATTTATACATGGCTATCATATCTCCTCTCAGCCTTCTCCTCTCAGCCTGACTAACAGGCCCGTAATCCCCAGAGAAGTCAGGTGTAGGCACAATCAAAAGCTGAACTACAACACCTCCAGGTGTTTTGGACTTCAACTCCCACAATTCCTAACAGCCTCAGGCCCTTTCCTTTTCCTCCTCAGCCACTTGGAAAGGGCCTGAATCTGTTAGGAATTGTGAGAGTTGGAGTCCAAAACACCTGGAAGGCCCAACTTTGCCCATGCCTGCTCTAACACCTAATATTCATTGATGGACTCCCATCCAAGTACTAACCAAGGCTGACCCTGCTTAGCAAACAAGATTAATCAAGATCTGCTGCCAGGTTTGCATGGAGTGGTTAAGTTGTTGAGGGGGAAATGGAAAGGTCTTGAGGCTGTTAGGAATGCTGCAAGTTGACATCCAAAACACCTGGAGGGCCAAAGTTTGCCTATTCCTGGTCTTCAGTGCTGTCTCCTTTCTTCCCAGATTGTGAGCCCCCTCTGAAGAAAGAAGGAGGTCTCCCTGAAGGTCCAGTGTTAGAAGCCTTGCTGTGTGCCGAAACAGGGGACAAGAAGCCGGAGCTGAAGGAGGAGGACTTGAGCTTGGACTGTCAGGTGAGAGAAAGAAGGGACCTTGGCTGTGTCTGACCCTGATCTATCGACAAACATCTCCCTTATTCCTGATCTCAGATCATTTCCTTCAAAGGTCTCCTTTACTTCCCCCCTATGATCCTCCTGCCCCGTAACTTGAGGATGGTCAGAAGCCTATTTGATGAATGTTGTGAATTATTTACAGCCACATCACATGGCACTTCAAGCTCTGCTTGTTAGTGAGCTGATGCTCAACTTTAGTATCCTGTGTGTTTTTGGATGCTCTGCTATATTTAGGGTAGTTTTCCCTAACAAAAAGGGTTATGGGCCCAACATATACCACGGTTATTTGTGGTAGGGCTGGGTAATTAATGCTAATGTTGGACTAGAATTCCCAGCATGGCTCGTTGTAGGCTGAGTTTGGGGCTGATGCTCAAGTTTGGTATCCTGTTTGATTTTGGATGCTCTGCTATATTTAGGGCAGTTTTCCCTAACAAAAAGGGTTATGGGTCCAGCACACACCAAGGTTGTTTGTGGTAGGGTTGGGTAATTAATGCTAATATTGGACTAGAATTCCCAGCATGCCTCATTATAGGTTGAGGTTGGGGCTGATGCTCAGTTTGGTATCCTGTTTGATTTTGGATGCTCTGCTATATTTAGGGTAGTTTTCCCTAACAAAAAGGGTAATGGGTCCAGCACACACCAAGGTTGTTTGTGGTAGGGCTGGGTAATTAATGCTAATATTGGACTAGAATTCCCAGCATGCCTCATTATAGGTTGAGGTTGGGGCTGATGCTCAGTTTGGTATCCTGTTTGTTTTTGGATGCTCTGCTATATTTAGGGTAGTTTTCCCTAACAAAAAGGGTTATGGGCCTAGCACATATCAAAGTTGTTTCTGGTAGGGCTGGGTAATTAATGCTAATGTTGGACTAGAATTCCCAGCATGCCTTATTGTAGGTTGAGGTTGGGGCTGATGTTCAGTTTGGTATCCTGTTTGTTTTTGGATGCTCTGCTATATTTAGAGTAGTTTTCCCTAACAAAAAGGGTTATGGGCCTAGCACCTACCAAGGTTGTTTGTGGTAGGGCTGGGTAATTAATGCTGATGTTGGATTAGAATTCCCAGCATGGCACACTGTAAGCTGAGGATGGAACTGCTAGGTATTGTAGTCCAAAATATCTGCATGGCAGCGGATTGGACTAGCTGGCCCACATGGTCTCTTCTAGCTATGTTGTTTTATGATTCTATTATTCTTGAAGGATTTCGATCCCTGGTATGCTATCCTGACTTGAGCGTTGGACTATGACTTTGGAGACAAGGATTCGAATCATTGATCTTAATGTGAATGGGTCTTTTTAAAACTCTTATTTTAATGTTTTTATGCTTTGTACTGCTGGTCTGTGACCATTACAATAAAATTCATTCACTTATCCATGGAAACAACGTGGGTGACCTCGGCCACGTCACAATCTCTCAGCATCAAGTATAACACAAAGGCAACCCCCCTCTGAAGAAATCTTACTAGGAAAACTACATTATGTGTTCACCTTCAAGTCGTTGTGAATCAAGAATGACACATAACAAAAAGCCTCAGCTATTCCTGGGCAGTATCTGTCTCTTTTCCCCATCACTGCAGCTCTACTATTCCCTTTCTCTCTGTTGCAGAAGGCACCTATCGGTGAGTTCCTGCATGACTTGGACGGGGACGACTTGGAAGACGACGTCCCCCGCCGTAAGAACAAAGCCAAAAGCAAGGTATGCCCATGGAATTGACAGTGTTCGATGCCCAAGAGAAGGGCTGCGGAGTTTGCTAGGGCAACCTTTCCTGTACGTTGATTTTTCTGCGACTTCCACAAAGCATGCTCAAAGCGGCTCATAAGAACAGGAACCGGATCGTCAGTACATAGATCAATACAAGCATAATCAGATATAGCATTAATGAATACTACTAATAAGTAATTATACTAATATTAGCACATTTCTGTGATACATATGCCTTAGAGTCACCATAAACTGGAGACAACTTGAAGAGATACAACGAAATTAACAATGTACAAACATAATAATGATAATGATAATAACAATAACAACAATAATAATAGTAATGGGTTGCTGTGAGTTTGCCGGGCTATATAATTTTATATTATTATTATTATTGTTCTGTTGATGGCTTTCATGACCGAAATCACTGGGTTGCTGTGAGTTTTCCAGGCTGTATGGCCATGTTCCAGAAGCATTTTCTCCTGACGTTTCACCCACATCTATGGCAGGCATCCTCAAAGGTTGTGAGATGTGTTGGAAACTAGGCAAGTGAGGCTTATGTGTCTGTGGAATGTGCAGGGTGGGAGAAAGATCTCTTCGTCTGCGAATGTTGCAAGTTTGAAGCTGCAAGGCCATTCAATGCTAATCAGGGCGGCCAATTGCAACATTCACACTTGCCTCAAGCAGTCAAGAGTTCTTTCTCCCACCCTGGACATTATTCCACAGATATATAAACCTCACTTGCCTAGTCTCTAACACACCTCCCAATCTCTGAGGATGCCTGCCATAGATGTGGGTGAAACGTCAGGAGAGAATGCTTCTGGAACATGGCCATCCAGCCTGGAAAACACACAGCAACGCAGTGATTCTGGCCATGAAAGCCTTCAACAACACAATAGTAATAATAATAATAATAATAATAATAATAATATAAATAATATATAATAATAATAATAATAATAATAATAATAATAATAATCTGCGTTATTAACTGTCAACTGCAAAAGACCACCTTACTTGGATCTGAGCACATCATTCGAAAATACATAACACAGTCCTAGACGTTTGGGATTTTGTGATACGAAATCCAGTTTGCTGTGATATACTGTGTTTTTGTGTCAGAATAATAATAATAATAATAATAATAATAATAATAATAATAACAACAGTCCTAGATAGTTGGGAAGTGTCCGGCATGTAATCCAATACAAAAGCCAGTATGGTGATCTTGTTTGTTGTGTACTAATCTTATTGTTTATCTAATAATAATAATAGTAGTAATAATGATGATGATGTTGCAATCCCAGATGAAAACAGAATTGATGAGAAGCGGTCCCAGTGGTGATTGGCACACTGGGTGCAGTGCCTAAAGACCTTGGCCTGCACTTAAAAACTATCGGTTATTACCATCTGCCAGCTGCAAAAGGCCACCCTACTCGGATCTGCACACATCATTCACTGATACATCACACAGTCCTAGACACTTGGGAAGGGTCCAACGTGTGATCCAATGCAAAAGCCAGCATAATGATCTTGTTTGTTGTGTACTAATCTTATTGTGTTTTGAATAATAATAATAATAATAATAATAATAATAATAATAATAATCACCTAGTGCTAGACACTTGGGAATTGTCCGGCGTGTGATCAAGTACAAAAGCCAGCATAGCGATCTTGTTTGCTGTGTACTAATCTCGTTGTGTTTCTAATAATAATAATAATAATAATAGTAATAATAATAATAATAATAATAATAATGAATCACCTAGTCCTAGACACTTGGGAAATGTCCAGCATGTGATCAAATACAAAAGCCAGCATAGTGATCTTGTTTGTTGTGTACTAATCTCGTTGTGTTCCCAATAATAATAATAATAATAATAATAATAATAATAATAGTAATAATAATAATAATAGTGAATCACCTAGTCCTAGACACTTGGGAAATGTCCGGTGTGTGATCAAATACAAAAACCAGCATAATGATCTTGTTTGCAGTGTACTAATCTTGTTGTGTTTCAAATAATAATAATAATAATAATAATAATAATAATAATAATAAATCACCTAGTCCTAGACACTTGGGAAATGTCCAGCGTGTGAATAAATACAAAAGCCAGCATAGTGATCTTGTTTGCTGTGTACTAATCTTGTGCAACAACAACAATAATGAGATAGACATAATAACCTTAACAGCAAGCTAATAATATACTACCATAATTAATCTAGGGTACTAAAGTGGTTTTAGTGTTGGATTCAGGCTCTGGAAGACCAGAGTTTGGTTGTTTTGTTATGAGACTGATGGATGATGGAAAAGGTGGTCCAAAACCGCAAAGATTTTGTGGATCGACGTGGAAGAAGAACGGAAAAGGGTGCAAGGGAGGTGGACAAAGGGACCCCTTCCTTCTCATTGGATTCCCATTAAAAATCATTTATGCTTCCCTGTCCCACTCCAAGCAGGTGCCGAAGGGGAGGCGACAGAGCTGATGACAGTCAAGCTACAGATGGGCGCTCGGCATAAAGATTATGTAAATGGCCCCGTCTTTGCATATATTTGCGTGCTGCCCCTTTGCCTCTCCGCTCCCCGCTGGAGTGTCTGTGCGTGTGTGCTAAATAGTATTAAAAAAGGCAGAAGCTGGGAAGCAGCTGGCTTGCTTGAATCGTGGAGAGGGGACAAGAAAAGAAAGGGAAGCAAAGAGCCAGGAGGTCATTTCGCATTACGGGAGGGAGGCTGCACATTAACTGCTGTGCTTCCACCACTTGCAATGCTGGCATGGGATCTTGATTAATCTTGTATGCTAAGCAGAGTCAGCCTTGGTTAGTACTTGGATGGGAGACCATCAATGAATATTAGGTGTTAGAGCAGGCATGGGCAAAGTTGGGCCCTCCAGGTGTTTTGGACTCCTACTCCCACAATTCCTAACAGCCTCAGGCCCCTTCCTTTTCCCACTCAGCCACTTGAGTTTTGGACTCCAACTCCCACCATTCCTAACATTCTCAGGCCCCTTCCTTTTCCCCCTCAGACACTTAAGTTTTGGACTCCCAAGTCCCACAATTCCTAACATTCTCAGGCCCCTTCCTTTTCCTCCTCAGACACTTCAGTTTTGGATTCCAACTCACACAATTCCTAACAGCCTCAGGCTCCTTTCTTTTGCTCCTCAGCCACTTGAGTTTTGGACTCCAAGTCCCACAATCCCTAACAGCCTCAGTCCCCTTCTTTTTCCTCCTCAGCCTCTTACATTTTGGACTCCAACTCCTACAATTCCTAACAGCCTCAGGCTCCTTCCTTTTCCCCCTCAGCCACTTTAAGTTTTGGACTCCAACTCTCACAATTTCCCAACAGCCTCAGGCCCCTTCCTTTTCCCCCTCAGCCTCTTAAGTTTTGGACTCCAAGTCCCACAATCCCTAACAGCCTCAGTTCCCTTCCTTTTCCTCCTCTGTCACTTGAGTTTTGGACTCCAAGTCCCACAATTCCTAACAGCCTCAGGCCCCTTCCTTTTCCCACTCAACCTTTTCCCACTCAACCACTTGAGTTTTGGACTCCAAGTCCCACAATTCCTAACACCCTCAGGTCCCTTCCTTTCCCCCCTCAACCACTTAAGTTTTGGACTCCAACTCCCACCATTCCTAACAGCCTCATGCCCCTTCTTTTCCTCTGTCAGCCACTTAAGTTTTGGACTCCAACTCCCACAATCCCTAACAGCCTCAGACCCCTTCCTTTTCCTTCTCAGCCTCTTAAATTTTGAACTCCAACTCCTACAATTCCTAACAGCCTCAGGCTTAAGTGGCTGAGGGGGGAAAGGAAAGGGCCTGAGACTGTTAGGAATTATGGGAGTTGGAGTCCAAAGCACCTGGAGGGGCCAGCTTTGCCCATGCCTGGTGTAGATGCACTGTAGGCTCCACCTGGATTTGCAGAGCTGACCTCTTGTGTCAAGAAGGGCCTGGTTTGGTTTGAAAGACAGATGCAAAATATTAGCATCACTTGACTCTTGTCTTCCTTGCATTTGCCAACTGGAAAAGGAGGACCTGCCTCTTTATTTACTCCTATTCTCTCTGGCCTGGCACCGCTGCCCCCTTTTTCCGGTCTCCTTTCCTGCTGCCCCCACCTCGCCTCCCTCCCCACCTTCTGCCCCTAATCCCGGTCCTTGTTGAGTCTGAAAAGCAAAAGCACTCAAAGTAGGTCAGCTTCTTTTTTTAAGGGGTTGGCACCCATTCAAATCACTTTCCTTTAATCCACGTTAAAAGCCGAACGCGTTTTTGAGATTTCTGTGTATTTAGGATGGAGTTTATTTTTTGTGTGTGTTTTGTTTGTGAGTTTTAACTGCTCAACGAATTTGCAAAACATCTTGCAAAACTCTGGGTGGGTTGGTTCTTGGGACCGTGCAGAGGTGCTCAGATCTGGTAGGAATTTGGCAACCTGGCTTTTGCTGAGTTTACGTAGTTCAGTCTCAGAATCGCCAATTGATAGGAGACTAATGTCATTCGGTGGCAAAAAAACCAATGGTAATTTGGCTTGCATAAATAGGAGATTAGTGTCTAGATCCAGGAAAATCATGCCACCCATCTATTCTGCCTTGGTGAGACCACACCTGGAATCACACTGTGTCCAATTCTGACATCACAATTTAAGGGAGATGTCGACAAGCTGGAATGTGTCCAGAGGAGGGTGACTCAAATGATCAAGGGTCTGGAGAACAAGCCCCATGAGGAGCGGCTTGAAGAGCTGAGCATGTTTAGCCCGCAGAAAAGAAGGTTGAAATGAAACATGATAAAGGCCATGTGTAAACATGGTCATAAGGCCTGGAAAACTCACAGCAATCCAGTGATTCTGGCCATGAAAGCCTTCAATAGCACAATAATAGTAATAATAATTATATAAAATAATCTATATAAATAAAAGCATAATGGTCGTTTGTGGGATTAACAGAACTCAAAAACCACTGGACGAATTAACACGAAATTTGGACACTATACCCCTAACAGACCAACGAGTGACCATCACTCATAAATCACCCCCCCCCAAAGAAAACAGTGGAAAGGATTTAAAACCCCCCAAAAAAGCTACATTACGGAAAGCTAAATGACAATCCAGAAAAAAGGAAGAGGGAGGGAAGAAAGGGGAGAAAGAAAGAAAGAAAGAAAGAAAGGAGAGAATGAGGGAGGGAAAGAAAGAAGGAAAGAAGGAAAGAGGTAGAGAAGAAAGAAAAGAAAACAGGAGGGGGGAAGGAAAGAAAGAGGTAGAGAAGGAAGGAAGGAGAGAAGGAAAGGAAAAAAGGAAAAGGAAAGAGGAAGTGAAGGAAGGAGGGAATAAAGGAGAGAAAGAAGGAGGGAAAAAGGTAGAGAAGGAAGAAATGAGAGAAAGGAGAAGGAAAAGAACGGGGGAAGAAAGGAAAGAGGGAGCCAAGGAATGAGAGAAAGAGGGAGAAAGAGTGAAGGAAGGAAATAAAGAGGTAGAGGAGGAAGAAAGGAGAGGGGGAAAGAAAAAAGGGAAGGAAGGAAAGAGGGAGTGAAGGAAGGAGAGAAAGAGAGAGGGAAAGAAAGAATGAAAGAGAGAAGGAAACATGGAAGCAAAGAGTGAAAGAAGGAAGGAAAGAGGTAGAGAAAGAGGGAGGAAAAGAAAACAGGAGGGGGGAAGGAAAGAAAGAGGTAGGGAAGGAGAGAAGGAAAGGAAAAGAAGGATAGAGGGAGTGAAGGAAGGAGGGAAAGGAGAGAAAGAAGGAGGGAAGGAAAGAAGATTGAGAAGGAAGAAAGGAGAGAAAGGAGAAGGAAAAGAACGGGGAAGAAAGGAAACAGGGATCCAAGGAATGAGAGAAAGAGGGAGAAAGAGTGAAGGAAGGAAATAAAGAGGTAGAGAAGGAAGAAAAGAGAGAAGGGAAGAAAAAAGGGAAGGAAGGAAAGAGGGAGTGAAGGAAGGAGAGAAAGAGAGAGGGAAAGAAAGAATGAAAGAGAGAAGGAAGCATGGAAGCAAAGAGCGAAAGAAGGAAGGAAAGAGGTAGAGAAAGAAAGAAGGAGGAAAGGAAAATGGGAGGGGGGAAGGAAAGAAAGAGGTAGGGAAGGAGAGAAGGAAAGGAAAAGAAGGAAAAGAAGGAAAGAGGGAGTGAAGGAAGGAGGGAAAGGAGAGAAAGAGGGAGGGAAGGAAAGACAGACGGAAGGATGGAAGCAAAAAGTGAAGGAAGGAAAGAGGTAGAAAACTTGCCAAGTTTCCAATAGACCTCACAACCTGTGAGGATGTCTGCCAAAGTTGTGGGTGAAACCTCAGGAGAGAATGCTTCTGGAACATGGCCATACAGTCCGGAAAACTCATAACAACCAGGTGACTCCGGCCATGAAAACCTTTGACAACACAGTAATAATAAGTCCAATTGATTTGTCGGGCCTTCTCTCAATGGGACTAATGATTTGGTTGGCCCAAAAGAAACTTTGGTAAACTGCTCCTCACTAAGGGCTTCTTACAGGCTTCTTATTGTTTCTTGAAGACTATAATAATCTCTGTCCATGCTCCACCAAAACATCCATTAATAGCTCCTGGAACAAAAATAGCAGCCGAAAAACCCAATTCTGTGATAGGCGTTAATGAACCTAGCGTTGGGAAAGTGATTTAAAGCACTGTATATACTCGAGTATAAGCCTAGATTTTCAGTCTTCTTTTAGGCTGAACAAGTCCCCCTTGGCTTATATTCGAATCAAGGTAATTTATTATTTTATTCTGTTTTTATTATTATTACTATTATTATTACTTTATTCTAATTATTATAATTATTATAATTATTATATTTATTATTTTGCTCTATCATTATTATTACATTTCCATTATTTTACTCTATTATTATTATTATTATTATTACTATTACTATTATTCTCTATTATTATTACATTATTATAAATATAACAATAAATAGAGTACAATAATAAATGTACATTTACACTATTTTTCTCTATTATTATTTCTCTATTATTATTACATTATTATAAAAGTAATAATAGAGTAAAATAATAAATTTAAATATTATTTTACTCTATTTATTATTATTATTACATTTATTCTTTTACTTGATGTATTATTGTTACACTTATTTTATTTTACTGTTATTACATTTATTCTTTTACTCAATATATAATTATTGTTACATTTTTATTTTATTTTATTATTACTGTTGTTGTTACATTTATTATTTTACTCTATTATTATTACATTTATTGTTTTACTCTGTATTAACTGTTATTATTACATTTCCATTACTTCACTCTCTTATTTTTATTACATTTATTATTTTACTCAATATATAATTTTTGTTACATTTATTATTTTATTATTACTGTTATTATTACATTTATTATTTTACTCGATATATAATTATTGTTACATTTATTATTTTATTTTATTATTACTGTTATTATTACATTTCCATTACTTTATTATTATTACATTTATTGTTTTACTCTATAATTACTGTTATTATTACATTTCCATTACTTCTCTCTATTATTTTTATTTTTATTACATTTATTATTTTACTCGATGTATTATTATTATTTATTATTATTATTATTTGTTATTATTATTTATTATTTTATTATTACTGTTATTATTACATTTATTCTTTTACTCGATATATAATTATTGTTACATTTATTATTTTATTTTATTATTACTGTTCTTATTACATGTATTAGTTTACTCTATTATTATTACATTTATTGTTTTACTCTATAATTACTGTTATTATTACATTTCCATTACTTCACTCTATTATTTTTATTTTTATTTCATTTATTATTTTTCTCGATGTATAATTGTTACATTTATTATTTTATTATTACTGTTATTATTACATTTATTATTTTACTCTATTATTGTTACATTTATTGTTTTACTCTATAATTACTGTTATTATTACATTTCCGTTACTTTACTCTATTATTTTTATTTTTATTACATTTATTATTTTATTTTATTATTACTGTTATTATTACATTTATTATTTTACTCTATTATTATTATATTTATTATTTTACTCTATAATTACTGTTATTATTGCATTTCCGTTACTTCACTCTATTATTTTTATTTTATTACATTTATTATTTTCCTCTCTTTATTATGATTTGTAGGATTATATAAGCACATTTACATTAGAGAAGGTTAGAATAATGGTTTAATCAGAGTTGGGCAGTCTTATCTTAAATCACAGTTTTATGTCCAAGCCCGTAGAGTCCTTCAAAGCCTTTCTCCTTCTTCCTAGGCGTATGGGATCGGAGGGCTGCGGAAGAGGCAGGATGCTGCAATGCTGGAGGACCGAGACAAACCCTATGTTTGTGACAGTGAGTGTGTGTCTTTGGGATCAATGGGTGTTGGGTGGAAACGCCTTGGGAAGTCTTCAAACCTCCCCACAACCCAGCCTCCTTTGCATCCTTGCTGGTGAATATCCCATGGCTTTTGTCTTCTCTCCATTGGCTTTAATTACCACTAAAAATGGAACAAACATTCAAACTTATAATAATGATAAAAATTGGCTTTGCCTAGCATTGGAAAACCGTGACAAAGAGAAGACGGGTTAGATGAGAATCTACTTCAGCTACCATAGTTATGTCCCAATGGATCCTGGGATTTGTAGTTTGCAGCACCGGAGGAACTCTCCGCCTGAGAACTCTCAACACTTCTCCCTAAACTGTAAATCCCGGGACTCTGTAAGATGAAAGTGGACTTATAAGTGCTATGAGGGTTGAATGAAAAGTAATGCCTCCACCTTCGTAACTCCTCAACAGATGGCAGTACTGGTATGCGGCAGATACTGACTTGTTCAGTAGACTCTCCTCTACAGTTCCATTTTGGCAGGAAGTCTTAGCATTGAATGGTTGTGTTGTTAAAGTGCGAAGTATGGAACCCTGCGCAGACGGTCGGTCAATGCGACTTAAGTAACGTGTAGTCATTGAATTCTTGACAGCAGAAGGTGTCACCCTATCAGAGAATGCAAACTGTTTATGGTGATTGTGTTGATGTGAGTACTGTGTGTCATTGAGTGAGTAAGTTTAAAGATGATTTTTTAATCATCTTTATTGAGAATTTTTCTTCTTTTAAAATACAATTAAATGCAATAAGAAAATGTAGAATAGATAGAAAAAAGAAAAGAAAGCGTAAGAAGAAAAAAGGAAAGGAAAGGAAAAAAATAAAAAAAAGAAAAAGAAAGGAAAAAAAGAGTAAGTTTAAAGATGTTGAGGTGCGAACATCTGACTTGCGTGATAAACAAAGAGTTGGACGTCCTGTGACAGCAACCACCAAGTTTCACAAGCAAAAGGTTGAGAGATTGATTCAGGACGATCATCGTATCACTCAGAGAGAAATTTCAAGCATAATTGGCATTTCACAAGAACATGTGGGTTACATTATTGCTTTGCTTGGCTATCGGAAGATCTGTGCACAATTGGTTGTGGAAACAGTGTCGACTTCTTCCATAACAGCTTCAGAAAACTTGTTCATTTTTGGCAGAAACATATCCAATTGTCTGATGATTGTGTGGAAAAGTGAATAGTGGTAGTTAAAGAGCACATTCTAAGGATTATTTCTGCGTTTGATTTATTAAAATATTCCCATCTGAACCCAAGTAATGAAGGTGGAGGCATTACTTTTCATTCAACCCTTGTATGTTTAAGGTGGAATGGTCCTCTGACTTGAACTATATTATTTTGGAGGAGGTTGGACGCTCTGGTCAGTGGATTTCCCTCCTCAGCACCTTCCTCCAGAAGATCATGATTCAGTTCTATCAAAAATGTCAATTCAGCTTATCAATGGTGTTCCTTTTCACTGCAGATGAGTTAGTGCCATCTATGGTTGGCATCCTGTTTTTGACACTCAGGCTTATTTTGGGGGAAATGCTTACCATGTTCTGTGTGCCTCCTTTCCTCTGCTTTCAGTCTGCGGGAAGCGCTACAAGAACCGCCCGGGACTGAGCTACCACTACACGCACACACACCTGGCTGAGGAGGAGGGCGAGGAGGGCCCCGAGCGCCACACCTTGCCCTTCCATCGTAAGAACAACCACAAACGTGAGTGCCTCACCCTGCTGTTTTCTACCGAAGGAGGAGTGTCTCCCAACCCTGGCCCTTGGGCAACGCCGGTAGGGTCATCTGTCTCCTTTGACTTTATGGGATTGTCGGGCATCTTCTCTTTGGAAAGCTCAGCCTCACAGGCCTTGAAGGTTTTACATGTTCTAATCCTGACCTACCTCACAAGTGCATTGTTGGGTGCAGACCAAATAAGGTACACAAAGCCATTTTGAACAGGTAGAACAGGTATGGGCAAACCCAGGCCCAGGGGTCAGATGTGGCCCCTTGGACTCTTTTCTTAGACCCTCCTCTCTCTCACCATCCTATACTTCCTTTTCTCTTTCCTTCCTCCTTAACTCCCTCCCTTCCCTTCGTCTTTCTCCTTTTCATCCTCTTTCCTCCCTCACTCCCTCTTTATCCTTCCTTCCTTCCTTTTGCCTTTCCTTCCTTCTCTCTTCCTTCCTTCCTTCCTTCCTTCCTTCCTTATTCCTTCTCTTCCTCCCTTTCTCCCTTCTCTTTTCCTTTCCACCCTTTCATTTCCCTTCCTTGCCTTTTGTCTTTCCTTCCCCCTTTCCTCCCTCCTTCCCTCACTCCTTTCTCCTTCCATCCTTCCCTTCCACCCTTTTGTCCTTCCTTCCTTCTCTCTTTCCTCCCTCCTTCCCTCTCTGTTTCCCCTTCCCTTCCCTTCCCCCTTTTCATCCTCTTTCCTCCCTCACTCCCTCTTTCTCCTTCCTTCCTTCCTTCCTTCCTTCCTTCCTTCCTTCCTTCCTTTTCTTCCTTCTCTCTTTTCTTTATCCTTCCCTTCCTTCATCCTTCCCTTCCTTCCTTCCCTCCTTCCTTCTCTTCCTCCCTTTCTTTCTTCCTTCTCTTTTCCCTTCCACCCCTTAATCCCCACTTCCTTCCCTTTTGTCTTTCCTTCCTTCTTTCCTCCCTCCTTCTCTCACTCCTTCTTTTTCCTTTCATCCTTCCCTTCCACTCTTTTGTCCTTCCTTCTTTCTCTCTTTCCTCCCTCCTTCCCTCTCTGTCTTTCTCCTCCCCTTCCCCCTTTTCATTCCATTCCTCCCACACTCCCTTTCTCCTTCCTTCCTTCCTTCCTTCCTTCCTTCCTTTTGCCTTTCCTTCCTTCTCTCTTTCCTTTATTCTTCCCTTCCTTCATCCTTCCCTTCCTTCCTTCCTTCCTTCCTTCCTTCCCTCCTTCCTTCCTTCCTTCCTTCCTTCATTCCCTCCCTCCCTCCCTCCCTCCTTCCTTCCTGCTCTTTTCCCTTCCACCCTTTCATCCCTTTCCTTTTGTGTTTTCTTCCCTCTTTCCTCCCTCCTTCCCTCACCCCTTTCTCCTTCCATCCTTTCCTTCCACCCTTTCATCCTTCCTTCCTTTCCTCTTTCCTCCCTCCTTCCCTCTCTTTCTCCTTCCTTCCTTCCTTCCTTCCTTCTCTTTCCTCCTGATGTAGAAGCACAGTCTAAATGCCAAGAATCGCAATAGTGAGAGCCGTAGGACCCATCACTCAGCATTGGAGGACTTCATTTGCCCCTCGAAAGTTTGGATTTGAGTAAATGGTGCATTTCCAGATAAGGGTGCAAAAACTATCTCCTTCCCCCAAATGCAGTAGAGATTGGAAAGCCCTTACTGGTATATCCAAGAGTGAGCAATCCAGTCTGATTTGGTAGAAAGCAGCCTCCAATATCCTTCCCCAAATAGGTCAAGCCTTAAAAAACCCATTTCCTCCATGTCTTCAGTTTGGGCTACTTTTCCTTTCTGTTCCTTTCTTCTTCTTTTGCCTTTCAGCTGCATTCTAATTTGCAACCGCCCGGCTTCTCGCTCTTTCTCTCTCTCTCTCTCTGCAAGGCTATTGCATTTCAAAAGTTGGCATGCGTGGAACATGAATCAACCCCTGAAAAATAATATTTTAATAATACGGCGGATGTGTGTGTGTGCGTGTGCCTGATTCCCTCCTCTTCCTCATCCCATTATCTCCTGCTTCCCCGCTCCTCGTTGCCGAGTGAGGGTCTCCACTTTTAATATCCCCCCCCCCACCAACCCAGCCGCTGTGCTCTTGCTGATGAGGATGGTTGCCCCAGCAACGTTGGTGGGTGAAGTTGGCAGGTATAATATTTCCTGCTCTGATTTATCCTTTCAATTAAATGGGACCCCCGAGGAGTCCTGGCGGCGGGGCGGCGGAAGCAAGCCGAAAGCTGGAGAGGGTTAAGCCGGTCCTTCCTTCTCCCCGCCAGATCTTTGGAGGTTGCAAAGAAGGAGCCCGGGGGAGTTGAAAGCACACCTCTACCTCCTTTTCTTCCTTACCTGTCAAGATTCAAGATTCAGGCATTTGATTCAGATACCGAGGAAGTCAGGATTGTGCATCCACCCAGGTGGGCCTTCAAGTTGGCCCTTGACCTAAGCCGATGTCTTGAATTTCAGAGGGTTTTCCTAGGCAAGAAGACCTCAGAGACGGTTTTGCTAGTCCCTCTGCAACATATCCTATGGCACCTAGCATTCACGCCAGTCTCCCATTCTAGTACTAGCCAGGATTAACCCTATATACTATATATACTCGAGTATAAGCTGGGTTTTCAGCCCTTTTTTAGGTTGAAAAAGTCCCCCTCAGCTTATACTCGAGTCAAAGTTATTTATTATTTTATTTATTTATTTATTTGCTATACTTGTATACCGCCGTTTCTCAGCCTAGCCGGCGACTCAACGCGGTTTACAACAACTTATAACAAACAACAGTATACAGTTTAAAAGCATAAAAACACGATCCACAATACATATATCAATAAACCATCCAATTCATCTCTTGACTCTGTTATTATTATTTTACTCTGTTATTATTATTATTGACACAAAAGCACAGTATGTCAGAGCGACCGAGATCTGTATGCTGGATTTCATATCACAAAATCACAAGTCGAACACTTCCCAAGCGTCTAGGACTGTGTGATGTATTCTGTTGTTAGTAGTAGTAGTAGTAGTAGTAGTTTCTGGTCCTAGATCCCTTCCAACCCCTTTCCATATTGGAGACAATTTATTTGTTTCATTTCGGAGGCGATTTTGCCAGTTCCTTCCCCTGAAATATAGCATTTGGTATTCCTCGTTGGTCTACCATTCAAGTAATGCTCAGGGCTGATCTCCCTTAATGTCAGAGGTGGGTTTTGATCATTCTTTGGTGCCTCCCTGAGATGTGCTGTCGGTTGCATTTGTCCTATATGCCCATATGAAAATGTGCTTATGTATCCTTCCAATAATAATAGAGTAAAATAATAAATGTAATAATAATAATAATAATAATAAGTAGTAGTAGTAGTAGTAGAAGAGGAACAACAACAACAAGCCATTAGAACAAATGCCATCAAAGCCAGAAAAGTCAATGACAGATCCCAAGTGTAGACTCTGCAAGAAAGCAGATGAAACAATAGATCACATCCTCAACTGCTGCAAGAAGATCACACAGACGACTACAAGCAGAGGCATAACACCATTGCTCAGATGATTCATTGGAAATTGTGCCACAAATACCATCTGCCTGTGACAAAGAACTGGTGGGTCACAAGCGGGAAAAAATGACAGAGAATGAACATGTCAAGCTACTCTCGGACTTCCGAATTTAGACAGAGAGAGTTTTGGAGCACAAGACGCCTGACCTCACGATCGTGTTAAAAAACAAAGTATTGATCGTCAATGTCGCAATCCCAGGTGACAACAGGATTGACAATTAGCAACTGGAAAAGCTGACACAATACAAGGATTTCAAGATTGAACTGCAAAGACTCTGGTACAAGCCAGTCAAGGTGGTCCCAGTGGTGATCGGCACACTGGGTGCAGTGCCTAAAGACCTTGGCCTGCACTTAAACACAATCATGACCTTGGGGGAAAAACAAGTATGGATCATCAATATCGCATTCCCAGGCGACAACAGGATTGACAAGAAGCAACTGGAAAAGCTGACACAATACAAGGATTTCAAGAATGAACTGCAAAGACTCTGGCACAAGCCAGGGAAGGAGGTCCCAAGTGGTGATCGGCATACTGGGTGCAGTGCCTAAAGACCTTGGCCTGCACTTAAACACAATCAGCACTGACAAAATTACCATCTGTCAGCTGCAAAAGACCACCCTACTCAGATCTGAACTCATTATTCTCCAATACATCACATCGTTCTAGACACTTGGGAGTGTCCGATGTGTGATTCAATACAACAACCAGCATAGTGATCTTGTTTGCACTTAAACACAATTGGCACTGACAAAATTACCATCTGTCAGCTGCAAAAGACCACCCTACTCGGATCTGAACTCATTTTTCGCCGATACATCACATCGTTCTAGACACTTGCCGCCATGTGTCCGACGTGTGATTCAATACAACAACCAGCATGGTGATCTTGTTTGCTGTGTCCTAATCTGGTTGTGTTGATAATAATAATAATAATAATAATAATAATAATAATAATAATAATAATATCACACAATCCTAGACGCTTGGGGCGTGTTCGACTTGTGATTTTGTGATACGAAATCCATCATATAGATCTTGTTTGCTGTGACATACTGTGTTTTGTGTCAGTAAAATAATAGAGACATTTGTATGAATTGTATGAAGTGTATTTTAATGTATTTTATATTGATGACCTATAATGTTTTTCTTATTGTATTGAATTTTATGTTGTTAGCCGGCCTGAGTCCCTCCCCGGAGGTGAGAAGACCGGGGTATAAAAACTCTAAATAATAAATAAATAAATAATAGAGTAAAATAATGGAAATGTAATAATAACAGTAATAATAATAGTAAAATAATAAATGTGATATGGGACAAATTTGACCGACAGCACCAAGAAATAGGGAAAACCCACCTCTGTAGGTGCACACAGGTCATCTATGCATCTTTGTGCACCTTGTGTGCATACCTGTCCAGCCGAGCCATCTCTCTGTTTGGGTGGAAATGAGGTATGGGGTTGTGGCATGGATTTTTTGTGCATGTATGTTTGCGATACTGAGACTTAGGGAGGGAACCTCATTGTCCGCTTGGTCACCTGTGTTGTGTAGAGCTGCTATAGGTATTTGCAACTATACTCTTCCATATTGGATTGCGTTCTGTCTGTGGTTGCGCATTGCTGGGAGAGGGGAAGGGCGCCTGTGCATGTTGGAGGGAAGACAAATGGATGGCGAACCCCCCATTTCTCATTTTTGGAGGGGAGTTGAGGAAGAGGCCCATGAGGCCAAGCTAGGAAGAATGCAAGGATCTCAACCAGGGTGTGGTTGGGTCATGTCTAGCTGGGATTATCCTGCCCTACAACATCACAATGGGGGGAAAGAAAGAGGGAAGGGAAGAGTCTTCCGTCTCCACCCCTCCTCCCCAACCAACGCATCCCCATCCCTTTTCCTCGTCGGGTTACCATGGAGACCGGCGCATGCTGATGTAGTAGAATCTGCACAAAGGAGCAAGATGCAAGGAGGGGCTCTGGAGAGAACCCACTCCCCGGAGAAAGGGGGCAGGGCTCCTGGGATCCCCTTGGATGGATCCGGCCTGATGGATGGGCCGTGGCCATTTGCTGGCCCAGAGATGCTGCTTCGTCGGTGCTTCCAGCTCTCTTGCTTTTTGGCACAGATGACCTCCTTTCCTTGAATCGTACCCGCAACCTGAGCAAGAATGCTGCCCATTTTGTGTCAAGATGCCTCGCCTCTCGCACACATGCCCTACATAATGGTGGCATGCGATAACCACCTCTGTGCTTTGCATTCCCTCACCGCAAAGCCTCGCATTCCCTTGCTAAGCAGATTTTACTTTATGCCCTTTTTCTTTGCTTGTTTATCTGTTTATTCAGAAATGCAGAGAGATTGATAACCCCCAATCCCATTTTTTTGCCATAGGAGAACGTGACTTGCTTCCCAAGAGTCTAGACCAATGTTTCTCAACCTGGGTGTTGGGACCTTGGGGGGTGGGGGGGAGGTCACAAGGGGGTGTCAGAGGAGTCACCAAAAACTACCAGAAAAAATACACTGTTCCAGGGAGCAAGCTTGTTTTCTGCTTCCCTGGAGACTAGGACACGGAACAATGGCTTCAAACTACAAGAGAGGAGATTCCATCTGAACATGAGGAAGAACTTCCTGACTGTGAGAGCCGTTCAGCAGTGGAACTCTCTGCCCCGGAGTGTGGTGGAGGCTCCTCCTTTGGAAGCTTTTAAACAGAGGCTGGATGGCCATCTGTCAGGGGTGATTTGAATGCAATATTCCTGCTTCTTGGCAGGGGGTTGGACTGGATGGCCCACGAGGTCTCTTCCAACTCTTTGATTCTATGATTCTATGATTCTATGTATTGTCGAAGGCTTTCATAGCCGGAATCACTACGTTGTAGGTTTTTTCGACCTGTGTGGCCATGTTTTAGAGCAGTGTTTCTCAATCTGGGGGTCGCGATCCCTGAGGGGGTCGTGAGGGGGTGTCAAAGGGGTCACCAAAGACCATCAGAAAACATAGTATTTTCTGTTGGTCATTGGGATTCTGTGTGGGAAGTTTGACCCAATCCTATTGTTGGTCGAGTACAGAATGCTCTTTGATTGTAGGTGAACTGTAAACCCCAGCAACTACAACTCCCAAATGTAAAGGTCTATTTCCCCAGACTCCACCGTTATTCACATTTGGGTATATTGAATATTCGTGCCAAGTTTGGTCCAGATACATCATTGCATGACTCCACAGCTCCTTTGGACGTGGGTGAACTACAACTCCCAAACTCAAGGTTAATGCCCACGAAACCCTTCCAGTGTTTTCTGTTGGTCATGGAAGTTCTGTGTGCCAAGTTCGGTTTAAATCCATCTCTGGTGGAGTTCAGAATGCTCTTTGATTATAGGTGAACTATAAATCCCAGCAACTACAACTCCCAAATTACAAAATCAATCCTCCCCCTAACCCCTCTAGCATTCACATTTGGGCGTATTGGGTATTTGTGCTCAATTTAGTCCAGTTAATGAAAATCCATCCTGCATATCGGATATTTACATTATGATTTATGACAGTAGTAAAATGTCTAGTATCAAGTAGCAACGAAAACAATATTATGGTTGGGAGTCACCACAACATAAGGAACTGCATTAAAGGGTCACGGCATTAGCAAGGTTGAGAACCACTGTTCTAGAGGCATTCTCTCCTGACGTTTCGCCTGCATCTATGGCAAGCAACCTCTGAGGATCTTGCCATAGATGCAGGTGAAACGTCAGGAGAGAATGCCTCTAGAACATGGCCAAAGAAGAATTCCAATCACCAAAGAAGAATTCAAACTAATAGCCAACACCTGTAGGGAAAAGGTCCGCAAGGCTAAAGCACAAAACGAGCTCAGGCTTGCCAGGGACATTAAAAACAATAAAAAGGGCTTCTATTCCTATGTCAGTAGAAAAAGGAAAAACAAGGAGGCGATAGGACCTCTTCGCGGAGAAGATGGGGCAATGCTGACAGGGGATAGGGAAAAGGCAGAACTACTTAATGCCTTCTTTGCCTCGGTCTTCTCACAAAAAGAGAGTCTTCAACCTCAGCAAGATGGAGTGGATGAGGGATTGGAGGACATCCAACCCCAAATTGGGAAAGAAGTCGTCCAGGAATACCTGGCCGCTCTTAATGAGTTCAAGTCCCCAGGGCCAGATCAACTACACCCCAGAGTATTGAAGGAACTAGCGGAAGTCATTTCGGAACCATTGGCAACCATCTTTGAGAGTTCTTGGAGAACAGGAGAAGTTCCAGCAGATTGGAGGAGGGCCAATGTGGTCCCAATCTTCAAGAAGGGAAAAAAGGATGACCCAAACAACTACCGTCCGGTCAGCCTCACGTCGATACCGGGCAAGATTTTGGAAAAGATTGTTAAGGAAGCGGTCTGCAAACACTTAGAAACAAATGCAGTCATCGCTAATAGTCAACATGGATTTATCAAAAACAAGTCATGCCAGACTAATCTGATCTCTTTCTTCGATAGAGCTACAAGCTGGGTAGATGCGGGGAATGCCGTGGATGTAGCATACCTGGATTTCAGTAAGGCCTTCGACAAGGTCCCCCATGACCTTCTGGCAAGGAAACTAGTCCAATGTGGGCTAGGCAAAACTACGGTGAGGTGGATCTGTAATTGGTTAAGTGGACGAACACAGAGAGTGCTCACTAATGCTTCCTCTTCATCTTGGAAAGAAGTGACAAGTGGAGTGCCGCAGGGTTCCGTCCTGGGCCCGGTCCTGTTCAACATCTTTATTAACGACTTAGATGAAGGGCTAGAAGGCATGATCATCAAGTTTGCAGACGACACCAAATTGGGAGGGATAGCCAATAGTCCAGAGGACAGGAGCAGAATTCAAAACGATCTTGACAGATTAGAGAGATGGGCCAAAACTAACAAAATGAAGTTCAACAGTGACAAATGCAAGATACTCCACTTTGGCAGAAAAAATGAAATGCAAAGATACAGAATGGGGGACGCCTGGCTCGAGAGCAGTACGTGTGAAAAAGATCTTGGAGTCCTCGTGGACAACAAGTTAAACATGAGCCAACAATGTGATGTGGCGGCAAAAAAAGCCAATGGGATTTTGGCCTGCATCAATAGGAGCATAGTGTCTAGAGCTAAGGAAGTAATGCTACCCCTCTATTCTGCTTTGGTTAGACCACATCTGGAATATTGTGTCCAATTCTGGGCACCACAATTCAAGAGAGATATTGACAAGCTGGAATGTGTCCAGAGGAGGGCGACTAAAATGATCAAGGGTCTGGAGAACAAGCCCTATGAGGAGCGGCTTAGGGAACTGGGCATGTTTAGCCTGAAGAAGAGAAGGCTGAGAGAAGATATGATAGCCATGTATAAATATGTGAGAGGAAGCCACAGGGAGGAGGGAGCAAGATTGTTTTCTGCTTCCTTGGAGACTAGGACGCGGAACAATGGCTTCAAACTACAAGAGAGGAGATTCCATCTGAACATTAGGAAGAACTTCCTGACTGTGAGAGCCGTTCAGCAGTGGAACTCTCTGCCCCGGAGGGTGGTGGAGGCTCCTTCTTTGGAAGCTTTTAAGCAGAGGCTGGATGGCCATCTGTCAGGGGTGATTTGAATGCAATATTCCTGCTTCTTGGCAGGGGGTTGGACTGGATGGCCCATGAGGTCTCTTCCAACTCTTTGATTCTATGATTCTATGATTCTATATAGCCCGAAAAAACCTACAACAACCTATACAATGTTCTCTCACTTATTTCTGGGATTACGTTCCAGGACCTCCCGCAAGAAATGAAAAACCGCGATGTAGAGACGCTATATTTATTTAAATATTTATATATTATTTTAATAGTTATACACTATTTAAGTCTTTATAAACTTTAAATAGAGTGAAGGAAAAGGAAGGAAAGGCCCTTCAAGGCTGGAGGGAGGACTGAGGAGGGAAAGTGCCTTGGAGAGCGGCAGCGGAAAACCCCCACAAAACAGCGAAAATACTACAATATATATTTTACATTAATATTTTTTTAAAATCGCGAAATAGCGAGTCTGCTAAAAGCAAACGGCAAAGTAGCGAGGGAACACTGTATATTTCTGATGGTCTTAGGAACCCCTTTGGCAGAGAAGGCTGAAGATCTCTCCACCTGTCCTTGACTTCCTTTTTGGAAACAGATACAAATCCTCCAACCGAAAGCCCTCCTCCACTGTTTAGTCGGCCTCTCCGCCAATGGGGAGAGCTGTTTCTGAGACTCAAAGTGGGGAGGGGAGAGCAGGTGTGCTTGGCACATGGCAGTGTAGTGCGCATGCCTAAGTGAGGAAGAGCGTGCAATGCTGGAGGGAGGGAAGTTTGGCCCAATTCTATTGTTGGTGGGGTTCGGAATGCTTTTGATTGTAGGTGAACTATAAATCCCAGCAACTACAACTCCCAAATGTCAAGGTATATTTTCCCCAAACTTCACCAGTGTTCACATTTGGGCACATTGAGTATTCATGCCAAGTTTGGTCCCTTAAGGCCACCCTGAGTCCCCTTTCGGTGGGAGAAGGGTGGGGTACAAATATAGGAAGTAAGTAAGTAAGTAAGTAAATAAGTAAATAAATAAATAAATAGTTTGAGTCCACAGAGCACGCCGGATGTAGGTGAAGTACAACCCCAAAACTCAAGGTCAATGCCTACCAAACCCTTCCAGTATTTTGTGTTAGTCATGGGAGTTCTGTGTGACAATTTTGGTTTAATTCCATCCCTGGAGGAGTTCTGAATGCTCTTTGATTGTAGGTGTACTATAAATCCCAGAAACCACAACTCCCAAATGTCAAGGTCTATTTTCCCCAAACTCTACTAGTATTCACATTTGGGCTTACTGAGTATTCTTGCCAAGTTTGGTCCAGATCTGTCATTGTTTGAGTCCACAAAGCTCTCTGGATGTAGGTGAACTACAACTTCAAAACTCAAGGTCAATACCCACCAAACCCTTCCAGTATTTTCTGTTGGTCATGGGAGTTTTGTGTCGAGTTTGGTTCAATTCCGTTGTTGGTGGAGTTCTGAATGCTCTTTGATTGTAAGTGAACGATAAATCCACTTTCCAAATGACCAAATCAATCTCCCCCAAACCCACCAGTACTTAAATTGGGTGTATCAGGTATTTGTGTCAAATTTGGTCCAGTGAATACATATTGCATATCAGATATTTACATGACGATTCATAACAGTAGCAAAATTACAATTATGAAGTAGCAATGAAAATTACGTTATGGTCGGGTGTCACCACAACATGAGGAACTGTATTAAGGGGTCACGGCATGAGGAAGGTTGAGAACCACTGCCCTAGACGTCTTCCATTCCCTCCCCACTCGCCGTGCTTATTTCCATTATTTTTCTTTTTTTGCATTTCTGGCTTTCTCCAGAGTTTTACAAAGCGCTGAACTGGGTCCCTGAGAACCAGCGCAGGCACACAGGTAAATCCCAGGGCAGCTCTATGAGGCACGAGGTGCAGAAAAAGGGCTCCAAGGCAGGATTGCTCAGGGCCTTTTTTCTCTGGAAGAATGGAGAGAAAGGGCTGTCCGGTTCGATTCTATCCCATGCCACCTTTTTCTTCTTCGGTGCTTTCTCTTTCCCATTCCTATAAAGCAGCGTTTCTCAACCTGTGGGGGTCATGAGGGAGTTTCAGAGGGGCCGCCAAAGACCATCAGAAAACATACATTTCTGATGGTCTTTGGAACTTCTTTGGCAGAGAAGTCTGAAGATCTCTCTGCCTGTCCTTCTCTTCCTTTTTGGAAACAGATGGTGAATCCTCCCACCAAAAGCCCTCCTTTGCTATGATTGGCTGTTTCTGAGACTCTAAGCAGGGAGGGGAGAGCAGGCATGCTCAGCGCATGGCAGCGTGGTGCACATGTACTGGACGAGGGAGAACACGGGAGGCTGGAGGGAGGCTGGCACCATCGAGTCCCTTCAAGGCATGGGGGTTCTGTGCTTGGCCCAATTCTATCATTGGTAGGGTTGAAGGGCTTCTTGATTGTAGGTGAACTATAAATCCCAGCAACCACAACTCCCAAATGTCAAGGTCCCCCAAACCCCACATTTGGGCATATTGAGTATTCGTGCCAAGTTTGGTCCAGATCTATCATCGTTTGAGTCCACAGCGCTCTACCTGGATGTAAGCGAACTGCAACTCCAAAATTCAAGGGCAATACCCACCAAACCCTTCCAGTATTTTCTGTTGGCCATGAGAGACCTGTGTGCCAAGTTTATTTTATTTATTATTATTTTATTTATGACATTTATATGCCGCCCTTCTCACCCTGAAGGGGACTCAGAGCGGCTTACAAGTAAAAAGTAAATACAATGTATTATATTATTATCATAGCACAATATTAATATTATATATTACATTGCACTATAATATCATATTGTAATATTATTAGTAATATTACATTTAATATAAAATATATAATTATAATATCATTTTATTAGTAGTAAAAAGGTAAAGGTAGTCCCCTGACATTAAGTCCAGTCATGTCTGACTCTGGGGTGTGGTGCTCATCTCCATTTCTAAGCCGAAGAGCCAGCGTTGTCCGTAGACACCTCCAAGGTCATGTGGCCGGCATGACTGCATGAAGCACCGTTACCTTCCCGCCGGAGCGGTACCTATTGATCTACTCACATTTGCATGTTTTCGAACTGCTAGGTTGGAAGAAGCTAGGGCTGACATTGGAAGCTCACGCCGCTCCCCGGAATCGAACCTGTGACCTTTCGATCAACAAGCTCAGCAGCTCAGTGCTTTAACCCACTGCGCCACCGGGGGCTCCATTATTAGTAGTAGTATATTGTATTACATTATAATATTATCAATATTATATGTATATACAATATATATACACAATATATTGGTTCTATTCCATCATTGGTGGAGTTCAGAATGCTCTTTGATTGTAGGTGAACTATAAATTCCAGCAACTACAACTCCCCATTGACAAAACAACCCCCCCCCCCCAACAATCCCACCAGTATTCAAATTTGGGCATTTGTGCCAAATTTGGTCCAGTGAATGAAAATACATCCTGCATATCTGATATTTACATTACAATTCCTAACAGTAGCAAAATTACATGAAGTAGCAACAAAATAATGTTATGGTTGGGGGTCACCACAACAAGAGGAACTGTATTAAGGGGTCACGGCATTAGGAAGGTTGAGAACCACTGCTTTAAAGGACTTCTCCAGAGTTATTAGTGCGGATAGAGAGGAAGATGTCCCGGCGTTTTTTCCTTAGCGAGATCTCTTTACCCAAACAAACTCTTCCACTTTTTGTGCCCTGAAAGGCTCAATCCTCTGAACAAAGCTTTGCCAACAAAGCCACTGTGTTGCATGATTTGTGTGATCATGATTTCGAAGGATTTGAAGTGACAGAAGGGCAAGGAATGAAAAGAGGGGAGGAAGAATGTGGAGGCCTTTGAGACCACTTTCTTCCTGACCTTAAGAGCTAGAAACATGTCAGGCTGTTTGAATGTCATGCATGTGTACATAGGGTGTGCAGAGTGTCATAGCCGCATGGACATGAGGCAGGATAAGATGCCAAGATACAGTGGGTATAGTTTGTGTGTTCCCTTATGGCAGCATTTCTCAACCTTGGGGTCTGGACCCCTGGGAGGGTCACAAGGGTGGGTGTCAGAGGGGTCACCAAAGACCATCAGAAAATGCAGTATTTCTGTTAGTCATGGGGGTTCTGTGTGGGAAGTTTGGCCCAATTCTATCATTAGTGGGGTTCAGAGTGCTCTTTGATTGTAGGTGAACTATACATCTCAGCAACTACAACTCCCAAATATCAAGGTCTGTTTTCCCCAGAATAAATCAGTGTCCACATTTGGGCATATTGAGTATTCATGGCAAGTTTGGTCCAGATCCATCATTGCTCTCTGGATGTAGGTGAACCACAACTCCAAAACTCAAGGTCAATGCCCACCAAACCCTTCCAGTATTTTCTGTTCGTCATGGGAGTTCTGTGTGACAAGTTTGGTTCAATCCCATTGTTGCTGGAGTTCACAATGCTCTTTGATTGTATGCGTACTATAAATCCCAGCAACTACAACTCCCAAATGACAAAATCAATCCCAACCTCACCAGCATTCAAATTTGGGCGTATCGGTTATTTGTGCCAAATTTGGTCTAGTGAATGAAATACATCCTGCATACCCAATATTTACATTATGATTTAGTAGTAAAATTACAGTTGTGCAGTAGCAATGAAAATAATATGATAGTTGGGGGTCACCACAACATGAGGAACTGTATTAAGGGGTCGCGGCATTAGGAAGGTTGAGAACCACTGCCTTATGGGGAAGTCCTGCCCTGGCACACGCCAGCTGTGATGAACCTTTGCATGTTGCCAAGACAAGAGAAAAATGGAAAATTTGTGAAACTGTACTGGGTGAATGTGTGGGTTGGTGGGAGGATGTTGGGGGTGGGATTCCTCCCACTCTATAGGAGGATGGAGGTGTTTGTGGGGTGCACAGAATGTCTCTGTGGCCCCACCCTTGATTTTGGCCTCTCCTTGCTGTTTTGCAGCTAAGAAAGCTCCGGACGGCACAGTCATACCAAACGGTTATTGTGATTTCTGTCTAGGCGGCTCCAAGAAGACCGGCTGCCCCGAAGATCTCATTTCCTGCGCAGACTGCGGCCGTTCAGGTGAGACTCTGTGAGCAAAACAATGCTGGGTCTTTCCCACATAGGAAGTTGGGCAACTATTGACCCACGTGGCCAAACCATCCTCTCAGTGTGGCTTAAGCGTCTGTATTCAGAGAGGCTCTGCACCAGTTGCGTAGAGTAGTCACTTGGTGCCACACATATCATTGATTGGCTCCTGTTGTGTCCTGCACAAGAGCAATAAGCAATACGCTACCACAATGCATAATGCGCAGCTGGGGTGTGAAACTGCAATGCACAATATTGCTGAATGTGCAACTTTGCTGTCAGCAGAATATCTCTGTCTTGCTATTGGAAATAATTTACCCCACAATCATATGCATACGAAACTAGCAGGATGCAATTGACCATCAGTACTGACTTGCAGGGGCTCTCCGGGGATTCAGATGGGAGAATTGTGAATTTGTTGGGACTTTACGCATATAATCCTTGCACTGTGTGTGATGCACTGTGGCCTCTCTTGACTCAAGTGCAGAGAACAGCATAATTGATAGGGTCTTGTGGGTTTTTTCGGGCTATAGGGCCATGTTCTAGAGGCATTTCTCCTGACGTTTCGCCTGCATCTATGGCAAGCATCCTCACCTCACTACCTCTGAGGATGCTTGTCATAGATGCAGGCGAAACGTCAGGAGAAATGCCTCTAGAACATGGCCCTATAGCCCGAAAAAACCCACAAGAACCTAGTGATTCCAGCCATGAAAGCCTTCGACAATAGCATAATTGATATTTCAGTCTATCGGTTTTTGTTATGCAACTCTACACTGAATTGGGGAATAACAGACAAGAAACAATTAGGGCTAGCTAATCACCTCTCAACAAAGGATCTCCCAGGCAGTAAGAAGCCAGACCTTGAATCTGCAAGGCCATTTATCTGGCTCCCAGTATTTAAAAAACTCTAAAATCAGGACAGTAAATAAAGAGGAACACTATAAAAACACAAAAAACCAGGGCAATTCCAGACAGGAAACTATCAGGGCCAGCTAACACCTCCCAACAAAGTACCCCCCCAGACAGGAAGCAGCCAGGCTTTGAAGCTGCAAGGCCATTAAATACTAATTGAGGTGGCCAATTGCAACATTCATACTTGCCGCAAACAAGATATTTTCCTGCTTCTTGGCCGGGGGTTGGAGTGGATAGCCCACGAGGTCTCTTCCAATTCTATGATTCTATGATTCTAATCTTAGTTACTTAATTAAAGTTGAACCATAATATAACCAAATTGCAATATAATATAATATAATATAATATAATATAATATAATATAATATAATATAACCAGATTGCCAAACTCTAGGGATTTTGGACTTCACATCCCACAAGCCACAGCTGCCTTGGACAATGGTTAAGGGTTCTGGGAACTGTAGTCCAAAACACCCGGAAGACCAGAGTATGGGAAACATTGGGCTCAACAATTGAAAGAAGCAGGCAGTATGTTTCTGCATTCAAGACAGTTGCTGACTTCCTGACATGAAACAATCAGGGCCAGCTAACACCTCCCAATAAAGGATCCCACCAGGCAGGGAGCAGCCAGGCTTTGAAGCTGCAAGACCATTCAGTGCTAATCAAGGTGGCGAATTGCAACATCCGCACTTGTCTCAGACAGACAAGAGTTATTTCTCCCACCCTGAACATTATTCTACATATAAAAACCCCACTTTCCTAGTTTCCAACAGACCTCACAACCTCTGAGGATGCCTGTCATAGATGTGGGCAAAACGTCAGGAGAAAATGCTTCTGAAGCATTGCTATACAGCCCAGAAAACTCACAGCAACCCAGTGTATTGTCGAAGGCCATGAAAGCCTCCGACAATATATTATTGAAGGCTTTCATGGCTGGAATCACTGGGTTGTTGTAGGTGCCTCACCTGCCTGATAAATCCAAAATTGTGCCCTCACAACCTGTGAGGATGCCTGCCATAGCTGCAGGCGAAACATCAGGAGAGAATGCTTCTAGAACATGACCATACAGCTCTGGAAAACTCAAAGCAACCCAGTGTATTGCCGAAGGCCATGAATATATTGTTGAAGGCTTTCATGGCTGAAATCACTGGGTTGTTGTAGGTTCCTCACCTGCCTGATAAATCCAAAGTTGTGCCCTCATAACCTGTGAGGATGCCTGCCATAGATGCAGGTGAAACATCAGGAGAGAATGCTTCTAGAACATGGCCATACAGCTTGAAAAACCAACAACAACCCTTCAACAAAACATTCTACACAGAATGTTAACATAATGCAACATGGGTTGTTGTAGGTTTTTTTGGGCTATATGGCCATGTTCTAGAGGCATTCTCTCCTGACATTTCGCCTGCATCTATGGCAAGCATCCTCAGAGGTAGTGAGCCCGAAAAACCTACAACAACCCAGTGTTTCCAGCCATGAAAGCCTTCGACAATACTTTAAATATAATGTTATTTTTCAACGTAATATTTGAAAAGTTACTTCACTACCTCTGAGGATGCTTGCCATAGATGCAGGCAAAACGTCAGGAGAGAATGCCTCTAGAACATGGCCATATAGCCCGAAAAACCTACAACAACCCAGTGATTCTGGCCATGAAAGCCTTCGACAATATAATGCAACGTATATGGATCAATGGTGAAGGTGCATGGTTTATAACTTGCACAATTGCAATGGGTAGAAGAAAGACATGATCATGCGCCACTGTCCCAAACAACACTTATGCTGCTGTCCATTAAATGCAATTGTTGTATAGTGTCCAAAACAAGAACAAAAACATTTCTGCATGCGTAGTGCAACTTGGGTGTGCCACTAACCAATGGTCAGTCAATTAGATTCAGGCCCAATTCAAGACAAAGCCACTTCCCAAACTGGCCTTTTCAAGAAAGGCTTTCAGGAGAGGCAGGAGGGCACCATAAGTCTCCCTCCATCTCCCCACCCGATGCCCGTTGCTGATTGCTTGCTCTTTCTTTCCCTCCAGGGCATCCGTCCTGCCTGCAGTTCACCGTGAACATGACAGCAGCCGTCCGGACTTACCGGTGGCAATGCATCGAGTGCAAGAGCTGCAGCCTTTGTGGCACCTCAGAGAACGATGTACGTGAGCCAGCCTGCTCTGAAATCCCTGCTGTGTGCTAGGGTGGGCATGCATGAGTGTGCACACAAGCACATAACATGAATGGGCTTCAGTCCGTTCAGTGCTGGTTTCTTCCCTCCTTGCCCATACTTTGTGTGACCATGGCAATTATGCCTTTTCACCTCCGTCTTAGGAGCACCTGGTTTGTTTGTTTTTTGTCGTGTCAGGAGTGACTGCAAGTCGCTTCTGGTGTGAGAGAATTGGCCGTCTGCAAGGACGTTGCCCAGGGGACGCCCAGATGATTTGATGTTCTTATCATCCTTGTGGGAGGCTTCTCTCATGTCCCCGTATGAGGAGCTGGAGCTGATAGAGGGAGCTCATCCACCTCTCCCCAGATTCGAACCTGCGACCTGTCAGTCTTCAGTCCTGCCGGCTCAGGGGTTTAACCCACTGCGCCACCGGGGGCTCCAGGAGGTGAACTATCAATCCCAGCAACTACAACTCCCAAATGTCAAGGTCTATTTTCCCCAAACTCGACCGGTGTTCACATTTGGGCATATTGAGTATTCATGCCAAGTTTGGTCCAGATCCATCATTGTTTGAGTCCACAGTGCTCTCTGGATGTAGGTGAACTACAACTCCAAAACTCAAGGTCAATGCCCACCAAACTCTTCCAGTGTTTTCTGTTGGTCATGGGAGAACTGTGTGCCAAGTTTGGTTCAATTCCATCATTGGTAGAATTGGTGGAGTTCAGTATGCTCTTTGATTGTAGGTTAACTATATATCCCAGCAACTACAACTCCCAAATGACAAAATCAATTCCCCCCCCCCCCCACTCTACCAATATTCAGATTTGGATGTATCAAGTGTTTGTGCCAAACTGGGTCCAGTGAATGAAAATATGCATGGTTCAATTCCATCATTGGTGGGGTTCAGAATGCTCTTTGATTGTTGGTGAACTATGAATCCCAGCAACTACAACTCCCAAATGACAAAATCAATCCCCCACAACTCCTCCACTATTGAAATTTGGATGTATCGGGTGTTTGTGCCAAACTGGGTCCAGTGAATGAAAATATATCCTGCATATCAGATATTTACAATATGATTCATAACAGTAGCAAAATTACAGTTATGAAGTAGCAACGAAAATAATGTGATGGTTGGGGGTCATCACAACTTGAGGAACTGTATTAAGGGGTTGTGGCATTAGGAAGATTGAGAAACACTGTGGTAGTATCTTGCAGCCTATGGATGCCCAACAGGATCCCTAAGGATAATCACTGCCAGGTTGATGGACTGGGAGAGAACTCTTGCATGAGTTTTGGATGAAAGATCTCGCTGGCCCTTTAAAGAGGATGCTACTGGATTAGATAGCCAAGGACAGCTTTTCAGTGCCAAATTTATCATTTCGAAGCAGGATGCTTCCCATCCCAAGGGGTGCCTATCCTGCACTCTTCCCATTGATCCCATGCTACTGCCCCATTACAAAGCCATTGCTGTCCCACTCAGGGGTCTTTCTGCCTTCTCTCAATCCTTCTCATCTCTCTTCAGGACCAGCTACTGTTCTGTGATGACTGCGACCGGGGCTACCACATGTACTGCCTGAGTCCCCCGATGGCCGAACCCCCGGAAGGTGAGTCAGACGGCAAGCGAGGGCGAGGGATCCCTATCTGACATTGCAGCAAAATGTGCTGACTGGGTCCAGTGGTTTGTTGTGAGTTTTTTGGGCTGTATGGTCATGCTCTAGAAGCATTCTCTTCTGACATTTCGCCTGCATCTATGGCAAGCATCCTCAGAGGTTGTGAGGTCTGTTGGAAACTAGGAAAATGGGGTTTATATATCTGTGGAATGTCCAGGGTGGGAGAAAGAACTCGTCTATATTGTTGAAGGCTTTCATGGCTGAAATCACTGGGTTGTTGTAGGTTGTAGGAGTTTCGGGCCACATGGCCATGTTCTAGAGGACCTCACAATCTCTGAGGATGCTTGCCATAGATACAGATGAAATGTCAGGAATGCTTCTAGAACAGTGGTTCTCAACCTGTGGGTCACCAGATGTTTTGGCCTACAACTCCCAGGAATCCCAGTCAGTTTACCAGCTGTTAGGATTTCTGGGAGTTGAAGTCCAAAACCATCTGGGGACCCCAGGTTGAGAACCACTGTTTTAGAACATGGCCATATGGCCTGAAAAGCTTACAACAACCCAGAACTCTTGTCTGTTTGAGGTAGGTGTGAATGTTTCAATTGGCCACCTTGATTAGCATTTAATAGCCAAGCAGTTTCAAGGTCTGGCTTCTTACTGCCAGGGGGAATCCTTTGTTGGGAGGTGATTAGCTGGCCCTGGTTGTTTCTTGTCTGGAACTCCCGTTTTTGAGTGTTGTTCTTTATTTACTGTCCTGATTTTAGAGTTTTTTTTAAATACCGGTAGCCAAATTTTGTTGATTTTCATGGTTTCCTCCTTTCTGTGGTTTTCAATGGCTTCTCTGTGTAGTCCGACATGGTGGTTGTTTTTATGGTTTTAATTGTTAATTGTTTTTATATGGTTATATTATATGTAATTGTTTTTGACTGTATTTTATCTTGTGGGGCATTGATTACTAAATGTAAACCGCCTGAAGTTGCCTCCAAGCAATAAATTGTTTGAGTGGTCCAGCATTTCTATGTTCTCAAATAACATGTTCTGTCCAGGGTGGTTCATTGAGTGCTCTGCTATGGCTGACTTCTCTGACTGAAGTAGTCTTAATTTGTGTCTGCGCAATGCTGCGTTTGGTGGTCCCTATTGTAGACTTGTTCATAGCTGCACCCCATATTCCCACTTTCCAACAGACCTCACAACCTCTGAGGATGCCTGCCATAGATGCAGGAGAGAATGCTTCTGGAATGTGGTCATACAGCCTGGAAAACTCACAGCAACCCAAATTATCATTGATTTCCAAATTCCAGTCTGAATTGAGTTCCCAGAAACCTCATCTGCTTGGGCCAATGGCCAGGGATTCTGGGAACTGAAGTCCCTTGCAACACTGAGAAAAGTGTTCTTGCCATACATCAAGGGAACCACTGACCGCATAGGGAAGCTGATAAGGAAACACAACATACAAACTATCTACAGACCCACCAAGAAAATCCAACAAATGCTACGTTCAGCAAAGGACAAGAGGGAGCCTCTCACTTCCGCAGGAGTCTACCGTGGACAAGTCTACATAGGGACCACCAAACGCAGCATTGCCCAAACACGAATCAAGGAACATGAAAGGCACTGCAGACTACTTCAACCAGAGAAATCAGCCATAGCAGAGCACCTGATGAACCAGCCTGGACACAGCATTTTATTTGAGAACACAGAAATGCTGGACCACTCTCACAACCACCATGTCAGACTACACAGAGAAGCCACTGAAATCCATAAGCATGTGGACAATTTCAACAGAAAGGAGGAAACCATGAAAATGAACAAAATCTGGCTACCAGTATTAAAAAAAACTCTAAAATTACAACAGCACAACAACAGAGAGGAAACAAACAAGGACATCTAATCACCTCTCAACAAAAGTTTGCTCTAGGCACTGTCAGGCCATTATATGCTAATCAAGGTGGTCAGTTGAAACATTCACACCTAGCTCCAGCAGACAGGAGTCCTTTGTCTCACCCTGGTCATTCCACAGATATATAAACCCATTTTCCTAGTTCTAACAGACCTCACTACCTCTGAGGATGCTTGCCATAGATGCAGGCGAAACATCAGGAGAGAATGCCTCTAGACCATGGCCATATAGCCCGAAAAAACCTACATTAACCCAGTGATTCCAGCCATGAAAGCCTTCGACAATACAAAAATAATATGTTTATTAAAGATAAAAGGCATCCATTCTAGATAGAAAAGGTTCTAGGAGCTAACTAGCTTCACAGAGCTATCTTCTAAGGAAAAGAAAAAATAATAAAAGCAACTATATCTTCTATGTCTTGCCTTAGACAATGGCAAGATGCTCCCTCGCTCTAGAGAAGACAAAGGAAAGGAGGCCAGAAAATGGAGACAGGCCACATGGCCAGCCCAGGGCAATAAAATACCTTTCAAAGAGGAATTATAAGTTGCTTACCTGTAACTGTAGTTTCCTGAGTAGTCACCTATGAATTTGCACACATGGTATTCTTGCGCCTGCGCAATTCAACTTCGGAACCTTCTAGAATTAAAAAGAAGACATTTATGACATTGCCTGGCCCCGCCCCCCCTCCCCCCTCCCCTCTCGAGTATATATAGCCCACGCGGGGCCAGGCCCCCTTCAGTTCTCTTCCGCCAAAACGGCAGAAGCGGAGGCATAACACTCGAGGGGAGGAAGGGCGGGTTGTGCAAATTCATAGGTGACTACTCAGGAAACTACAGTTACAGGTAAGCAACTTATAATTTCCTGTCGTAGTCAACTATGAATTGCACACATGGTAGACTAGCAAGCTACTAACCGTGGACGGTGGGCGTTATGCCACCGCTGAGAACAAAACCGATCTCCCAAAATCCGCTGCTCTCCTGGAAACAACATCCACCTTGTAATGCGATACAAAGGAAACCGGCGTTGTCCAGATGGCGGCCCTGCAGATGGCGTCCAGTGGCACACCCTTCATGAAGGCAACAGATGTCGACATCGCTCGGGTCGAATGACCCCTAACCTGCTGAGGTAAATCTTTACCAGACAGTTTATAGCACAGTTTAATAGTGGACACCACCCAGGAAGAAAAGCGCTGGGAAGACAATGGCAATCCCCTTTCGTCCTTGCGATATTTAATAAACAACCTTGGCGTTTTCCGAACTCCAGCTGTTCTGTCTACATAAAACGCCAGTGCCCTACGAACATCCAGGCAATGCCAACCCTTTTCCAAAGGCGTTGTAGGATCTTGAAAAAAGGACGGGAGAACAATCTCCTGTGACATGTGGAAAGTCGTCGAAACTTTAGGAAGAAAGGAAATGTCTGTGCGCAACACAACCTTATCTTTGTGAAACTTAAGATAAGGGGGATCAACCCGTAGAGCGCACAATTCACTGGCCCTCCGAGCCGACGTTATGGCCACTAAGAAGGCCACTTTCCAAGAAAGATATGGCAAATCTATCGTCGCCAATGGCTCAAAAGGAGGTCTCATCAAAACTGCTAACACCAACTCCAAACTCCAGGAAGGGGAAACAGGGGCAACACATGGCCTAGTATTAGCAACACCTCTCAAAAAGGTTCTAACCACAGGGTCTCCAAAACACGAGGGGAGACCCGCTTTCCGCCGAAACCAAGAAATGGCGGCTAAATAACACTTCAAAGACGACCCCGAGAGGCCCGCGTCAAATAACGAAACTAAGAAATCAAGAACCAACGAAATGGGCGCTTTTTCAGGTGCAACACCCCTTTGTGTAGTAAAGTTTTTAAATCTAGCCCACTTATATAAATACGATCTTTTTGTAGAAGGTCTATGAGCCGCCTCAATAATAGAGAGGACCGGTCCAGATAAGTCAGACAGGGCAGTCAATGGTTCGGCAACAGGAGCCAAGCTGTGAGCCCGAGTTGCTGCACCTCGGGATACAGTACCTGACCCCCCTGAGACGTCAGTAGATCTGGCCTGTGACGAAACCGAAGGAGGCTGTTCCGTGACAACTGGAGGAGGGGGGCAAACCAAGGTTGGCGAGGCCACCAAGGCGTCACCAGGATGCAATGTGCGTTGTCCCTTTTGATTTTTGCAACCACCCGGAGTAGCAGAGGAAACGGGGGAAATGCGTAAACCAGTCTGCCCCCCCAATTGTGTAGGAATGCATCCCCCAGACAGCCTATTTGCGGTATCGGATGACAACGGGAGCAAAACAGCCGGCACTTGGTGTTTTGATGAGTCGCAAACAGGTCCACTATCGGCGTGCCCCAGAGTCTGAACAGGTCGGCTGATACCTCCCCGTTCAGGGACCACTCGTGGTGGGACATGGGGCTCCTGCTCAGGACATCTGCGAGACCGTTGTCCACCCCTGGAAGGTGAGTGACTATGAGATGGGTTCCCCTGTTGATGCACCAATTCCATATTTCCAGGCAAAGGTCCAGCAAGGGTCCTGAATGAGTGCCCCCCTGCTTGTTCAGGTAGTACATTACCGTGGTGTTGTCGGTAAGTACTTGAATGACCTTTCCTGTCACCACCCTTTCGAAAGACTTCAGGCCTCTGTCCACCGCGAGGAGCTCTAGCACGTTTATGTGCATGCCTGCTTCGTTTGTGGACCAAATCCCGTGGGCGATTAGACCCTGGGAGTGTGCCCCCCAACCCGAGAGGGATGAGTCTGTAGTCATAGATCTGACAGGGGATGGGGGCTGGAAAGGAAGGCCCTGGCATACCCAACGCTCGTCCATCCACTCCGCAAGTGAGAGTTTGACATTGGATGGAATGGAAAGCTTGGTGGATGGGTGGTCCCCAAGGGGGTTGAAAACTGAGAGAAACCAAAACTGGAGGGGACGCATTTTCAGTCGGGCGTAAGGGGTGACAGCCGTGGTCGAGGCCATGTGGCCCAATAACACCTGAATTTGTTTCGCTGTGACTTTGGGGGCAGCGACAGCATGTCTGACCAGCTCCTGCAACTTGACGAAACGGTCTGGAGGAAGGTAAGCCCTCTGGGAGACGGAGTCCAACAGCGCCCCGATGAATTGAATCCGTCTGGAAGGCGTGAGGGAGGACTTCTCCGGATTGATGACCAGACCCAGAGACTGGAGCAAAGACAAAATGATAGAAACATGGTGTCTTAGTTGCTCAGGCGAGCTGCCCACGATCAACCAGTCGTCAATATAGGGGTACACCGTTACTCCCCTAGTGCGGAGGTGGGCCGCGACCACCGACATGCATTTAGTAAAAACCCTGGGTGCTGTCGAAAGGCCGAATGGCAGGGCATTATAACAGTAAGCCTGGGGGCCAATCATGAATGCCAGAAACCTGCGGTGATGCGGGATTATAGAAATGTGAAAATAGGCATCTTTTAAGTCCACCGTAGCGAACCAGGCACCCTGGAATAGTAACGGCATGATCATGGACAAAGTGACCATCCTGAATCTTTTCGGAGCAATATGTTTATTTAGGGATCTGAGATCCATAATGGCCCGGAAGCCTCCACTTCGTTTATTCACCAGAAAATATCGAGAGAAAAAACAGTATTGAAACATAACAGGGTTAACAACGGAAATGGCCCCCTTGGCTAACAAAGCTTGAACTTCCACTGACAAAGGAGGGGAAGCAGGTGTAGATATCAGTTCCCCTGTAGGGGGTACATCTTCAAATTCAATCCTGTAACCCTTCTTAACAATAGAAAGAACCCATTTATCGGAAGTAATTTGTGCCCACACCTCGAAAAATGGGGCCAACCTCTCATAGAACGATGGCGAAACCGGGCAACAGGCCCTAGTGAACTCAGCCGGGCAACCGGATGATTGCGAGGACAAGAGGCAATCGCCCTCCAACTGAGCCGTTAAAGATCCTGCTCCCGTGTCAAACCCGCTTCTTGGAGGCGGGTTGGGATCTAGGTTTGTTCTGGAAAGACTGAAATTTGGATCTGGCTCCATAGGGAGCCCTCCTGCCAGTTTGGAACCTAGAGAAACCTGAGTTGCGGTTCCTGTAAGGACCCCCGAACGAGTTTGAATAACTCCTGCGGAAGCCAGCGGTCTGCTGCTGCTGCCATCTAGGCTTCGATTGGGAACTTGGCTGCCATGAGTAGCCGAATTTACTCGCCGCTTGGCGAACTTCTTGTTTGCTTTTCGTCAGTTTCCGGGTTGAAAAGGCCATCCACGTGTAGTGGGAGGTCTTCTGCCAGGGCTTTCCCCTCTTCGGAGAGATTAGCTGCCCTGAGCCAAGCATGACGCCTGATCGAGGTGGCGATGGCAAAAAGATTGCCCGCCGCCTCGGCCAAGTGTTTGGCAAAATCTTTCTGGAAACGTGACAATACAATGGCTTCCTCCTGCAAGGCCTTTGGGAAACGCTGACTATCTGGTGGCAAGGATTCCAAATGAGGCAAGATTTGCGTCCATAAAAATTTTTGATAGCCACTCATGTAGGTGGCAAAATGGGACATTCGCGTGAATAGTCCCGCTGCGAGATGCGCCTTCCGTCCCAGAGAATCTACTTTTCTACCCTCTCTATCAGGGGGGGTGGTCAACGCGCCCTTCTGACGCTTAGATTTGGTCACTTCGGCCACCACCGTGTTTGGCCTAGGGGGATTGGACACCCACTTAGCAGATGACAGGTCGATTTTATAAAGAGCATCTACTCTCCTGGGGACAGCCGCCACCAGAGGGGGGGCTACATCAGACACTCTGGCCAACTTGAGCAGATAGGGGAGAGGGGGCAATGCGGTGGGGGACGCGATGTTCTGCTCATCTGAGGGGAACATCGGGTCCTCCACATGCTCAGAAGGCTTTGGGGCCGGCAGGTCCAAAGCCTTTACCATCCTGCTAACGAGGGAAGCGAATTTATTAAAATCAGGAGATCTGTCCATAGTCTCGTCCGCAATCCCCGCGGCCTGAGCCAAATCAGGGGAGTCGGGGCCTGAGTCAGAGTTGTCAACGTCCTCAAGTCCATATCCCGGTTCTTGTCCCTCTGGATCATGTGGCTGGATACTGGTGAGCTGTAAGTCCCCTTCACAAAGCATTGGGAGAGGGGGGGTGTCAAGGGTGGAGGGAGGGATGGGGTTTCCTCCCCTACCTGATGACCCATTCACTGGACGAGACACATGAAGAGCGCCCTCCGGCAACACATTTGAAGGCCCCTGGGGAGGGAGAGGGGCAGCCGGCACTGTAATCCTCTGCACAGGAAGGGGCATGGCTGGTGTCGATGCCATCGGGAGAGGCGGCTGTGGCGGTCCCGATGCAGGCACAAAAACATATTGTCCCGCGGGCGAGAGCTGCCAAAAGCCTTGGAAGGGCAAGGTTGGAGGCGCTGGAGGAAGCATCCGGCGTCCTCTGTGGGAGGAGGCGCGGGACCACCTCGATCGACGCCTCCTTCTAGAGCAGCCAGAGGAGGAGGAGGAGGAGGAGGAGGAAGAAGAATCAGAGGAGGAACGCGATCTACGCCGCCGGCGTCTGGAACACCTGGAGGATCGGGACGGGGAGCGCGCGCGCCTCGATCTGCGCGAGCCGCGACGCTGCGGCTCGGAGCGCTGCATCCCCCTCTCTTCGCCCCCGCCCTCCTGCTCGGCCGATACCGAGGGAGGGGAGACTTGCTGCGGGGCTACATCTCCAAAGATGGAAGGGGAGGGGCCCGCCATCTGCACTGGGGGCGAAGCCACGCCCCCTCCCGGAAGAAGGGCCGGCATCGGCAGCAGCAGCTGGTCCTTCGGGGCGCCCTCGATATCGCGCGGGGCCGCTCCTCCTGACAGCGCTCCCGCGTCTCCAGACATCGGAGGGGTAAGGGCAGGCATAGGCACCTGCAGAAGCGCCTGCTTCTCGATCTCGAGGGAAGCCGGCGCAGGAGGCGCGGGGGCCGCCTCTCCAGCCATTATGGGAGGTAACAAGCTCGCCAGGCCGAGGGGCTGGGCCGAGGTCGAGGGCTGCTGAGGCGGGAACTGCGTAGCCTCGCCAGGGGGCGCTTGCTCTCCACGCTGCTGAACAGGCGCAAGGCGCGTCGGTGGCGAGTGGAGAGCCGTCGCGCTTCCCGCCCTTTTGTCAGAGCCCGAAGGCCCTGAAGAAGCCATGCCGCCATCTTGGAGAACATCCTTTGCCTTTTTGGCTTTCTTCTTGGCGGGCCCGCCATGTTGGGGCGGTTTGGAGCCAGGTAGGCTGGCAGGCCTGGCGGCCTGGACGGGCAATGCTGGCGGCAGAAGGGCCCTCTCGTAAAGTGCCGCCTTCAGTCTTGAGACCCTGTTCTTTCGGGTCTGGGGCGTGAAGGCCTGGCAAATTTTACATGGTTGGGAGAGGTGAGCTTCTCCCAAGCAAGTAAGGCAAAGCGAGTGCCCGTCCGTGTCCGGAAGTGTATTGGGACAACGGACGCACTTCTTAAAGGACGTGGTCGCCATTAGCTTGGCGCTAGGGCGATCTGTCAACTAATCAGTCAAGGAGGAGGCAAGAGAGAGGTCAATAGCAGTCCGGGTCAGAGTTAGAGAGAGAGGCGAGAGTCAGTCCGGGTCAAAGCCAAAAGGTCTACCTATGAGTCGATACGAAGAAGGTTCTCTAGATGAATCGCTGGGCGGATAAAGAGAACTGAAGGGGGCCTGGCCCCGCGTGGGCTATATATACTCGAGAGGGGAGAGGGGAGGGGGGAGGGGGGGCGGGGCCAGGCAATGTCATAAATGTCTTCTTTTTAATTCTAGAAGGTTCCGAAGTTGAATTGCGCAGGCGCAAGAATACCATGTGTGCAATTCATAGTTGACTACGACAGGAAAGTTACATTTCCCTAAAGAGATCACATTCCTAGGTATTCAAAAGGGGAGGAGATAGTGCCATGCAAAGATGAGTAAGACAACGCTCCTTCTTAACCCCTTCTAAAACAAACTAGCTAAAGGAAATTGGGAGGAATCCCTCAGTATATGTAGGCTAACTACCCATTGAGAGCTGGAGACTTGTGCAGTCAGGGATGAAACCCAACAACATTACGACGTGCTGATGTTTCTCCTGTTTTCCTTCCTTGCAGGAAGCTGGAGCTGCCACTTGTGCCTACGGCAGCTGAAGGAGAAGGCTTCTGCCTACATCACTTTGACCTAGGCTGGTGCCCGCTGCCCCCCACCTTCCTCTGGATCCTGCTCAGACGGCTGCAAGATCTTAGCCATGGTGGGACGGGGCTGTCGGATGTGTGTTTGTTTGAGCTCTAGCCTTGGAACAGTGATATTTTGACCTGCCACTTCAGGATGGCTGGAATCCCCGTTTTCCCCTACTCTTAAGAGGGCAAAGGAAGGGGCCAGATCCTGGTCTTTTGGTGGGACATCCCTCTTTCTTCCCTTCCCTTCAACCCAACTATAACGGTGGAGCCTTCCTGCCTTTGCCCACCACTGCCTGCCTGGCTCCTACCCACCCGGTCAACCCCAAGGAGCCAAATACTCAACTCAAAAGCCATAAAAGCCAGAGAGGGAAGCAAGCGCCGAGCTCTCTCTCTTGCTTCCTTGCCTCTTCCCTCCATCTGGTTGGGAAGGGACGGGTTTTTCTCTCTCCTTCGACCATACCAGAATGATGTTGCATGCAAGACTATTATTTTTTTTCTTCCTGGCTTTTTTGGGGGAGACGGGGTCCGGCTGGGAGTCTGGCACCCCACACGCAACCTTGTCTCTCATGGGTTTTTAGAAATATTTTTGGTTGTTTTTGCTCTACGATGCGATGCGCGGGGCTTCCCGCCCGCTTCTATACCTTTCCTTTTAGGTTCCTCTCTGTCAAATGGAGAGACTTTGGGTGTGGAGCTCCAACATCCACCTTAACTGAGTCCAGGACGGGAGTGCTAGGTGATGGGTTTGGGGATGTGATAATGGCCGCTTGAGAGACGACGACGGAGGCCAGAATTGGGTCCTCTCAGCTATTAGACAAGGCAGGAGCTTTTTCTTTCTAAATGTTGCTGGTTTTTAAAAAAAATGTAAAAGGGGGGAAAGGAAAACTTGGGAAAAAAAACAAGAAAAGGTGGTCAACGGTAGAAAGCGACCTCCTCACCCCAGAGGGAGAGTGTGTTGGGTTTTGGGGCCAAGGGGAGAAATGCTACCGAAGGCTAGCTGGAAAGCACTCCCGCCAAGCCCTTACCTTGTGTACATGGTGTTGTTTTGTTGCCTGCATCTTTTAATGTGCTTGGATTGTTCTGTGCATTAAATGTGGTCTGAATTACACCTCTCCTCCTCCATCTCCTTCTTTCAAACATGGCCAGCTTTTTCCTGCTGCATGGGTGAGATGATGGGTCGTATTATTGGGATAGTTTAGATCAGGCATGGGCCAATTTGGGGCCTTCCTCCAGGTGTTTTGGACTTCCACCATTCCTAACAGCCTCAGACTCCTTCCATTTTTATGGAAGAATGTATATGAAAAGCAATTCAGAAAAATAGGATAAAAAACCAAAGTCCAAATATCAAGAATAATCCACAGAGGAAATTAAAGAATCTGTGAAGCTCTATGTTGACAGAACATAAATCTCCTATCTAACTGCTCATTAGCTAATATAGAGAGAAAGTCATGCCTTTTCTAATGGGAAACTGATCAGGATTTCTTAGCTAATAGGCGTGCTGACCTTCATAAACCCTCCTGAGAAGCTCTATGTTGACGGAATGTAAATCTCCTATCTAACTGTTCATTACTCTGTCCACCTGGACTTTCATTTTCATCCCCTGAGCTCAGATCTGTTCCTGACCTTGCTTCCCTAGTGAACTGTCTTTGGGTTCAGAATGGGTTCTTTGATTGTAGGTGAACTATAATTCCAGAAACTACAACTCCCAAATGACAAAAGCAATTTTTTGAGTGAAGGACATACATTGGGTTGTTACGTGTCTTGTGTCCAAATTTGGTGTCAATTCGCCCAGTGGTTCTTTTGTTTTTAAGGTACTCATTACGCACAGAACATTTATATATATATATAGATTGTGTAAGCTGCTCTGAGTCCCCTTCGGGGTGAGAAGGACAGCATATAAATGTCGTAAATAAAATAAATAAATAAATAAAAATACCAGCTCTTCGGTTTGCAAATGGAGATGAGCACCACCCCCTAGAATCAGATACGACTAGACTTAATGTCAAGGGAAACCTTTACCTTTATTGTTCTATCATATTTTTGCACTACAAATTCCTATGCAATGTGTATAGGAATTCGTTCAACTATAGCGACCCCCCGCTTCCCCAATTTTAACCAGTCCTCTGCTTAAAATGTTTGGGACTGCTGTAGGAATGAAATGAAATGAAGACTGCTGAAGGAATGAAATGAAAAAAAGCAACCCCCCCTCCCTTCCCGACACCTGCACCCAGACTTTCCACCTGTAGATAGACGCAACATCTTCTCGCAGGGAGCTGTTGCCATGACGACAGGATGGGGAAAGGAATGAGAGATGTCTGGGTACCACAGACATCTCCCCTCCGCCTTCCTGGATGGAGTCTGGCTTGGGGAGGGGGGGGGGGGGGAGAGAAAGAGAGATGGATTTGGCTTGACAGAGACCCCCTCCCCAATACTTCTGCCCGATCCAAAGAAACACACCAGAGTCTTTTCTATGAAACATTTATTTTCAATGTCCCTTCCCCATTTCGAGGCGTGCCAAAAAAAATTATTTTTGAAGATTCCAGAGAATTACACTGGGAAATGGGTAAGGGGAGGGGGGTTAATTTACAAAAGCAGGTTCTTTCCTATCGGCAATATTTTTTAAGACCAGGAAAAAAAATTAAATAAGACAGATTTGATCTGTGAAGATTCTTACAAAATTAAAAACGAGGAACAATTTGCGCACACGAACCACAAAAAGACAGAAACAGAACACGCACCGGAGACAGCTTCCCTCTCGCCCGCCAGCAAAAGGGGAAAGCCGTTCTCCTACGTCACAGAAAAGGACACTCGGGAAGGGATGGAAGTCCAAATAAAAACAAGGGGGAAAGAGAGACAAGTCCGTACAAATCGGCGCTGAGACTCCAGTATAAAATTAAGAAACAGTTTTGGGTATAGGGCGCTGCCTGTTCCATATGGGGCGATTTTGCAGAAAGGTAAACAGAGGAAGGAACGAGTGCGGGAGAGCAGCTTGCCGAGGACCGATGGTTACAACGGGACCTTCTTCCCCACCCTGAAAAATCCCTGCGAAAGCAAGGTAGAGGCCTCTATTTTAGATGTCCACTCAGCTGGACAGTGGTGAAAAGCTAAAGGAGATTTTTGTAGGTCTTTCGGGCTATATGGACATGTTCCAGAAGCATTCTCTCCTGACGTTTCGCCTGCATCTATTCCAGGCATCCTCAGAGGTTGTGAGGTCTGTTGGAAACTAGGAAAATTGGGTTTATATATCTGTGGAATGTCCAGGGAGGGAAAAGGAACTCTTGTCTGTTGGAGTTAGGTGTGAATGTTTCAATTGGCCACCTTGATTAGCACATCATGGCCTGACAGTTTTTAGGAGTGGCTTCTTACTACCTCTGAGCATGCTTGCCATAGATGCAGGCGAAACGTCAGGAGAGAATGCCTCTAGAACATGGACATATAGCCCGAAAAAACCTACAACAACCCAGTGATTCCAGCCATGAAAGCCTTTGACAATACATTGTTGTTGTTGTGTGCTTTCAAGTTGTTTCATACTTAGGTTGACCCTGAGCGAGGGCCGGGTAAATGACCTTGGAGGGCCGTATCCGGCTGTCGGGCCATAGTTTGAGGACCCCTGGTGTAAACACTACACTAATCTGGGATTTCCTCTGTATTTACTGTCCTTTTTCCCTCCCTGGACTTTCCACAGATATATAAACCCCATTTTCCTAGTTTCCAACAGACCTCACAACCTCTGAGGATGCCTGGAATAGATGCAGGCGAAATGTCAGAAGAGAATGCTTCTGAAATATGGCCATATAGCCCGAAATAGAGGAGAGATTCATAGAGGCACTGAGCGAGAAAGACTGCTTTAGAGAAGGACAGGGAAGGTTTTTCCTGATGATGGAGGCAGAAAGCAGGCAGCTCCCTTCTGAGTTAAGACATATATGGTGTGGCTGTCTGCAAATCTCCAAGCCGGTTCATATTGGCAAGACTGGAGTAGCCTCCTCTCCTCTCCTTGCAGCGGTTCATATGGCTGGGAGACCCAAAAAGGGTCGAGAAGGAAGACAGCCCTCCTCACTAGGAAGTGGCCCCAGAGTCTGGGTTTTTGCATAGTTCAGACGCTGGTTTTTCAACGTCAAGTCTGGATTAAACATGGAACAACGGGGAGCTGTGAGCTAAGCTGAAACTCCTAGTTTCCTAGCCTTCCTACGTTTCCCGTCTCTGCTGCTTCCTCCTCTATCGGTCTACAGCATTTCAGGGCACCTGAGCTGGAAAACAGAAGGGACTTGGCATCTGGAATGGAACAAAAGCTGCCTTTGTTGCTCAGGACGCCCTAAATACGCCGCGCGCACTCCTCCCGTCCCCAAGCAGGACCGTGTTGCCAGTTACAAACAACAACATGCTTTAACACACGACAGGAAACAAACCCAAACAAACAGAAACCACAAATTCACTACATACCAGACCGGAAGAAGCAGCCGCTGCCTTATTGCAGAAGGGCTGCGCGTGGACATACGAGTGCCCTTGGCATGCCCTGGTGGGTGGCGTATCTGTCCCTGCCCAGCAGAGATGGAAAAACATGGCTTGAATGCGTTGTTTGAGTTTGCCATGTTCCAGAGGCATTCTCTCCTGACGTTTCACCCACATCCATGGCAGGCATCTTCAGAGGTTGTGAGGTCTGTTGGAAACTAGGAAAATGGGGTTTATATAACTGTGGAATGTCCAGGGTGAGTAAATAAAGAGGAACACTCAAAACAGGTGAATTCCAGACAAGAAACCATTGGCGCCACCTAATCACCTCCCAACAAAGGATTCCCCCAGGCAATAAGAAGCCAGACCTTGAAACTGCTGGGCCATTCAATGCTAATCAAGGTGGCCAATTGAAACATAGGTCTAGGAAAAAATACAGTAAATAAAGAGGAACACTAAAAAACAGGGGAATTCCAGACAGGAAAAAATCAGGGCCAGATAATCATCTCCCAACAAAGGATTCCCCCAGGCAGTAAGAAGCCAGACCTTGAAACTGCTGGGCCATTCAATGCTAATCAAGGTGGCCAATTGAAACATGTGCCCAGGAAAAAATACAGTAAATAGAGAGGAACACTCGAAAATAGGGGAATTCCAGATAGAAAAAAATCAGGGCCAGATAATCACCTCCCAACAAAGGATTCCCCCAGGCAGTAAGAAGCCAGATCATGAAACTGCTGGGCCATTCAATGCTAATTAAGGTGGCCAATTGAAACATGTGCCCAGGAAAAAATACAGTAAATAGAGAGGAACACTCAAAAATAGGGGAATTCCAGATAGAAAAAAAAATCAGGGCCAGATAATCATCTCCCAACAAAGGATTCCCCCAGGCAGTAAGAAGCCAGACCTTGAAACTGCTGGGCCATTCCATGCTAATCAAGGTGGCCAATTGAAACATGTGTCCAGGAAAAAATACAGCAAATAAAGAGGAACACTCAAAAACAGGGGAATTCCAGACAGGAAAAAATCACGGCCAGGTAATCACCTCCCAACAAAGGATTCCCCCAGGCAGTAAGAAGCCAGATCATGAAACTGCTTGGCCATTCAATGCTAATCAAGGTGGCCAATTGAAACATGTGTCCAGGAAAAAATACAGTAAATAAAGAGGAACGCTCAAAAACAGGGGAATTCCAGATAGGAAAAAATCAGGGCCAGATAATCACCTCCCAACAAAGGATTCCCCAGGCAGAAAGAAGCCAGATCATGAAACTGCTGGGCCATTCCATGCTAATCAAGGTGGCCAATTGAAACATCCACATCTAACACAAACAGAAAAGAGTTCTTTCTCCCACCATGGATATTCCACAGATATATAAACCCAATTTTTCTAGTTTCAAATACTGTGGACAATTTCAGCAGAAAGGAGGAAACCGTGAAAATGAACAAAATCTGATTACCAGTTTTTTTAAAAAAACTCTAAAATCAGTAAAGTAAAGAAAGAGGAACGCTCAAATACAGGGGGAATCCAGACAAGAAACCATTGGCCAGCTAACACATCCCAACAAAGGATTCCCCAAGGCAGGAAGCAGCCAAGCCTTGAAGCTGCAAGGCTATTTGATGCCAAAGTGATCAATTGCAGCATTCAAACAGACTAGTGTTCACCCTGGACATTCCTAATATATATAAACCTCACTTTGCCTAGTTTTCAACAGACCTCACAACCTCTGAGGATGCCTGCCATAGATGCAGGCGAAACATCAGGAGAGAATGCTTCTGGAATATGGCCATACAGCCCGTAAAACTCACAACGACCCAGTGATTCCGGCCATGAAAGCCTTCAACAATGCATGGCTTGAATGCAAGAGGGAAGTGCAGCGGGAGAGCTCATAAAACATGAATGGCAGGAAGGGTGCTCTTGGAGACCAGGTGAAAGAGCTACCCTCCCAATAGAGGGAATGGTGTTGCCCGTTTCCCCAAAAGCAGCATGTTTGAAGGCCAACGAACAAGCAAGTGGGATCTCCTGGGGCAAACCCGTAGGGCAAGGCAGAACCCAGCAAGGTTTATGGCCTCGTCTTATCTGCTGGCGCCACGAGAGCTTGAGGAGGGCCCTTGCCTCTCCTCCCCAAAGCCTGGGTTTTGCATCTCTGCTGCAGCTGGGGACAAATCCGGTGTGCTGAATTCAGGTGCATGCACAGAAATCTCTTAGAAAAAAAAATTACAAACAGTACCATTTATACAAATATAGTGTTTTATAAAGAACATATACATTTAGACTTTTATTATTATTATTATTATTATTTTTAACTTCCTGAGCCACTCCCAACCTTGCATTCTCTAGAAAATAATTTAGTCGTGAGAAAGTGCTCTTTTAGACTCTCGGCTGCTTTGCTCCGATCGATCCATCCGGTCTGCCGGAACGCCAAGGCGCCCCCTGGCGGTCACTTGCAAGGATAAGCGTGGCAAAGACGGGCTGGCCGGGTCCGTGCCGCTGCTTCCGGTGGTGCTGCCACATTGAGTGTCATTTAGAAGCCAGCCTGAAACCTGGATGTCCTCAACACTGTTCAGGCATCGTTGGCAAGGTGTGCTTGACTCTGAACACCAGTTTTGCTCCCCCTCCAACCTCAATATCCACTAGAGAGTGGCATAAAACTCTCCGTGTAGGAGAGAGCAGGAAAGGAGCTGTCTAAGGAGAGGCCACACGCCGTATGGGAAGGAAAGCCTCTCTTGGAAGAGTAAGCGATGAGTTTGGCTCCGGGGAAGAGTCCACACTCATCGGCCACTGCGGTCCTTTCCTAAACCAGCTGCAGCGGCCCACCCTGCCCCATCCAAGGAGCCGGCTCACAGCTCCTTCTTCTCCACGGCGTTGGAGAAGATCTCGGCAAACTTGCGTAGCTGCTCGTTGGCCGTCTGCGACTCCTCCTGTAGGCGCTGGTTGTTCTGCCGGAGGTTGGCCACTTCCGCCTGGAGCACCACCTTGTCCTGTTTTTCCTGCAGTAAATAATAATAATAATAATTATTATTATAATTAGGTTTTTGTGGGTTTTTTCAGGCTATAGGGACATGTTCTAGAGGCATTTCTCCTGATGTTTCGCCTGCATCTATGGCAAGCATCCTCAGAGGTAGTGAGGACCTCACTACCTCTGAGGATGCTTGCCATAGATGCAGGCGAAACGTCAGGAGAAATGTCTCTAGAACATGGCCCTATAGCCCAAAAACCCCCACAAGAACCTAGTGATTCCAGCCATGAAAGCCTTCGACAATACATTGAACATCTCTACGGGGAGAAACTGTTCCAAGACACACGGAAGACCTAACTACCTCTGAGGATGCTTGCCATAGATGCAGGCAAAACGTCAGGAGAAATGCCTCTAGAACATGGCCCTATAGCCCGAAAAAACCCACAAGAACCTAGTGATTCCAGCCATGAAAGCCTTTGACAATAATAATAATTACCTCTCAACAAAAGTTTGCCCCAGGCACAGTCAGGCCATTGTATGCTAATCAAGGTGGTCAGTTGAAACATTCACACCTAGCTCCAGCAGAGAAGAGTCCTTTGTCCCACCCTGGTCATTCCACAGATATATAAACCCTTTTTCCTAGTTCCAACAGACCTCACTAGCTCTGAGGATGCTTGCCATAGATGCAGGCGAAACATCAGGAGAGAATGCCTCTAGACCATGGCCATAAAGCCCGAAAAAACCTACAACAACCCAGTGATTCCGGCCATGAAAGCCTTCGACAATACAATAACAATAATATAATAATAAAACTTTATTTATACCCCGCCACCATCTCCCCAAGGGGACTCGGAGCCGCTTACATGAGGCCAAGCCCAACAACAATAAAAACAACAAGCAATAAGCAAATGAAACAATACAATTAATATAACACAACATATAGACAATAACACACAAGGGTTTAAAAACCTATGGCCGGGCCAGATGTAATAGTTTAAAATTTTAAAAAATAAATGCTGGGCATGAACAGAGGTAAGTAGGATGTATCTAGTAGGAGGGTTTTAAAGGAAATGTAAGGAGAAAGCATACGGAATGCAGATTCGAAACAGGCAGTTGGAAAGCCAGCTCTCTTTTAGAGAGTAGTAAATCAGGCTCTCCATGCAGTCATGCTGGCCACATGACCTTGAAGGTGTCTAAGGACAACGCCGGCTCTTCGGCTTAGAAATGGAGATGAGCACTAACCCCCAGAGTTGGACATGACTGGACTTAATGTCAGGGGACAACCTTTACCTTTTTAAATCAGGCCCACCTTGGATGGAGTTGGAGTCACAGTCCTAAATAAGCAAAGACTCCAGGATTTCTGTCTTTCTCCTTTTTCTCTAACTATACAGATATCTATAACACCAGGATTGTGGCGCTGCATTAAGATCATTCTGACCAAAAGGTCATGAGTTCAAAGCCAGCCCAGGTTGGAGTGGGTTTCCAACCAATTGCGTAGCCTGTTGTCGACCTTTGCAACCCGAAAGAAAGTTGCATCTGTCAAATAGGAAAATTAGCTACCACCTTAAAGTGTGAGGAGGCTAAATTAACTAATTTATGAGGCCATAAAGAAGACTCCAGCAAAGCATTCCAGCGGGGAAGCATGCGGGGAATACGGAAGTGCTTCATCAACGTCGCAAATGGACGATGAAAGCGACAGCTCCCCTGGTGGCCAGAAAAAGTTAAATAGCCTCTGTGTATGTCTGTATATGTCTGTATGTCAAAAACTGGCATTGAATGTTTGCCATATATGTGTACACTGTAATCCGCCCTGAGTCCCCTGCGGGGTGAGAAGGGCGGAATATAAAAGCTGTAAATAAATAATTAAATAGACATACAATGTCAATACACAAATGTCCTATTGGTATAAACTTCAGCACAAATACCAATTGGAATAATGAGGAAAATACCAAACTAACTCGTATGGTACACAAGCGTGGGAAACAAACACATAGGGACTATTTGCAGTGGTGTAACAAACATAATATCCATGTTTTCCAAAACAATTAGTCGGATCTTCAAAAGGTTGAGTGAACAAGCTTCAACAATAGGTTGTGTGGACAAGCTTCAATATAGTCGACCATTTGTCTAGCTTGCTGTTGACCTTTGCAGCCCGAAATACAGTTACATCTGCCAAGTAGGAAATTTAGGTACTGCTTATGCGGGGAGGCTAATTTAACTAATTTACGACACCATAAAACTGTCCAGAAGTGTGCAAAAGAATGAGGAAGTACTCCATCTGTGTCACAAGTGGGCGGTGATGCGACAGCTCCCCCAGTGACCAGAATTCAAAGCATACCTTCATGAAGCTGGAAAGTTAAATAGCCTCGGTGTGTCTGTCTAAATATGTTGTGTGTCTATGGCATTGAGTGTTTGCCATGTATATGTGCATTGTGATCCGTCCTGAGTCCCTTGCGGAGTGAGAATACGGCAAACAAACAAACAAATAAATAAATAAATAAATCTTCTGCGTGTGTTTTATGCATTCTGTATTCAAGCCAGGAGTCTATTCTATCCCTCACTAGAATCTTTCTTTTTTCCCTGGCTAAGCGAACAGGAAGCACCCTTTGCAAAACCATTTCTTAATTTCCTGGCTAAGTTTTTCATGTTTTCTCCAATGTTGGAAACAAATACGCCTGCTAAAACTCCCCTCGGCCAAGATAACCCACTGGGCAAAGGAAATAGTAGCTGTAGCTCCTTACCTTCTGCAAGTCGGTGTGGAGCTGTTTCAGCATGGCCTCGAGCTGGTAGACTTTGCCAGTCAGTTCTGCTGAAGGTTCCTCACTGCACAGAAAGGGGGGAAACTAGACAGTTATTGCTACATCCTCCTACCATTCAATAGATGTCAAGCCCCAGGAGGGTCACCCTGCTGTCACTTCACAGTTGGCAAAGAAAGGTTGTTGGTACCATGAAGAACCTGGCCTCAGCTTGGGAAGAGGAGGAAATGAGGATATGCTCCATCTTTTCCTTCATCCAGAGCAAATGGAGCATCAAGGTCTTAAATTGGCTCCTCCCATGCCCATAAGCAGCAGCCTTTTCTCCCAACTTCCACGGTATGACAGTTGCTGGGCATTGGTGGGTTTTGGACTTGACACAAGGGCAAGAGGATATCCATCTGTGCCCCATCCAAAATAGGCCTGAGGTGTAGCAAGTCACTAAGAAGGTGCTGGCCTTATATGGAGTGTGGCATAAAGATCTCCCACATTTTGAGTGGGCACTTTGTGGGCTGTAGTGGGGTATACAGAGGTGGGACAGGCCTAATTCAGTAGGTTTGGCTCTAATGTTTTCAGAATCCATCATGAGTTGGACTAGTGAACGCAGGGGCTTTTTTGTTCAAGCATATCATGAGAACAACTATTCCATGGTAATGAAACAGAGAGTGTTCCATACACGCTTTGATGCCATTCCACCTGAGATGACCTGGAGAGTGATGGAGAATTCAAAAACAATACATTCAGAGTTAAACACGTAATCCATGAGCGTAATCCAGGCCGTTCCAATGGTCATTGTGTTGTTCCAAGTCTATCTATTGCACAAGTCCTCCAAAGGTATGGTCACAAAGCCACATTTTCACTCTTTTTCGGAAGGTCAGGAGGGAGGTGGTTGATCTAATATTCCTGGGGATGGAGTTCCACAGCTGAGGGGCCACCACTGAGAAGGCCCCGTCTCTCGTCCCCAACAATCACGCCTGCGAGGGAGGCGGGACCGAGAGCAGGGTGTTTCCAGATGATCTTAAACTCCACGGTGGTTCATAGAGGGAGATACATTTGGACAGATAAGCTGGGCCAGAACCATTTAGGTTAGTTGAATAGTTGTCAATATGTAAAGCCACCTTGAGTTCTCTTCAGGGTAGAGAAAGGCAGGATATAAACAGGGTAAATAAATAAATAAATAAATAAATGTGCTCCATGCAGTCATGCCAGCCACATGACCTTGGAGGTGTCTACAGACAACGCCGGCTCTTCGGCTTAGAAATGGAGATGAGCACCAACCCCCAGAGTTGGACACGACTGGATTTAATGTCAGGGAAAGACCTTTACCTTTACCTAAATCGAGTCGCCTGAGGGCTGAGAAGGGCGGTATCCAAACACAGTAAATAAATAAATAAATAAATAAAATTGGTATTTTGTGCATTTTTCAGAAATATATACAATTTTTCTCTAGATAGCTTCATGTTAATTTTTTTCACACCCCTTCAAAATGTGGGAGATCTTTATGCCTCACCCTATACAACAGAATTGCTTATTTTCCTGCAAAAAAACAGCTACAACTTTGGAAGGGAACCCCAGATTGCCTTGCTTACCTCATGGTGGGTGTTGTGCGTGGCGTGGGTTGCCTCTCCAGACTCAAGTGCGCGAGGACAGGGCTGTGGGCAGAGGGGACGTCGGGGCTCAGCACAGCATCATTGAGGGAGAAGAGGGACACCGCTCTCTGGACTGGAAGGAAGAGGCAGCACGAAGGTTGGTCGTGTTTGCAGTGGCAGATTCCTTCTCCCAAAGAGCCACGAGCCACGGAGCCACTCCTGCCCACCACCAACCCCCAGTTAATGTCTCTCTCTCTCTCTCTCTGTCTCTGATCCCAACCGGCACAGCTGGCAAAACAGCCCGGACAGTGAGTCACTCCCGGCTCCTCCCAAATGCCCGTGGCCAGCTGAGCCGTGAGTCACAATCTCTGGGCGGCTGAGGGTTGGGCTGCCCCTGCCACCGAGAGGGCAGCCATCAGGCCTGGCAAGCTATGAAAGGACATCAGCCTGGAGAGATGCCAGTGCTCCAAAAAGAGGCCATTTGCCTACAAACAGTGGTAAGAAAGAAGCAAGAGAATCACCGTCTTAAGGAAATATAGTGATGGAAACAACCAGGCTCTTTTCTAGAGAGCTGCCCCAATTCCTCGACCGGCTAATGCAAAGAAACCACTCATGAAAACAAAGAGAGAAATGGTAGAGGCACCAATATGCAAGGACAAACCAAACAAAGCAGAACTATAGTTTCAAGCATGTTGGGCTGAGCACACCAAATTGAGGAAGGATTGAAAAGGAGTAACAGAGCATGATGGCTTTGATGCTTTGGCTCAAATAGCTACGAATTTCTCCCAAGGTTCCTTTTTTTGTGTGTGTCAGGAGTGACTTGAGAAACTGCAAGTCGCTTCTGGTGTGAGAATCATAGAGTTGGACAAGACTTTATGGACCATCCAGTCCAACCCCTGCAAAGAAGCAGGACAATCACATTCAAAGCATGCCCAATAGATGGCCATCCAGCCTCTGTTTCAAAGCCTCCAAAGGTGGAGCTTCCACCATACTCCAGGGTAGAGAGTTCCACTGCTGAACAGCTCTCACAGTCAGGAAGTTCTTCCTAACATTCAGTGGAATCTCATTTCCTGTAGTTTGAAGCCACCGTTCCATGTCCAAGTCTCCAGGGAGGCAGAAAATAAGCTTGCTCTCCCCTCCCTATGACTCCCTCTCACATATTGATAGCTGGCCCTCATCATGTCTCCTCTCAGCCTTCTTTTTGTTATGATGTATTTTGTTATTGTGTGTTTATTATCTGGTATTATTTTGGGCTTGGCCTCATGTTAGTCCCCTTTGGGGAGATGATGGCGGGTTATAAATAAAGTGTATTATTATTATTATTATTATTATTATTATTATTATAGGACACGACTGCACTTAATGTCAGGGGAAGACCTTTCTCTTATTCTCTTCTGAAGGCTAAACATGCCCAGATCTTTAAGCTGCTCCTCATAGGGCTTGTTGTCCAGACCCTTGATCATTTGAGTCTCCCTCCTCTGGATATATTCCAGCTTGTCAACATATCCCTTCAACTGCAGTGCCCAGAATTGGACACAGTGTGAATCCAGGTGTGGTCTAACCAAGGCAGAATAGAGGGATAGCATGACTTCCCTGGATCTAGGCACTAGACTCCTATTTATGCAGGCCAAAATCCCACTGGCTTGTTTAGCTGCTGCATGACATTGTTGCTCATGTTTAAACTTGTTGTCTAGGAGGACTCCAAGATCTTTTTCACACGTCCTGTTGTCGAGCCAGATATTGTCCCCCATTCTGAATATTTGCATTTAATTTTTTTTCTGCCAAAGTGGAGTCTCTTGCATTTGTCTCTGTTGCGCTTTATTTTGTTAATTTTGGCCCATCATCTCTCTAATCTGTGAAGATCGTTTTGAATTCTGCTCCTGTCTTCGCGAGTATTGGCTCTCCCTCCCAATTTGGTGTTGTCTGCAAACTTGATTACTATCCCTTCTAACCCTTCATCGAAGTCATTAATTAAGACTTAGTCCACAACAATGGAGATCAACATCATTTACTAACTCTGGAAAAAAGAGCCCAGCACCCTTCCTGTTTCCATTTTGTATGTGGGTAATGAAGTAAACAAAATAGAAGACTGGGATCATGAAGACCCACAAGGGGCTGGGTGCAGAGTTGCTACCCTTGTATGTTTTAAGAGTGAAGTGGAAAGCGTCCTGAAGAAAGGTAAAAGAAAGGACAGCTCTGACCCACAGACAATGAGGCTGGGGTCCTGTGTCTCCACCCCACCACCCAGTTTTTCTCAGCAAGAAGTATCTCCCTGTTGTTCTGCAAATCTCTTGGGAAGACAAGCAGACAAATGTCAGCATGCTGGAAGAAGCAAAGACCACCAGCATTGAAGCGATAGTCCTCCGCCATCAACTCTGCTGGACCGGCCATGTTGTCTGAATGCCTGATAACCATCTCCCAAAGCAGTTGCTCTACTCCAAACTCAAGAACGGAAAAAGGAATGTTGGTGGACAGGAAAAGAGATTTAAAGATGGGCTTAAAGTCAACCTATATTTCATACAATATAATACTACTACTAATAATATATTATAATTATGTATTTATATTACATGTAATATTACTTTATTTATTTATCTATCTATCTATCTATCGTGTCAGGAGCAAACAAAACAGTTGTATTGCATTTTTAACAAACAAACAAACTAACTAACTAATAATATTACTATTAATAATAATATTACTAATAATATTACAATATAATGGTATAGTACAATATAGTAATATTTAATACTGATATTGTACTATGTAATAATATAATGTACTATATTGTAATAATATAATATATTGTATGTATATATATATATATTGTGAGCTGCTCTGAGTCCCCTTTGGGGTGAGAAGGGTGGCATATAAATGCTGTAAATAATAATAAATAATAAATAAATAAACTAGGAAGCCCTGGCCCTTGAGTGCTCTAACTGGAGGTCAGCTGTGACCGGCAGTGCTGCAGAATTCGAAGAGGCACGAATGGAGGGCGAAAGGGAGAAACGTGCCAAGAGAAAGGCATACCAAGTCGACCCTGACCGGGACCGCCTTCCACCTGGAAACCGTTGTCCTCACTGCGAGAGAACATGTGGGTCAAGAATAGGGCTCCACAGCCACCTACAGACCCATCACCAAGACACTATATCTGGGAGACCATTCCTGATCACTGTCTCCCAAAGCAGTTGCTCTACTCCGAACTCAAGAACGGAAAAAGGAATGTTGGTGGACAGGAAAAGAGATTTAAAGATGGGCTTAAAGCCAACCTATATGCAATACAACATAATACTACTACTACTAATAATAATATGATATTATACTTATATATTTAAATTACATGTAATATTTGAATATAATGGTATAGTACAATATAGTAATATTTAATACTGATATTGTACAATGCAAATAATATAATGTATTGTATGTATATATATTTTGTGAGCCGCTCTGAGTCCCCTTTGGGGTGAGAAGGGCGACATACAAATAATGTACACAAATAAATAAATAAATGGTGCCATTTATTTATTTATTTATTTATTTATTTAAAACACTTATATTTCGCCCTTCTCACCCCGAAGGGGATTCAGAGTGGAGCACAATATATACATGGCAATCTTTTTGTTTCGGTTTGTAAATATCAAAATGCACAATAAAATTTATACACACACAAACACACACACACAGCAAACATTCAATGCCTGGATACAATACATAAACATTAAAAAACATTTATCTAAATATTAAAATACACCATTTAAAATAACACAATTTAAAACCGTCCTAGCATTGTATACGTTCTTCTCTCTTTTTACAGTATCTTAGACAAAAGAGTATGTCATATTATATACAATCTAACAGTAAAAAAACATCAAAAACATCTTTTAATCATATTTCTTATCATTATTTTTAAATTTCCATTACAACTAATGCTACATATAACTATCACACACCTTTTACCTGCTTATACATATTGTATTTCTTTATGGTTATTTTTATTATACTGTTTTTCTCCCCTCTTCCCCTTACAAACTAGGAAGCCCTGGCCCTTGAGCGCTCTAACTGGAGGTCAGCTGTGATCGGCAGTGCTGCAGAATTTGAAGAGGCAGGAATGGAGGGCGAAAGGGAGAAACGTGCCAAGAGAAAGGCATGTCAAGCCAACCCTGACCGGGACCGCCTTCCATCTGGAAACCATTGTCCTCACTGTGGGAGAACATGTGGGTCAAGAATAGGGTAAGAATAGACCCACCACCAAGACACTACATCTGGGAGACCATCCTCTTGATCTACGAAGGATCGACTAAGTAAGTAAGTAAGTCCCAGAGGCTCATAATCAAAGCAGGATGGCCTACTATAAGGCTTTGCCTACCTTCTCGTTGCGAGTCGAGGAATTTGGGCACCCGGGCAGATCAGGAAGACTTGGCTGAACTGAGCGCACACCAAAGTACACTGAGCGCACACCGTCCTCTGGCTTCTTGTGCACTCGAGTGGCAGCCTCTCCCCACTTGCGAGCCAGGGAGCGCTTGCTTGCACAGGAAGGCGGAGAAAGTGTGACGCAGATGGCAGGCCTGAACAGATGCCCGACTTTGCCTGCCTGGCTGCCAGGGAGGCGGTTAATCCGCATCAAGGGAGATCCCTGCCGGGAGCCAGCCTTGCCCCGACATGCGCTCACCTCTCTCCCTCCCTGCTTGCCCTACTTTCAGTGGCAGGAGCAGTCGGAGGCCTCTCCCGGGGGGCACCCAAGAGCGACGAGCCGAAATGCACAGAGTGCCTTCGCTCCTGGGGAGGCCAGCTGTGATGAGGCGCAGAAAGGCAAGGCAGGTCCAGGCTGGGAAAAAACCAGGTCACAGAAGCAGCCCCAGGGAGAAAATGGCATTTAAGACCACTAAGCTAGCTGGGCACACAAGGAGAGTGAGTGAATGAGAGAAAGCTCACCCCACAACGCTTCTGGCTTTACAGGAAATGGAGCATAGACATTCATGTCCCATTTCAACCCTCCTTTAGAGGGAGATGGGAAAAGCACTTGCATGCTATGAAAAAGACAGTGAGTGGTGTCTATGGGGGCTCACCAGGAAATCTCTGCAAGTAAATGAGACCTGACAGACTGACCTGGTTAGGCTCAGCTATTATTTCTTTCTGGAAGCAGAAGAAAGGTGGGTGGGTGAATCTTTTGGAAAATATAAAGCTTGGGGGAGGTGGGGGAAGCTTCTCCGTTTCAAGGATCTATTAATAAAAAGTACAACTACCCCATAACCATTCCAATGTAAGGTGAAAAGGCTTTAGCACAGCAGGTTAACTGCCAGCTGCAGTACATCTTGCCAATCGAAAGGTTGACAGTTCGAAGCCTGCGTCGGGATAAGCTCCTGGCCTTTAGCCCAGCTTCTGTCTACCTAGCAGTTCGAAAGCAAATGTGAGTAGAGCAGTACATCTTGCTAATTGAAAGGTTGACAGTTCGAAGCCCAGGTCGGGATGAGCTCCTGGCTTTTAGCCCAGCTTCTGCCTACCTAGCAGTTCGAAAGCAAATGTGAGTAGATAAATAGGTACTGTTTTAAAGCGGGGAGGTATTTAAGGCATTTAAGGCATTTAAGGCACAGGGATTGTGGCGCAGCTGGCTGGGAGTAAGCTACATTAAGATCACTACTGACCAAAAGGTTATGAGTTCGAAGTCAACCCAGGTTGGAGTGAGCTTCTGACATTTGTGTAGCTTGCTGTAGACCAGTGGTTCTCAACCTGGGGTCCCCAGATGCTTTTGGCCTTCAACTCCCAGAAATGCTAACAGCTGGTAAACTGGCTGGGATTTCTGGGAGTTGCAGGCCAAAACATCTGAGGACTCAGAGGTTGAGAAACACTGCTGTTGACCTTTGCAGCCCAAATGACAGTTGCATCTGTCAAGTAGGAAATTTAGGTACCACTTATGAGGAGAGGGTAATTTACAATGTCATAAAAATCTCCAGTAAGCATGCAAAGAATGAGGAAGTACTTCATCAGTGTCACAAATGGACAGTGAAGTGACAGCTCCCCTGGTAGCCAGAATACCCTCATGAAAAAAGCTGGAATGTTACATAGCCTCTGTGTATCTGTCTATATATGTTGTGTGTCTACGGCATTGAATGTTGGCCATGTATATGTACACTGTAATCAGCACTGAGTCACCTGCGGGGTGAGAAGGGTGGAATATAAATGACAGAGAAGTCAACACAACAGGATGGCTCTGTTGTAGTTCAGCCAATGATTGTACCTAATGTCAATGAGGAAGTGGAAGTGGATCATGGGATTTCTGGGCCTGCTGAGCCTGAGAGCCAGCAAGTCCTGAAATTGAGTGCTCTGTGTCTCCTGTAGTAAGTGAAGGCCACATTCCAGAGAGGGTCCCAGCTTTCTCTAGGGAAGCAAGTTGAGAAGATGAATTGCCAGGTGGAGAGGCTAATGAGCCAAAAGATAGAAGGCATAGCTTTTGTAAACTTCGAGCTGATTCTCAGACTTGCTGGAGGTCAATACGCTTGTTAGAGAAAAAGCCACTATCTATTTGCAAGGGTAAACAGAATGATTTCATGGCTTTATTAGAGATATGAAAATCCATCGTTGACCAGAAGTCTGTTCAAAGTTGGATTTCAAGCAACATCTTGGGTTGAACTCTAGCCAAGCTTTTCAAGGGAGTTCTAATTTCATGTCTTCAACTGTTCAAGTTTAAAGAATTATTTTTAAATAACATTTATTAAGTTTTAGACATACATAAACTAAAATTTAAAGGATTATTTTTGAGTTCTTTGCTGTGGGGTTTATGCTGCCTTGTTGTATCCTGATTCTTTTGCATACTTGGTTTTTGATTCAACTTTTGTACCTTGGAATTTATAGATTATTGAATATTTTTTGGACTTAGATGTTTCTTACTATTTTGCTGCTCTGCTTTATATATGTATTCTTCAATAAACTGCTTTGCTGATTTATACTGGACTGGAGCGTGGTGGTTAAGTATAGAGATGTTCCTGCCATGAACTTGCTCTGCCTGAGAAGTTCATGACCAGGTTTGGAACTGGGAAACCACTGGAGAACAGAATCTGTTGCAACCAATGCGGTATGTGTGTGAGAATAATTTTCCGTGCCTATTTCTTCAATCTTTCAAGGAAGGGTGCAGATTCAAACCCTACTGTATGACAATAAATTGGTCAGAAGCAAAGAAAGCACTATATAAAGAGGCAGCCCACAAGTTCCAAACATTTGCTGGTCATATTACACGCAAGAAATCACTCCACAAACCTAAGTTGTTGCAAAGACAGTAACATTATTATTATTAACAGAGGGGAAACATCAGACACATCTAATCACCTCTCAACAAAAGATTGCCCCAGGCACTGCCAGGCCATCAAATGCTAATCAAGGTGGTCAGTTGAAACATTCACACCTAGCTCCAACAGACAAGAGTTCTTTGCCCCACCCTGATCATTCCACAGATATATAAACCCACTTTCCTAGTTCCAATAGACCTCATTATCTCTAAGGATGCTTGCCATAGATGCAGGCGAAACGTCAGGAGAAAATGCCTCTAGAACATAGACGTATAGCCCAAAAAATAAAACCCTACAACAACCCAGTAACATTATTATTGTTGCCATTATTTTTTCCTATGGAAAAGTTTAATACAGTTTTACAATCTTGCAAATTTTGGTTGCATGTATTTTTCAGTTTGCATTGTTGTTGTTGTTGTTGTTGTTTTTGTATTTCTGTTTTAATAGTTGTTTTTAGAATTGTATCAGAATTGAACGGGTTCAGGTGGCTGCATATTTGTATTACTCTTTCCTTCCCAGGTTGTATGTGTGTGTTTTAAATTGTAAACCTTTGGTAGGGCTGGTTATCTTGTTGTTTCTTTAATTGTAAAGCAACATGCACAATGATGACACTATAGAAATAAATGCTGTTGCTTCTGCCAACAACAGCAACTGCAGCAATAGTAAACAACAAGAGCAACAACAACAACTGGAAGTTGAAGCAGTGTGCTAGTCCACACACTTCATCCTTTTCTTTGTTAGTGGCTCTTTATCTAACTCAGTGGTTCTTAACCTGTGAGTCCCCAAATGTTTTGGCCTTCAACTCCCAGAAATCCTAACAGCTGGTAAACTGCCTGGGATTTCTGGAAGTTGAAGGCCAAAACACGTGGGACCCACAGATTGAGAACCACTTATCTAACTGATGTATGGGATTCCTGCCTTGGATTCTCTGGCACATTCAGGAGGGAGAGAGAGACAGAGAGGAGAATGCAACCAATGCCCTGTATATGCCTCTGCCATGCCAAAGCCCACCTTTGCCTCTCCTACCTTCGTAGGCTTTTGCAGCACTGACCAAGCTTGACCACTCCAGGCCGGTGGCTGTGTCCGGTAACGGCATCAGTCCAGGATCGATGCGTCGCAGAGATTTGTCCCGTGCATCACTCAGGGAGAGCTCCGAGGCCGAGATGTTGGCTGCAGAGAAAGGAAATATCCCAACACATGAGGTCAGAGAGCAGACTGTGGGAAGGCTGACCATGCTTCCTGTGATTTAGGCCAAAGAGAAATTAAATAAGGCTGCTTCTCCTCAACATCATTGTGGGAGATACTCAAACTGCAAATGCTGGCTGGCTAGGGTTTTTATTTTCCAACTGCCCTAGAATGAGATACGAAAAGGACCATGAGTTCCCTCCGCTTTCCCCTAGTGAGAACTCACACTTCTTCTCAGAGAGGTTCCCATTGCTAGGCGACTGGTGTTGCTGCTGCTGTTGCTGCTGCTTTCTCACAGGGAGGGTGCTGGACGGGTAGGTGCTGGTGAAGAGGACGTCGCTGGCGAGGGGCTGCTCAAAGCAGTAGGCGCTGGCGTAGGTGGCATCTCGGCGTCCACTGCATAAGCTCTCATCTGAGAGGGTTCTCTGGAGCGTCTTCTGTGGGGACTGGGAAGAAAGACACAAGAACATCAGAATGGGCTCAGGTGAAGATGGACCTCTCTCACATACTCGGAAGGTGGCCACTAGGAGCTCACCAACCAGAGAAGAGGAGGGGAATGTCAGAAATATTAAATATTAACTAGGTATTTTTAATTACAAAAACGTGAGTCAAGCACTGAAAGGGTTAAATGGATGCAATGACTCAGCAAAAGCTGCAGTTCAATATAAGCAGGTGTGCCTGTAGCTTAGTAGCACCCAGTATGTGAAAGGTCTCTGTGGGAGAAATCGCTCAGTGTGTTAGTAGGCCTCAGTGTTAGTTTGACTCAGTGTGAGAGAGACATCAGTCTGAGAGAGCCCTCAGTGTGAAAAGGCCTCAGTGTGTTAGTAAGCCTCAGTATGAGTAGGCCTCAGTGTTAGTTTGCCTCAGTGTGAGAGAGACATCAGTCTGAGAGAGCCCTCAGTGTGAAAAGGCCTCAGTGTGTTAGTAGGCCTCAGTATGAGAAGGCCTCAGTGTTAGTTCGCCTCAGTGTGAGAGAGACATCAGTCTGAGAGAGCCCTCAGTGTGAAAAGGCCTCAGTGTGTTAGTAGGCCTCAGTATGAGAAGGCCTCAGTGTTAGTTCGCCTCAGTGTGAGAGAGACATCAGTCTGAGAGAGCCCTCAGTGTGAGAAGGTCTCAGTGGGAGAAAGGCCTCAGTGTTAGTATGCCTCGGTGTGAGTGGTGTGTGAGAAGCTTCAATGAGAGAAGTCTCAGGATGAAGGCCATCATGTATGAAGGCTGCTGTGTGCAAAAAGCTACTGTGCAAAGCTCCTGTATAACTTCAGTGGGAGAAGCTGCTCTGTGAGAGTGAAGTTGTTTATCTGAATGAGAAAGAAGCTCAGAGTGGAAGCAAAGAAGGAAGTGTAAACAACTTTGTGCTATGGAAACCTTGTTCTTGTAAATAGTGCAACTATGTTATTTTGCTATAAAGAAAAGCCTCCTATGGAACAGACAACTTTGGTCTGTGTGTTTTTTATTCTTTTTATCACTTTTGGCTACTGGGGAGTCACCATGCTGCTAATAAGTTACTTTGCTGTATATTTATGAGGAGGTTCTTTTGTTAATAAGCCCATTCACCCAATAGGAAACACAGGTAGGGCATACCCAGAGGCCTTCTGCTACTCGCCACACTATGAACCCACCTATGCGATCTAAACATGACTCAGGAAGCAGCTGGAAGGAGAAGGCCTGGCCCAGGGGAGTCTCCTCACTCACCAAATCCCTCTCCTGCTCAACAACACTGCTGTCCATGATGATCAGCTTCTTCAGGTCATCCTCAATGGAGGATTTGTAGGTCTTGCGGGGGGAGCGGAGGTCACGCAGGGAGGCTCGTAGCCGGGGCTGCCCAAAGACGTTCTTGGTGCTCAGGTCCACTTGCCTGGGGAAAGAGATGGAGAACAAGAAGTCACCTTTCTCCTCCAGATGTTTTATATTTCCAGCTTCTCTGGCCTTCACAAGATCTTAACTGAGGAATGTACAATGTCCACAGTGCCGGAAGGCCACATTTCAGTTGGGGAAAGCCTAAGGGTTGCATGTCTAAGAGGGGAACGCATGGCACATAGCACTCTGTTTAAATTGGTGGATCTCAAACGTTCATCCTCCAAATCAGAAGAGACTAAGAAGAAGGAGCGAAAAAAGGGATAGTTTACAGCATTGAAAGAAACCCAGCTCATCCATTTTCCAAATCCTAAACAGGGTTAGGATTCTCAAGATGCAGAATATGATCCCACAAAAGTCTTTGGAGGAGGCACTTCTCTCAAATTCATGATCTTCACAGACGCATTAGAGAGAAATGCAAGGGAAGACTTTCTCTAAGCTTGTTCCTAAATTCTGGAGCTCCCTTCTTAGGGAGGCTGGCCTGGCTTCCTCTTTTCTATCCATTCATCATATGCATTCCTTCGTATTCTAGCTGCTGTTTCAGAACTGTTTGTTTAATATAATGGATTTTCTGATTTAATGCTTCACTGTTTTTAAATCATATTTTAAATTCCAATTTCATATGATTTTAATTCTACATACTGTTTAATAGCTTATTTTGATCTTAACTTTTTGTATGCATTTAGCTAACACAGACACACATCAGTTAATAAACCCCAAAAAGTTCACTTACTGAGCATACATGAACAGCAAAGCAGAAATAAAAGTATATTTAGTCCCACTCTTGAGGAAAAAGTGTAATATAGAAGCTTTGAATCTCCTTGTGGAGAGAAAAAGCGGGGTATAACTAAACATAATAATAATATTAATAATAATAATAATAATAATAATAATAATGGACTCTGCAAGGAAGCAGATGAAACAACAGATCACATCCTCAGCTGCTGCAAGAAGATCGCGCAGACAGACTACAAGCAGAGGCATAACACCGTTGCTCAGATGATTCATTGGAACTTGCGCCACAAATACCATCTGCCTGCAACAAAGAACTGGTGGGATCACAAGCCGGAAAATTTACAGAAACTGAACACACCAAACTCCTTCTGGATTCAGACTGACAGAGTTTTGGAGCATAATACTCCTGACCTCACAATCGTGTTAAAAAAAAGTATGGATTGTCGATGTTGCAATCCCAGGTGACAACAGGATTGCAGAGAAACAACTGGAAAAGCTGACACGATATGAGGATTTAAAGATCGAACTGCAAAGACTCTGGCACAAACTAGTAAAGTTGGTCCCAGTAGTGATCGGCACACTGAGTGCAGTGCCTAAAGATCTTGGCCTGCACTTAAACACAATCAGCGCTGACAAGATTACCATCTGCCAGCTGCAAAAGGCCACCTTACTGGAATCTGCATGCATTATTCGCCGATACATCACACAGTCCCAGACACTTGGGAAGTGTCCGACATGTGATCCAATTCAACAGCCAGCAGAGTGTCTGCTGTGGACTCATCTTGTTGTGTTTCAAACAAAAATGGAAAAGCTTACAAAATGTGAGGATTTAAAGATCCAACTGCAAAGTCTTTGGCACAAGCCAGTAAAGGTGGTCCTAGTGGTGACTGGCACACTGGGTGCAGTGCCTAAATACCTTGGCCTGTACTTAAAAACAATTGGCGCTGATAAAATCACCATCTGTCAGCTGCAAACAGCCACCCGACTTGGATCTGCATGTATTATTCGCCAATACATCACACAATTCTAGACACTTTGGAAGTGTGTGGCATGTGATTGTATACAAAAGTCAGCACAGTGAAAATAATAATAATAATAACTACTTTATTTTTGTATCCTGCCTCCATCTACCCGAAGGGACTTGGGGCGGCTTACATGGGGACAAGCCCAACGACATAATTAAAATAGCATGTTAAAATTCAATAACAACATCATAAAACAATATAAAACAACCAGATATATAACAATATAAAACAATATAAAAACGACGAGCAACGACCAGTGGCCTGAAATAATAACAGTTTCTGGTCTAGTTTGCTGTGCACTAATCTTGTTGTGTATCTAATAATAATAATAATAATAATAATAATAATAATAATAGTAAGATTGGGTTATTGTAGGTTTTTCGTGCTGTAAGGCCATGTGCTAGAAGCATTCTCTCCTGACGTTTTGCTTGCACTTATGGCAAGCATTCTCAGAGGTTGTGACCTCACAACCTCTGATGATGCTTGCCATAGATGTAGGCGAAACGTCAGGAGAGAATGCTTCTAGACCATGGCCATATAGCCCAAAAACCCTACAAAACCCCAGTGATTCCAGCCATGAAAGCCTTCGACAATACAATACTATGGTTTATTGATGGACTGACTGCCTACACAAGCAGCCTGTGTTCATTTGAGGTCCATTCACACAATTATAGCCATGTAACTCCAATTTAACTGCCATGGTTCTGTCCTATGGAATACAAGAAACTGCAGTTTAGGATGAGGCAAGTTAAAGTGGAATAATAGTGACAATGCCCTGCCTGCATTACATCAGACTGCATCACACTTTGTAAGAAAAGAATGGGATGAAGCCACGTCATTTATAAAAGACGTTGTGGGGTGATGTGAGACAATTTCTACCTTTCTCAGAAGCCGTCATCCCCCACAAGCAAGAAGCATGCTTTGCCCTTTCCGTGCTGACTCAGCAGCCAGCCTTTTTATTCCGCATCGCCCACCGACACCTCCTTTCCTTCCAGATTCATGGCACAGCATTTGCGTGAGTGGTGAATGCCAACTTCCTCCTGAAAGTCTGTCTCGCTTGTTCCCACACTTTCCTGGAGGAAGTCGGGCGTGCGGGGTGTCTGTTATGTTCTGAACAGCAGCTAGAACTCAGCCAGGATTAGACTGAGGACCCATTTTCAGTGGGAGAGTCACACAAAGTATTTTGAGCCTGTGACGAAGAGTCTCTATGCTCCTCTGAACAAGGAACAAGGGTCCAGGACAGGAGGTGAGATCCATAGGAAGGGCTCACAACAAAATAGGTTGCCCAGGAGTTTCCCCATCATTGCCTCAGGATGTCCAAGGAAAGCCATGAAAGGACATATTCAGCCATCTTGCATTTAATGTTGTTGTGCATCAGGACAGAAGCTGGTTCTATCTCCCAGGAACTCAATTGTTCATTGCCTTGAAATCTTTCCTCACTGGGAGCCCTCTGGCTTTGTCCATCATTATGTTTCAATCATCAAAAGTGAATTGATGAGACAAGATAGCCAAGGAAGGGGAGTCTTTGGGCTGGTAAGGTCTTCTGCCTCATATATTTCAGAAACTAAACTGGGTTTGGCCTGCTTGGGTGTTGACATGGGTTTTTTGGCTTTTAAGTGTCTTCTGCTGTGTTTTTCAGTGTTTTTATGAGTGATAGTCACTTGTTGGCGCGATAGGTGTATTGTGTCCAAATTTGGTGTGAATTCGTCCGGTAGTTTTTGAGTTATGTTCATCCCACAAAGTAACATTACATTTTTATTTATATAGATGTAATATTACTAATATTACAATATAATTGTATAGTACAATATAGTAATAGATAACACTGATATTGTACTATGCTAATAATACACACACACACACACACACACACACTAGCCGTCCCCTGCCACGCGTTGCTGTCTGTGTATATGTATCTTGTGTGTGTATATATGTGAATATGTGTGTATATATATTTGTGTATATGTGTATATATGTGGTTATGCTCATGCATTGCAATACTTTTTTTTGGCTTTTTAAGTCTCTTCCGCTGTGTTTTTCAGTGTTTTTATGAATGATGTTCACTCATTGGCCTGATACGCATATTGTGTCAAAATTTGGTGTCAATTCGTCCAGTGGTTTTTTAGTTGTGTTAATTCCACAAACAAACATTACATTTATATTTATATGTGTGTGTGTGTATCTCTCTCTCTCTCTCTCTCTCTCTCTCTCTCTCTCTCGTAAGTCCCTCTGTGTCCCCTTTCAGGGTGAGAAGGTCGGCATATAAATGTCGTAAATAAATAAATAATTTTTGAGCCTAACATCTCCTGATTCCCAACAGAAAGCTTTAACTTGCCAGGGAAATGGACTGCATAAGTCTTACACTCATATAATTGTCCAGTAGAAGGAAAAGATAGGTGGATACTTCCGATAGCCTTTGTGAGAAACACACCAATGGCATGAAAACCGAGTGAAGGGGACAGAGATTTCAGAGTCAGTTCTCTAACACACTCATCCTAGCCAGCACTTACTTCTTTGGGTCGGTGAAGGTGACCGGTCTGGCAGGGGTATCTTCGTTGTTCTTCTTCCACCCAGCTGGAAGGTGTTTGTTTCTGCTACTCTGCTTGGAGAAGAAGGACTTGGGGACCGAGGCTGAGAGCTGGAAGGAGCTGGACTGTGACATGTGTGGGGCCCGGGATGCCTCCGCCGTGGAGTTTTTGTATATGTGAGCAGGGTAAGTTGCCCTGGAGTTGCTGTTATTGTGGCTAGAAAAAACAAGAAGGAAAGAGATGAAAACCCAATCTGGATGAAGCGGAGCATTTTCTCTGCTAAGTCTCCCTGAGTCCCTTTGGGGAGAGGGGGGCGGGATACAAACAAAAATGATGATGATGATGATTGGGTGCTTGCAGGTTTTTCGGGCTGTATGGCCATGTTCTAGAAGCATTCTCTCCTGACGTTTCGCCTGCATCTATGGCAGGCATCCTCAGAGATTGTAAGGTCAGTTCTCTCTGCGGTCAGGAGAAAATGCTTCCAGAACATGGCCATACTGCCCAAAAAACCTACAACAACCCAGTGAATCCGACCACAAAAGCCTTCGCCAATATGATTATGATGATTATTATTATGGAGCCTCCGGTGGCACAATGGATTAAACCCTTCTGCCGGCAGGACTGCTGACTGATAGATCAGAGGTTGGAATCCGGGGAGAGGGGGTTGAGCTCCCTCTGTCACCTCCAGCTCCCCAAGTAGGGACATTTTATTTATTTATTTATTTACTATATTTGTATACCATCCTTCTCAGTCTGCAGGCAACTCAGGACGGTTTACAGAGGCAGCAATTCAATGCCCACAACACCATAAAAACATTTAAAAACATTAACATATAATATAAAACCATAACTAAATTAATAAAACATAAATCATTTACACTTCCTAGTTAAAAACTTTGTCCAGACTTGTCATCCAGTAGTCCCAATTTCCTATGTTTGTTACACTGCATTTTCAAACGCTTGCTCAAACAACCAAGTTTTAACCTTTTTCCAGAATGTTAAAAGGGAGGGGACTGATCTAATGTCCCTAGGAAGGGCGTTCCATAGCCGAGGGGCTACCACTGAGAAGGCCCTCTCTCTCGTCCCTGCCAAACGTAATTGCGATGCAGGCGGGATCGAAAGCAGGGCTTCCCCAGACGATCTTAAAGTCCTAGATGGTTCATAAGGGGAGATGTGTTCATCTCCCTAGGTTGGGCCAGAACCATTCGGACAGGTTCAGACAGCAGGTTGGGCCAGAACCTTGTGGGAGAGAAGCCTCCCACAAGGATGGTAAAACATCAAATATCTGGGTGTCCCCTGGGCAATGTCCTCACAGACGGCCAAGTCTCTCACACCAGAAGCGACTTGCAGTTTCTCAAGTCGCTCCTGATACGAAAAAATATTATCATCACCAACCAAATCCACTGGCTTCCTAGGGCGAGGAGACATGGCCAGAAGTCCCAAGGCAACAAAGAGATTTGGGAGCAGCACTGATCCTCTTCATTTTATCACACTCATAGCAATGACAAAACTGTATTTGTTCCACATGCGCACCATGCTGCCATGCACTGAGCATGCCTGCTCTCCCCTCCCTGCTTGGAGTCTCAGAAACAGCCCTCCATTTGTCTTGGAGGCCGGCCAATCACAGCGGAAGCGGGCTTTTGGGAGGAGGATTGGCTGTCTGTTTCCAAAAATTAAGAGAAGGACAGGTCTTCTCTTCCAAAGGGGTTCCTAAGACCATCAGAAATATATATTTTCTGATGGTCTTTGGCGACCCCTCTGAAACCTCCTCGCAACCTCCCCAGGGGTCCTGACCCCCCAAGTTGAGAAACACTGACCTAAATCTATGAGACCAAAGGAGAAGGGAACAAGCAGGCCCTGAGGCCACAACTTTGTGTTGGAAGTGGGATCAACAACTCTTAAAAGGACAATTTCTACTGGAACAATGGATCCACTCACCTAGACTGCTTGAGGTGGTCATTAATGCTGCTGCTGGCCCCTCGGGCAGGCATGCCAGACCCCATGGCGAAGCCCTTGGTCCGGTAGCCCCAGCCTTGTCCACCGGAGGGTTCCTTCCTCTTTCCCCCGGCCTCATTGTGAGTGGATCCAAAGGGGGGTGAGGACTTGGGCAGCTTGTCCCTCCGTGAAGACTTGGCACTGGTGGCATCAATGCCGCTGTCGCTGGAGCCCCCTTTGGCCAGGGGGTCTGGATCAGCTTCGACGGGATCTGGCGTGTCAAACCAGCGCTCATCGCTGTGGCTACTGGAGGCATTGCTGGAAAGGGTATTGCTGCTGGAGTGGCTGCTTGAATATTGCCCTTCACCCTGCAGAAAGTTAGAGTGGGGAGAAGAAGGGGGAGTCAGTCATGGGGGAGGAAGAAAGGATGGTGGCTGCATGTTGGTTTTTGGTTCAGCCAGCTGATGACGATGAAGGGATTGTTATTCCAGGGCCTGGGAGAGTGGATGGGGTTTACAATGAGGGAAATGAGGGGAGTTTAGTTCCTGTCTCTGAGAATGGGCTTGAAAGGAGATGCACTGGCTGGCGAAGGCCTTTTGCCTAGTTATCTCATAATAACCTCAGATAAGGAGTTTGATGGGTGAGAAAGTTCACCTGAAAATACACCTGTGGTCAGCAGAAATATCAGATGTTATCTTAGGGAAGAAGCAAGCAAGTTAAGAAGGTCACAGAGACTCTGTGAGAAACAACAGTGTGAGAAATCTCACAGGCAAGGTCAAAGGCATGACTTCATGGCTTGTGGACCTCAAATCAGAGAACTGTTCCCTTTAGAATTCAGACCAGGCAACGCTGCAAAGCAGTGAGGATCTCGAACCTTGTTTCCAGTTCATGTTTTGAGTCTAAAATCTTGGGAGTTTGAGTTCATGTTTTAAGAAGTTTCTATAGCAGTAGTTCTCAACCTTCTTAATGCTGCGACCCCTTGATACAGTTCCTCATATTGAGGTGACCCCCAACCATAAAATTATTTTCGTTAATATTTCATAACTGGAATTTTGCTACTGTAATGAATTGTAATGTAAACATCTGATATGCAGAATGTATTTTCATTCACTGGACCAAATTTGGCACAAATACCCGATACGCCCACATTTGAATACTAGTGGGAATGGGGGGGGGGGGGGTAGATTTTGTCATTTGGGAGTTAAGGTTGCTGGGATTTATAGTTCACCTACAATCAAAGAACATTCTGAATTCCACCAGAGAGAGAATTGGGATATACTTTCCACACAGAACCCCCATGACCAAGAGAAAATACTGGAAGGGTTTGGCATTGACCTTGAGTTTTGGAGTTGTAGTTCACCTACATCCAGAAAGCACTGTGGACTCAAACAATGATAGATCTGGACCATACTTGACAAGAATACTCAATATGCCCAAAAGTGAACACTGGTGGAGTTTGGAGAAAATAGACCTTGACATTTGGAAGTTGTAGTTGCTGGGATGTATAGTTCACTTACAATCAAGGGCATTCTGAACCTCACCAATGATAGAATTGGGCCAAACTTCCCACACAGAACCTTCATGACTAACAGAAAATATTGGAAGGGTTTGGTGGGCACTGACCTTGAGTTTGGGAGTTGTAGTTCACCTACATCCAGAGAGCACTGCGGACTCAAACAATGACAGAACCCCCATGATCAAGAGAAAATACTGGAAGGGTTTGGCATTGACCTTGAGTTTTGGAGTTGTAGTTCACCTACATCCAGAGAGCACTGTGGACTCAGAAATGATAGATCTGGACCATACTTGACAAGAATACTCAATATGCCCAAAAGCGAACACTGGTGAAGTTTGGAGAAAATAGACCTTGACATTTGGTAGTTGTAGTTGCTGTGATATATAGTTCACCTACAATCAAAGAGCATTCTGAACCCCTCCAATGATAGAATTGGGCCAAACTTCCCACCCAGAACCCCCATGACCAACAGAAAATACTGTGTTTTGATGGTCTTTGGTGACCCCCCGACACCCCTTCACGACCCCCCCCCCCGGGGTCCTGACCCCCGGGTTGAGAAATGCTTTTGGATTCATTTTCATGTTTTGATTCTTGTTTATCTGGATTTATGCTCATGTTTTGATTCTGCTTTTCCTGTACCTTCTTTTATGGAACAGATTTTGACTGTTTGGATTATCACCGTTAAAGTGTTTTGTTTTTTTTTCCTATTGAAAGTTTGGTTTGACTTATTACTTGTTGACTATTCTTCCCATTACTTATTGGATATTGCCTTTCTTATTTCTTACGGTGACTTTTCCTTTTTATATGTCCTTTCCCCAATAAACCGTTTTACTACTACTTTTGGATTCCTGGCTGATGTTGAGGGCAAGGTGAATTCTGGCTTGGGTGCAACAGTTGAATCTAAAGCAGCCTTGGAACAGAGGATGGAAACTCTGCAATGTTTTGGCAGGACAGCCAAGGAGCTGCGAGAGTGGGATTCAAGGGCTACATGAAGCTTACAAGCCATTTGTTCCTTACGCCTGTCATAGCAAGTTTTGTGGCCCCTGAGAGGCCAGACTCACCTTGGCATGCCGGTTGGGAGAATCCTTGCCTGCCATCTCATGTCGGCTTGTCCGCTTGCTTCCAGGAGCTGCAGATATCCTGGGCTGAACTGGAACATGCCAAAGAGGTTCTGTAAACACCAATAGGATAAGGGAGGTAATTTTGGGATGTGTTGTCAAAGGTTTTCATGGCTGGAATCACTGGGTTTCTGTGAGTTTTCCGGGCTGTATGGCCATGTTCCAGAAGCATTCTCTCCTGACGTTTTGCTCACATCTATGGCAGGCATCTTCAGAGGTTGTGTGAAGTATATTGGAAACTAGACAAGGGAGGTCTTTATATCTATTGAAGGTCCAAGGTGGGAGAAAGAACTCTTGTCTGTGGAGGCAAGTGTGAATATTGCTCCTGGCCATCTTGATTGCCATTGCAAAGCCCGGCATTTTCAAGCCTGGCTGGTTGCTGCCTGGGGAATCCTTTGTTGGGAGGCGTTAGCTGGCCCTGATTGTTTCTTCATACAACATAATAGCCCACTTGTACACAGAAAGAAAAATAAATCAGTTCAGCCAATAATGTGACTGGTGAAACTTATTATACAGTTCCAAAACATAGCATTCACAAACAATATAACAATAACAATAATAATAATAATAACAACAGTTTATTTGTACCCCGCTACCATCTCCCCAAGGGACTCGGTGCGGCTTACGTGAGACCGAGCCCAAATACAACAATACAGACAATAAACAACAATACAAGCAATTAAAATTTTAAAAAAAACATAAGCAGTAAAATATACAACATTATCACTAAGACAACACACAATTAAAAACAGTGGGAAGGCCAAATGTAAAGTTAAAATTGGAAATAATGTTGGGACCTGGACGAAAGGAGATAGGGTGTTTGTGAAGGGCGTACTAGCAGACCTAAAGAAATGTAAAGTGCTTTGGAGGACAAAGTGCTATGAGATCATTATATGCCATCAAATGCTAATCAAGGTGGTCAGTTGAAACATTCACACCTAGCTCCAGCAGACAAGAGTTCTTTGTCCCACCCTGGTCTTTCCACAGATATATAAACCCATTTCCCTAGTTCCAACAGACCTCACTACCTCCGAGGATGCTTGCCATAGATGCAGGTGAAACGTCAGGAGAGAATGCCTCTAGAACGTGGCCATATAGCCCAAAAAAACCTACAACAACCCGATATTATATGCGTTTGGTACAGTCACTCAAAAAAGTATCAACGCTGTACGTTCTTGCGTCGAGTTTAACTTAAATCCGTAGTCCACGACCGGTTTCCGCCTCACTCCGGTGGACTAAAATTATATATAAATATATATCAATATTTAATACAAATAAATTCATAGAAAATCATGTACATAAACACATATAAAGATACATATAAGAATACTAACAGAGTTATGAACTTGATACTTATCATATACATTAATGTTTGTTGTAAATACATCCATTCAGCATCATATATTTCAACATGTTTCTCACAAGATACTCACAAGATAATCAACTTGATTGTTTCTTGTCTGGAATTCCCCTGTTTTCTGAATGTTGTCCTTTATTTACTGTCCTGATTTTAGAGTTTCTTAAACACTGGTAGAAAGATTTTGTTCATTTGATGAACCAACGTGGACACAGCATATTATTTGAGAACACAGAAATGTTGGACTACTCTCACAAACACCATGTCAGATTACACAGAGAAGCCACTGAAATCCACAAGCATGTGGATGATTTATTTATTTATGTATTTAAAACATTTATACCCTGAAGAGGGACTCAGGGCGGCTTCCAACAGGCAACTATTCAGTATAAAACATATCATAAAATACAACCATATACATTAAGACAGTTATAAATGTATATTAAAAATAGTTCACCAGAAAGAAACCATGAAAATGAACAAAATATGGCTACCAGTATTTTAAAAAACTCTAAAATCAGGACGGTAAATAAAGAGCAACACCCAAAACAATAGGGGAATTCCAGACAGGAAACAATCAGGGACAGCTAACACCTCCCAACAAAGGATCTACCCAGGCAGCAACCAGCCAGGTTTTGAAGCTGCAAAGCCATTCAATGCTAAACAACCTTGCCGTGCAGGAATACACAACCAAAACAGTCTTGACAGATGACCACCCACTCTCTATATAAGGAAAGAGACTCAATGACACTCTAATGCAGTGGTTCTCAACTTGTGGGTCCCAAGATGTTTTGGCCTTCAACTCCCAGAAATCCTAACAGGTGGTTAAAGGCGATTGTAAACTCGAGGCGGTTTACAATCAGCAATCAATGCCACCAACAACATAAAATATAATTAAAAACATTAACATATAATATATACCATATAAAAGCAGTAGAAACTATTAAAACCATAAAACACAAGTCCTCAGCATCTAAAATCATTTTCCCGTCGTATCATCCAATCGTTTCGTAGATCTAGATTAGTCTGTTACACTGCATTTGCAAATACTTGCTCAAAGAGCCAGTTTTTAACTTTTTTTTCGAAATGTTAGGAGGGAGGGTGTCGATCTGATATCCCTAGGGAGGGCGTTCCATAGCTGAGGGGCCACCGCTGAGAAGTTCCTGTCTCTCGTTCCCGTCAATCGCATCTGCAAAGGAGCCGGACCGAGAGCAGGGCCTCCCCAGACGATCTTAAGCTCCTAGCTGGTTCACAGGGAGAGATATGTTCGGACAGGTAAGCTGGGCCTGTTTAGATATATGTTTAGATAACCGTTTAACAGGGGTCCTCAAACTAAGGCCCGGGGGCCAGATGTGGCCCTCCAAGGTCATTTACCCCGCCCTCGCTCAGGGTCAACCTAATTATGAAACTACTTGAAAGCACACAATATCAACAACAATTCTGTCTCATCAGCCAAAAGCAGGCCCAAACTTTCCACTGAAATACTAATAAGTTTATATTTGTTAAAATTATTCTTAATTTTAATTATTGTATTCTTTTAAATGTTTTTGCACTATAAATAAGATATGTGCAGTGTGCATACGAATTCATTCGTATTTTTTTCTAATTATAATCTGGCCCGCCAACAGTTTGAGGGACTGTGACCTGGCCCTCTGTTTAAAAAGTTTGTGGACCCCTGGTTTAGATACAAATATATATGTTTACATCCCCACCCAAAGGCCACAGTCTTATTGCCTTGAAGAACCAGATGCCTAAATCAATCCAGAAAAGCCTCCCTCTGACTCTGAAACTCTTGGTGAGTACCAAAGGCAGGTAGGGATGGGACGGTCGGGTCCTAGGCCACCCCAATGCTTCCTCCTTACCAGGCTTGGGCTTCTCCATGGTGCTCTCCTGGCTGGCTAGTCCAGATGAGGAGGAGTCCCCTCCATTGGAGGTCACCTCGTGGGCGTAGAGTGACTCAAACGGCATCAAGGACCGCTGGGGGCCTGCGTATCTGTGAATAGAGCTAAGAGAGAGAGAGAGAGAGAGAGAGAGAGCGCGTCAGCTCAAGACGGCAAAGAGATACAGCGGGAAAGACAACACCCAGCCTCTTCCGTTCATTAGCACGTTTTAAAAATACCCAACGTGGAGGGAGGAGGTGAGCACACGGAGTGGAATGCACAAATGCACATGCCCAGCTCCTCAGTCAGATCTGCTTCTGTAGCAATGAATGGATGCATGGGAAGAAAAAACAAACAAACAGAGATTGAGAGTACAATGCTGGCCCAAGGGATGCAGCACTTCAGGCTCTTCTGCGAGAAAGTGCTAGTGTGATTCCTCCTCCCTGCCACCCATGGGTTGGAGCACCAGGCTAACATGGCCAGAAGGCAACTCCATAGCTAAGAGCGCTTGGAAATTGTTCAAGGTGGCAGGTATGGTCCTTGGGCCAAGGTAGATAGCAATTACTACCCCCAATCAGAGTGCATAAAATGGAAAGGCACCCCTGGAAGCGGGTAATGACGTGGGTGCGAGTCTTTGAGATAAGCCTCACCAAGGCCACCATGCTGGTGCTTCTGGCAGAAAACTCCCACACACCATCATGGAAGCATCAAAATGCTACCCCTCTATTCCACCTTGATTAGACCACACCTGGAATATTGTGTCCAATTCTGGGCACCACAATTGAAGAGAGACATTGACAGGGTGGAATGTGTCCAGAGGAGGGCGACTAAAATGATCAAGAGTCTAGAGAACAAGCCCTATGAGGAGCGGCTTTAGCCTGAAGAAGGGAAGGCTGAGAGGAGACATGATAGCCATGTATAAATATGTGAGAGGAAGTCATACGGAGGAGGGAGCAAGCTTGTTTTCTGCTGCCCTGGAGACTAGGACGCGGAACAATGGCTTCAAACTACAAGAAAGGAGATTCCATCTGAACATGAGGAAGAACTTCCTGACTGGGAGAGCTGTTCACCAGTGGAACTCTCTGTCCTGGAGTGTGGTGGAGGCTCCATCTTTGGAAGCTTTTCAACAGAGGCTGGATGGCCATCTGTCAGGGGTGTTTTGAATGCAATATTCCTGGTTCTTGGCAGGGGTTGGACTGGATGGCCCATGAGGTCTCTTCCAACTCTATGACTCTATGATTCCATGAAAAGGTAAGATCATAGAATCATAAGAGTTGGAGCAGCTCTCGTGGGCCATCTAGTCCAACCCCCTGCCAAGAAGCAAGAAAATCACATTCAAAGCATGCCCGACTGATGGCCATCCAGTCATGGCTAAGTTCCCTTCTGAGAAAAGTCTAGAACCAAAAGAGTTGAATGCTCTAGCTGTAGCAAACTGCTCCACTCCAACTCTGTTATTCCCCTTTGAGGAGAGGTTGTGGGGTTGTGCTATGTATAGTTTTCGACACTGCTGTTTTTGATGTAGCCACAATGCGCAAAAACGTAATTTGTGTCTCAGTCTCCAAAAAGGCGAGGAACAAGATAGAAAGCACCGCCCCCCTTTCAACTCCCCCACCCCACTCCTCATGACATTACAACGTGCCACAGCTCTTAAAAATAAACTCAGGGTTGGCCCCGAGAGAAGTCAGCTTCAGAAAAGGAGGTCAGGCAAAGCAAACATCAGATGCGAGCGTGTTTGCATTTCCTCGTTTTTTAATGATTTATTTTACTCTTGCCAGCCTCACAGGGGATAATGCTCCACTTAGATTTTACTCATTGTTGAGAGAGCATTCTCAAAATTGGTCTCAGTTAGTTTACAGTACAAATCTAGAAATGCCCCGAACTGGAATTCTGGAATAGAGGCCCTCTTTTATCTTTGTAAGTGCAGTTTTAAATTGTTTTAATGTCTTGACTAATTTCATTTCATTTTAATGTTCACTTTTTTGCATGTTTCGATGCTCTTTTTGAAATCGTAAGCCACCTTGAGAAGCCCTTGGTAGCGCAGTGGGTCGAACCGCTGAGCTGCTGAACTTGTTGACCGAAAGGTCAGTGGTTCAAATCCGGGGAGCGGCGTGAGCTCCTGCTATTAGCCCCAGTTTCTGCCAACCTAGCAGTATGAAAACATGCAAAATGTAAGTAGATCAATAGGTACCTGAAATATTATCTTTTAGGAATATATGATTTGGAGTTATTTAAAGACCTAAATGTTGATAAATTGTTCACTTTTTTGTGACTGCGGCAAGAATGACTTTTGCTAAGTTTTGGAAAATGGAGTTAATTCCCTCTAATACCAAATGGTTGTTAGACAAAATAATGGAAATTAAAGACATAGACATTTCTATTAAAATCAAGCAACGGAAAGGGAATTAAAAATGACGTATTGGAGGGTTTTTGAAGACTTTATTAATAAGGAGGGTAACTAAGAGGATGTTTGACAAAGACTGAGGAAAAATTATATTTTTGTTGGGACTATAGAAGAAACCTTTTCATTATTAGTGGGAGCTGAAATATGGGGTGAGCAAGACACTTTATTGGTAGAGAGATTCCAACTGCGCCACCTGAAAATTGGCTTAGGTGTGGAGAGATCATCCCTGTCAGCTGCAGTGAGAGCAGAGACGGGAGTACCCCCAATCTCCACCACAATTCTGAAGAGGCAGATCAATTGGTGGTACAAAATAAGACAAATGCAACCACACAGACTCCCAGCCCTATGCCTTCTAGAACAAGAAAACCACAAAGAGTGGTCATCTTGGCTTAGCAGATTTGGCCACACAGTTAGTAGGTTAGGTTTTGCCCCTCACGAGTTAACAAATTTTGGGGCAAAGGTATGCTCAATTGTATACCAAAGAGCTCTCGACATTGCTGCACAAAATGATCTAATGAACATAACGCAAGCTAGAGCCACTCCATACCTGGCCAAATTTAAATGTAATGTGGGCATGGAACATTACCTCTCTTTTATACTTCCACTTTATATTAGAATTTTTTTTACCCGGGCTAGATTTGAGCAGCTCGACATTAAGTCCAAGTTGGGACGACATCAGAATATTCCCTATACGAGGAGAACCTGTGGGTGCCGTGAGGTAGATGCAAAAGTGGAGGACTCAGAACATTTTTTCTTAAAATGTCCCTATTACAACAGGATCCGGTCTTACTACCTAGAGCCTCTGCTGGAGAATCATACTTATTCAGAGAATAAGGAGAAATTGCACATCCTTCTTCAGGGTTCAGATAAAAACTCTATTTTAAAATTGACCCTTTTTACCCTAAAAGTGCTGGCCATCCGTGAGAAGATGGAAGCAGAGAGAGGCGACCTTGCTGCCATCAACAAAACTCAAACTTAAAAACTTAATATGGACACGCCACCAGTTTTACCTACCCATGCCCCCCACCCTAACCCTATTTTAAGGAATTAAACAATTTTAATCTTTTAACCTTTTTATCTCGTAGTTGCTCAATTATTTAGGAGTGGGTTGACAGGCCAGGAGGCCATGATGCCTCGTATTCATATATGGTTTTACTGTATGTGTATGTTTTGTATGTTTTGATATGGTCAAAATTGACTAATCAATAAAGAATTGATTGATTGATTGATTATTAGTGGGGTGAAAGGAGGAAGAATGGAAGTCAATGTTTTTCATTATTATTATTGTTATTATTATTATTATTATTATTATTTCTATTTTTGTATTTTTTTTATCCCTCTCTGGTTCTGTTTTATTTTCAGTATGTGTATTGTGTTGTATTATGGTTTTATGTTACTTTTTAAGAATAAAAAATTCTTTAAAAAAAAACAGGTATCGCTCCATCAGGAAGGTAACAGTGTTAACACTGTTTACATGTGAGTTATATTAATTGTATTATTTTTGCTTATTGCTTTTTGTTTTATTGATGTGTTGTCGGGCTTGGCCTCATGTAAGCCACTCCGAATCCCCTTGGGGAGATGGTGGCGGGGTATAAATAAAGTTTATTATTATTATTATTATTATTATTATTATTATTTCATGCAGACATGCCAGCCACATGACCTTGGAGGTGTCTACGGACAATGGAAATGAGCACCAACCCTCAGAGTTGGACATGACTAAACTTAAAGCCAAGGGGAAACCTTCACCTTTGAAGCCACCTTGAGTCCCAAGTTTTGGAGAAATATACACAAACAACAACAACAAATTCTACATTTAGCCGCTTTGAGTCTACTTGTGGAGAGAAAAAGCAGGGTATAAGCATAACAGTAACAACAACAACAACAATGAAGAGTAACATCTAGTCTGGATGCTCTTTATAAACACTCCACATGCCCCTAAAGAGGGGATCCCCACCCTTATCCCACTTGGGATACTTTGCACCCCCAATTGCAGCATCCTACCTTTCTGGCGAGGGCTTGAACCGGCTGTAGGCTGCTCCTGAAGAGCCAGGCACAGAGAAACTGCTCGAGGGCTGCCGGTATGCCTGCATCCTCTCCGGTTCGCCCTGGGAAGATGACGCAGCATGGGGGGTTTCTGGGAAGCTCACTGGCCTAGTTCACACAAAGAGAGAAAGAGAGAGAAGGAGAAATGGACAATGCAGAAAAAAGGGAGACGTTCAGGGCTCTCTTTCCCAGTTGCCTGCAGAACCAAGATGACTTTTGAAACCCAAACCTGTCATGCAACCTCCCTTCAAGGGACAAGAAATCACAGAGCAACAAGCCAAGGGGTCAGGGAAGGAGCAAGGTGATGTTAATTGTCACCAAGTGGACACATGTAGTGCCCAGGCCAAGCCCATCACCTTCTGATGATGAAACCATGGGGAGGCAGACAAAAACAATGACTGCCGCAAAGGTAATTTAAATTCTAGTGCAGTAGGAGAAAAGAAAGAAGCAAAGGACTGTCTTCCAGCTGGTACGCCCAAAGCTTAGCTCCAAACCCACCTTTGTGAGGCCTCCTTACCTTTTGCCATGCGAGGGCTGTGACTCTCGGTAAGGAGCCATGGCGCTCTGTTTTGGGGTCCTGGTGAGAGACTGAGATTGGCCCGATACTGGCTGCTCTGCCCACTTTGAAGACTGAGAGGAACCATGAGTGGCAGACCCACTCCACTGCCAGGCGGAGTTGCTGCGGTATGGAGGTCGGTAACCAACTGGCAAGCTCTCGGGCTCCATCTTGGGCTCCATGGTACTCATTTTAAAGGACTCAGCCCAGCCCCTAAGAGAGGAGAAGAAGCTTGTGTTGGAGTTCAGCCTGTGATTGTGTTTCAGGATCAGGGTGCTTTGGATGTGGGAAGTGATGGCAATGAATTTCAAGATGGCAATCGTTTGGTCAATAGTACTGATGCAGAGAAGGACCAGGAGACCCCTGTGGAAAGTGTAGTTTCCCATGAGAATGTCCCTGAAGGGTGTGCGGATGATAATGTACTCCCTGAATTGTTACCAAAGAGTTCCCAGGAACAGGGACTTGAAAACAACTGGGCACTTGTCCAGCTGCAAAACTTAATGAGCAAATAGAAAGGTGAGAAGAAATTAGTCAAAACAGACAGGCCGAACAGTGCCTTTGGTGTTCTGCCGGGCTCCGACAGGAAAAGATAAGAGGATCTCAAGTAAAGCAAAACCAATTCCTGAGTGCGTGGAGGGGATAAAAATTTCAAGTATGGGAAATATAGTCAGACGAAGCATCGTTGGAATCAAGTGTAGTTCTTGTCCTTGTTTTATGGAAGCCTTGCTTGGAAGATTCTTGTCTAAGTATTTCTTGTTTCAGGGTTTGGATTCTTGGATTGTATGAATGCCTACTCATGCCTTGGATTAATATTTCCTGTTTTCCTGAATTATATTTAGAGAAGTGTGGACTTTGTTTTTATGGACTTTCCTGAATTTTACCTAGAACTATTTTTGCTCCTGCTTATCTTCTTACCTAATTGGATTTACCTATTTCTTTAAAATGCTTTTTTACTTGCTTTTTAAAAATTATCTTTAATAAAAGTATTGTTTTTCAATCAACAGTGTGGTGTTTACAGTCAGAGGGCTTTTCCTGTCCTGGAGTGCAACAGCTTGTGAAGATGTGCCCATGCCATGAAGCATGGGGCTGCCTATGCTCCCTTGTTCAACAGTAAGATAGGCTGATGGTCAGGTGCTCACCCCTATTCGGGCTCGAACTGCCAATCTTTTGGTTGGGAAAGATCTATTCCTGCTTGTGATTAACCTGCTGTGCTAAAGCCCGGCCCTTATTGTTGCTTTCCCCATTCCCACTCTTGTCTCCTCAACCTTTCCCTCCTCCAGGGCTGCCACCAAACTCTAACTAACCATCAGAATTCAGGATCTGCAAGTAAGATTTGCAAACCCTGAGTTCAAGTCAACTTTATTTTTGCACATCAACCCTCATGAAAAAATTTCTCAGAGGAAGGCACACTCTAGCCTTGTGCAAATTCCCAAGCACCTGCTATCTGGCATGTTGCATATCTACGAGATATCCCTCCTACCTTGCAAAAGCATGTGACATGGTGAGCTCTGCAAGAAGCCACTCCTGGCTTCTGGTAATTCAGGACCAACCTTGTTGTACTGCCTGGGTGGAGAGAGTACTTTCACTACCACTGACCCAAAGCAGAACAACCAATGAATTTGGAAGTGATCAAGAAAAGAGCTGGCTTAAAGGGGAGCCCCCAGTGCTGCAGTGGGTTAAACTGCTGAACTTGCTGACCAAGAGGTCAGCAGTACAAATCCGGGGAGTGGGGTAAGCTCCCACTGTCAGCCCCAGCTTCTGCCAACCTAGTAGTTTGAAAACTTGCAAATGTGAGTAGATTAATAGGTACTGCTTTGGTGGGAAGGTAACGGTGCTCCATGCAGTCATGCTGGCCACATGACCTTGGAGGTGTCTACAGACAACGCTGACTCTTTGGCTTAGAAATGGAGATGAGCAAACCCCCCCCCCCCCCAGAGTTGGACACAAGTAGACTTGATGTCAAGGGGAAACCTTTTCCTTTTCTTAAAGGTCCAGCTGCAAAGGGAAGGAGGCTTCTCCACTTCAAAGCCAAATAGATTTGCAAGCGGCGCTCAGAATGCCATGCTCTGACTGCCAGTTTTCACCTCCAGGGCCCAAACCCCACATATGTGGCCCTGCTCCAATGCTCATACAGCAGTTGATTGTTTGCGCGCGCACACACCCTGCAGTCTCCCTCCCTTGATCAGTTGTGCAGCTGGGTAACCAGGAGCAGCAGCTGGAAGTATGAAATCATTGTGCATACTAGGTACAAGTCTTTGCAAGAAGCAGCCCTCCGGCAACTCCTGGCACCGGAACCAGCTTCAAGGACCCGACGTGACCTTACCACTTGCATGCCTGCACCAATACTCCCAAAGTCTGAGGCTTATCATACCTGCCTTCTCTGTTGGGGCACATCTAGTGCCCCATCGTCTCAACTCCATGAACAGTAACAACCATTTGCAGCTTAAGCGTGAGACCAGCCATTGCGTTGGAACACATTCAGAGCAGAACTGTTCCACTGAAGGTCTGGTATAGTTGGCTGGGAGAGAAGGGAGGGAGGATGGAGTTGCAGGCAAGCCAACCAGTGCCTCAACTTGCTCCTTAAACCACACCTGTCAAATCAGGCAGGAAGCTGGGAAAGCCAAGTACGGTAAGGGATACTGCTTAACTCTTGAAAGATTCCAAGTACCTCTTGCTAAATTGCCTCCAGGGCTTTACCTATGCCTGTAAAGGAAATGAGTAACCGTGGTGCACGGATCGACAGGGAAGGAGCCAAGCATGGCAGAGAAATGCCCCATAACGGAGCATAGATAGGTTTAGGAAAGGTTTAAACATGGCCACATTTTATTAAGGTAAAGGTTTTCCCCTTGACTTTAAGTCCAGTCGTGTCTGACTTTAGGGGTGATGCTCATCTCAATTTCTGAGCCGAAGAACCGGCGTTGTCCATAGACACCTCCAAGGTCATGTGGCCAGCATGACTGCATGAAGCAGCATTACCTCCCCACCGGAGTGGTACCTATTAATCCACTCACATTGGGATGTTTTCGAACTGCTAGGTTGGCAGAAGCTGGGGCTGACAGCGGAAGCTCATGCCGCTCCCCGGATTCAAACCTGCGACCTTTCAGTCAACAAGTTTAGCAGCTCAGTGGTTTAACCCACTGCGCCACCGGGGGCTTTTATTACTAGACTGCATTTTTTACATCTAAAGCACCTATAACTTTAACATCTCTCCACTGGAGTCAAAAGAGCAGTGACACAGGGGGTGTATTACAAATCTTTGCTATTTCACTCTGCTTTCATTCACTGTTCCCTCTTTAAGCAAAAGTTGAGCATCAGCTCATTACCGAGCAGAGCATGAAGTGCCAACTGATCTGGCTGTGAAGAATTCAGAGCTTAGGAGGCAAAGATGCAGAGTCCAATCTATATAAATAAAAAGGTAATGTTTGTTTGTGGGATTAACATAACTCAAAAACTACTGGATGAATTGGCACCAAATTTGGACACAATACACTTATCAGGACAACAAGTGACAATCACTCATAAAAACACTGAAAAACACAGCAGAAGGGATGTAAAACGCCAAAAAAGCAAACGATGCCACAGCGCATGCGCATAGATGACTCCCCTTGGCAAACAAAATGCACAATAGCATATCCACACTCTTCCAGACTACAGCTCCCAGCATCCCTAGACCAGGCCTTTTAGGAGATGAGGATTATCCAAATGCACTGCTTCCAAGATGCAAGCTTGCTTATCCTTGGATTTCTTTGAGAGCATCCCAATCCCTGCATATTTCTAATTTCTTATTCCTGGACTGCAACTCCCAGCAATCCACCTGATAGATTAAAGATAGATAAGTAGGTAGATAAGGGATGGATCAGGGGACTGCTGGGAGATGCAGTCCAAGAATAGGTAGAGAAGGAAGAAAGGGGAGAAAGAGGAAGGGAAAGAAAAAATGGGGGGCGGGGTGGAAGGGAAGAAGAAGAGAAGGAGAGAAAGAAAGAAAAAAGGGAAGGAAGGAAGGACAGAGGGAGGGAGGGAAGGAAGAAGAGAAAGAAAGAAGAGAAAGACGGAGGGAAGGTTGGTCATAGCAACGCATGGCGGGTACAGATAGTCTATATAAATACAAATGTAATGTTTGTTTGTGGGATTAACATAACTAAAAAAAACACTGGACGAATTGACACCAAATTTGGACACAATACGTCTATCAGGCCAACAAGTAGACCATCACTCATAAAAACATAGCAGAAGAGACTTAAAAAGCAAAATAATAATAATAATTACAATGCATGTGCAAAACCACACACATATACATACATACATACACACATACATACACATATGCACAAATATATATACACACAAAACACATATACACAGACTGGGCCACAGCAACCCGTGGCAGGGGACAGCTAGTCTTTAAAAAAATCACAAAAGGTTTATTTATACTAATAAGAAATAACTGCATTCCTTAAAAATCAAGAACTGGGCCTGAGCCACTCTATTACCCATCTCTTCTAAGGTTTCAAGAGAGGGAAAAACTCCACCACTCCATCTCTCCTGACACACAAGCAGAGAGAGATCTCAAAGCACATGGCACATACTCTCCCTACTAAAGTGTAAGAAGGCAGAAGGCAGATTCAAAAAGGCCTGCAGTAGAGAAGTATTAATTTTAAACAACCAATCAGAATGAGAGCAGAAGAGAGAAGAAAAAGATAGATTCCCAACTGTCATTCAGGAGACATGGATGACGGGAAACCCTTAGTTTATACTAACTTAAATAAACTGTTCCTCATTGAGGACTTGGGTAGTGTGGGGCTGAATCCCAACAGTTTTCACAGCTACCTAGTCCAAATACTAATTATTACAACTTACTGTGACAAGAAGGAAGCATTCAGTAAGAGCAGGGATGCTTGATCTTCTGCAAAAAGTATGGTTATTATTTCTTGGATTCCTAAACTCCAAGAGCTATGATGATTCCTGGGTGGGTGAACCTCAGGCATGAGTGGGTTTGGCTTAAAAGCTCTTCTTCACTGCTCAGTTGACTTGGAGATCTGAGGTGGACCTCAGTCCTGAAGCAACCCCTGAAAATTGCTCTCTCTCCTTCTCCCTCCCAGGACCTTCTCTCCAGAAATATAGCAGCTGCAAGCAAGCATTGTCCTCCTCACCAGCGCAGGGTGTGGCCTGGATTCTGCCCTGGGTGCTGACATACTTGAGCAATGAGGTATGCCCTCGGAACGGGACTCGGTGGCAGGACATACCTGACCATCAGACCAGGCTGGATGGAAAAGGATTAGTGCACCACAGAGATACATCCCTAAAATCTAGGAAGTGCAGAAATATGAGGCAGCAATGGTAATTATTCCAGTATGGTTATGCTAGGTTCAGTGGCTGCCTCTCAGAAGGATCTCTACTCTGAAAGCCAGCTAGTAATTACTTGAGAGCCCTTTGCCAGATAATATGGCACTGGCACATCGAAAGCATGCACAAAGCACACTGCAAAACTCCCAATTGTTGCACTTTCCCTGGGTCTTCTTAGGATTCATTGCACTTAGTAATTATGAACCCAACCCAGCACTTTATTTGCTCAGCCATGATAGCTTTTAATTGTTTTTATAATGTTGTCTGATTTTATATTTATTGGTATTTGAAATGACTTGAAAGCAAACAACAACAATCCTATCTCATCAGCCCAAAGCAGGCCCACACTTCCTATTGAAATAGTAATAAATTTATATTTGTTTAAATTGTTCTTCATTTTAATTATTGTATTGTATTGTCGAAGGCTTTCATGGCTGGAATCACTGGGTTGTCGTAGGTTTTTTCGGGCTATATGGCCTCTACACCATGGCCATATAGCCCGAAAAAACCTACAACAACCCAATTATTGTATTGTTTTGAAGTGTTTTTTGCACTACAAATAAGATATGTGCAGTGTGCATAGGAATTCATTCATGTTTTTTCAAATTATAATCTGGCCCTCCAACAGTTTGAGGGACTGTGACCTGGCCCTCTGTTTAAAATGTTTGAGGACCCCTGCCATAGACACACAACATATATAGACAGACACACAGAGGCTATATAACTTTTCAGCTCCATGAGGGTATGCTTTTTGAATTCTGGCCACTGGGGGAGCTGTCATTTCACCACCTACTTGTGACACCGATGGAGTACTTCCTCATTCTTTTGCATGCTGCTGGAGAGTTTTATGGTATCGTAAATTAGTTAAATTAGCCTCTCTGCATAAGCGGTACCTAAATTTCCTACTTGACAGATGTCTTTTGGGCTGCAAAGATCGACAGCAAGCTAGATAAATGGTCGGGAGCTTACTCCGACCCGGGCTGGCTTGAATTTTAATGCAGCTGACTCCCAACCAGCTGTGCCACAACCCGGTCAGCAACTGCACCCTGGTTGTAGAAAATTATGCAAAACCAACAGAGGCATGGTGATTTGACTTGTGAAGGTTGAGCCTCTTGGAACAATTATTTGGAACCAAGAAAGAATGGCGCCTGCCTGAATCGTACAAGGCGTCCCTTTTTGACAGTGGATGGTTAGGAGCATAATTAGGGGAAAAGTAGGCTTACCTGCGAGGAGTGCCATCATCATGAGGAGGAATGATGACTACCTTCACTGTCACTGAAGTGCGCAGCCAATCGATCATCTGGTCATGGCTGAGCGTGACCACGGCCACCTTGCAGATCTCCACAAGCCGGCTGCCCTGCCGCAGCCCTGCCTGCCAGGCAAAGCCGTAGTCTTCCACTTCTGCCACCGTTCCGTCAAACTTCACATGGAAGCCCAGCTGACCCAATCCGTTCCTCCTGAGGGTCATTTCAATGGTCTCACAGCCAGAAGTCATGACCTAGGGAGACAATGAGCAACTGCAGAATGAGAAGGGACCTCTTTTCACCCATCTCCAGCTCTCTCACACACAAAAAACCCAAAGTGATGAAGATCTAATGGTGCTACTGCTCATTAATGCTAAATGAAGCAGAGGAAGGTAGCAGCTACTTACCTTCAGCCGCTGCACAATCTCCTTGATGTCCTCAGAATTGCCATCAACGGCCCGGATAAAGATATGGTCCCCTCGTCCATAAAAAATCTTGATGCTGTAATTATCTGGGGTCCAGCCAATGACATCCGCACAAAAACAGTTGAATACCACTTCTTCGGCACTCAGGTCCAAGAGCACAATGAACTCGTTGGAGATGCCCAAGACAGCTTCAATTTCCATGCCCTGGCTGTAGTCCTGAGCCAGAACCCTCCAAGCGATAGCTCCCGTGCTATACTGCTCAGCCCCAATCCGGGCTTTCGTCTTCTCCTTCTTCTTGGAAGTTAGTGAGATCAGGTTAAATTTCCCAGTGGAGTCGATGGGGGTGCTGGTCACAGAGTTCTCAGCCAGGTCTTTTAAGTACTCCTGCCGTGTGCGAGTGGCCATGGTGTGGAACTTATCTGACTTATAGGCTGCGTTCTCGGCATTGATCACCTTGGCCAGTAAGAAATCCCGGAAGACGTCAGATTTGCGGAAAACAGCTCTATTGGGGATTGCTGGACCAAAAGGTGGGACATCTTTGGAGCGGGTCACTGCCACACTTGGGACATGGAAGAGAATGAAAAGAGGTAAGACTGTGGATTATGTCAGAAATATTAAAAATTATCTAGGTATTTTTAATTACAAAAATGTGAGTCAAGCACTGAAAGGGTTAGATGGATGCAATGGCTGAGCAAAAACTGTTGTTCAAGAAAAGCAGGTGTTCCTGAAGCTTAGGAGCCCTCAGTCTGTGAGAGAACTCTGTGAAAGAAGGGCCTCAGTGTGTTAGTAGGCCTCAGTATGAGTAGTCCTCAATATGAGTAGGCCTCAGTGTTAGTTTGTTTCAGTGTGAGAGAGGAGTCAGTCTGAGAGAGCTTTCAGTGTGCGACCACCTCAGTGGGAGAAAGGCCTCAGTGTGTGAAGGCCTGGTGTGAGAAGCTTCTGTGAGAGAAGCCCCAGGTTGAAGGCTGTCATGTGTGAAGCTTCAGCGTCAAGGTTGCTGTGTGTAAAAAGCTGCTGTGTGTAAAAAGCTACTGCGTGAAGCTCCTGTTACCTTTGGTGTGAGAGCGAAATTGTTTATCTGCATGAGAAAGAAGCCCTGCGTGAAAGCAAAGAAGGAAGTGTAAAGAACTTTATTTGTGTTATTATTGGGTTGTTGAAGGGTTTTTTTGGGGCTATATGGCCATGTTCTAGAGGCATTCTCTCCTGACGTTTCACCTGCATCTATGGCAAGAATCCACAGAGGTTGTGAGGTCTGTTGGAACTAGGAAAATTGGGTGGCCAGTTGAAACATTCACACATAGCTCCAACAGACAAGAGTTCTTTGTCCCACCCTGGACATTCCACAGATATATAAACCCAACTTTCCTAGTTCCAACAGACCTCAGAACCTCTGAGGATGCTTGCCATAGATACAGGCGAAATGTCAGGAGATAATGCCTCTAGAACATGGCCATATAGCAACCCAGTGAATCCAGCCATGAAAGCCTTCGACAATACATTGTGTTGTTATTATTGTTACATTTATTATTTTACTCTACTGTTACTGTTATTATTACATTCCATTATTTTATTATTTTTATTACATTTATTATTTTACTCTATTATTACTGTTATTATAACATTTCCATTATTTTACTCTATTATTATTATTATTATTATTATTATTATTATTGTTACATTTATTATTTTACTCTATTATGACTGGAAGGATACATAAGCACATTTATACCAAAAAAAGGTTAGAATAATGGTTCAATCAGAGTTGGACAGTCTTATCTTAAATTACAGTTTTATGTAAATATTCCAAAACATTTAACCTACTGATGCCTCAATTAATGTAATTTTATTGGGATCTATTTTTTATTTTGAAATTTACCAGTAGCTGCTGCATTTCCTACCCTCAGCTTATACTCGAGTCAATATGTTTTCCCAGTATTATATGGTAAAATTAGATGCCTCTGCTTATATTTGAGATGGCTTATATTCAAATAGATACGGTAAGTAGCTAATAGGAATCTTTATCTTCCATGACTATTTGTCTACCCTTTACCTAGGTAAAATACCTATCTGACTTATTTTTTCAGGTATTAATACCTCTACTGAGCACATCAACTTCTTTCAACCTATTCCATCATATTTCCATAACCTTCCATGCTCTTCGGCAACCACACATGGCTTTGTCTCTCAATTCATACTTAAACACAAAGTGGTATAGCACCCTGGGAACTGTCTTACATTGGGCTCTTGGCAGAAACCCATATGATTTTCTCAAAGATGCCTTTTAAATCATCCAGCAACTGTTTAACCATTCATTGGAGATGCACAGCTAGGATGGAGACAAAACCCGTGGCTTTCAGAAAGCCACTCTTTCTGTCACTCAGTGATATTCTGGACTCAAGTTTGTCCCAAAGCGGAGATGGGATGTTACCTGTAGCAAACATTCTCTGTGCAAGGGTTCTGGACCCGGACAATAACGAAGACGTGTTGGAAATGGGAACGGATGTTCTGGGGGGTGAAAGGTTGAGCCCCTGGCTCCTGGAAGATGATGGTGACGATATCATTCCCAATGTGCCTCTTCCTGAGCAACTGACCATCAAAGAGAAAGAGAACAGCAGGTTAGGGATCAAGAGGGCTGAACACACCGTTGAGCCCAACTGAAATGCTTGGATGAGGGCTTGGAAGCTCACTTTGGAAACAAAACGAAAACTGAACCTCATTACGCCAGTTCATAATATCCAAGTATATTCTGTTAATGGAAAAACACCAATTATAATGGCGACAAGGTGTGTGTGTGTGTGGGGGGGGGGGGGTACCTTTACATCCAAAGCTCAATCTTATCAACTAATAGCTTGGGTATGTGGTGTTGCCTGGGTTATTTGAAAAAGTCAATTTGCATAAGGTTGTGGGTGAATTACAACTCACATTATGTGAAATTCCATCGATACTTAAAGTTTGTTATGTTTGGCAAGTTTGCTCTATATGCATCCTTGGTGGGGTTCAGTGTGCTCTCTAGCTGCAGGATAAACTACAACTCCCACTAGAGTGAGTCAGTCCCCTTGAACTCCTCCAGTAGGCTGAGTCAATCATGGGGGTCCTGTGTGCCAAGTCTGGTCCAGGTCCATCATTGGTGGAAGCCACAGTTTCTCTGATTGTGGGTAAACTACAACTCCCAGAAAGGAAGATCAATTTCCCCCAAACCCCTCCAGTAATCAAATTTCGGCATATCAGGTATGTGTGCCTAGTTTGGTCCAGATCCATCGGTGCTTGGGTTCACAGTGTTCTCTGGATGTAGGTGAACTAGAACTCCCCCAAATCAAGGTGAATTTTACCCAAAGACCTCCAGTATTTTTTGTTGGTCATGGGGGCTCTGTGTGACAAGTTTGGTTCAATTCCATGTTTGGTGGAGTTCAGAGTGCTCATTGATTGCAAGGGAACTATAAATCCCAGTACCTACAACTCCAAAATGTCCAGGCCAATTCTCCTCAAAACCCACCAATATTCGAATTTGGGCATATTGGACATGCATGCAAAGTTTGGTCCGGATCTATCATTGTTTGGAATCATAGTGTGGTCTGGATGTAGTTGAACTACGAATCTTATAAATTCCTCCAAAGACCTCCCATATTTTTTGTTGGTCATAGAGGTTCTGTATGCCAAGTTATATCTGTGGAATGACCAGGGTGGGACAAAGAACTCTTGTCTACTGGAACTAGGTGTGAATGTTTCAACTGACCACCTTGATTAGCATTTGATGGCCTGGCAGTTGTTTGGTGTGGCTTGTTGGTGGCTGGGGCAATCTTTTGTTGTGAGGTGATTAGTTGTCCCTGATTGTTTCCCCTCTGTTGTTTTGCTGTTGTAATTTTAGAGTTTTTTTTAATACTGGTGGCCAGATTTTGTTCATTTTCATGGTTTCCTCCTTTCTGTTGAAATTGTCCACATGCTTGTGGATTTCAATGAATAGTGGTAGTGCTAACTGGGGCCCCTTACAGAGAGAGGTCAACCCTCCTGTTCAAGGAGCTCCACTGGCTGCCGTTTATATTCCGAGCCCAATTTAAGGTGCAGGTGCTTACCTACAAAGCCCTGAACGGTTTGAGACCAGCCTATCTGCGTGACCGCATTTTCATCTACAAACCCACATGCTCACTTCGGTCATCTGGAGAGGCCCTGCTCGTGATCCCACCGGCGTCACAAGCGCGCTTGGTGGGGATGTGGAACAGGGCCTTTTCCGTGGTGGCCCCCCAACTCTGGAACACCCTCCCCAAAGACCTTAGACAGGCCCCTACATTGGCTGTCTTCAGAAAGAACTTGAAGGCCTGGCTTTTCCGATGCGCCTTCCCAGATTAGGAAATCCCCACTACCAAGTCCCATAAGCACTTTATCAGAACCAATGATTGCTGCACATCGCACATCACACTTGCCCTGGAAGCCCTTTACACACCTCCTGTCACATCAGCACTTTTAATCTTTGTACCCACCCTCTGGCCCGGCCCAGTTTTATTGTGTTTTAGTGTATTGTGCCTGTTGTTTATTTTGCTTTACTCTGTTTTTTATTGTTTGATTTGCTTAGATTGTATTGTTATGTTGTGTGTTGAGGCCTCGGCCTATGTAAGCTGCATCGAATCCTTTGGGAGATGCTAGCGGGGTACAAATAAAGTTTAATAATAATAATAATAATAATAATAATAATAATAAGTTAAAGAGCTCATTCTGAGGATTATTTCTGCGTTTGATTTATTAAAATATTCCCATCCAAACCCAAGTAACGAAGGTGGAGGCATTACTTTTCATTCAACCCTCGTAGGTAGATAGATAGGAGCCAATTGGTGCCACTGGCATTGAACTCTTGAGAAAACAGTCCCCTTGCAGTCAGAACAAGTTGTGCTGAACGTGAAAGAGTGAATGAGTGAGATCAAAGCTGAAATCCGAGCTCAAAACTTGCTCAGGTCCAATCCCACAACTCATTCCAGAAAAAGATGTTCTAGGACAGTGGTTCTCAACCTGGGGTCACCAGATGGTTTTGGCCTACAACTCCCAGAAATCCCAGCCAGTTTACCAGCTGTTAGGATTTATGGGAGTTGAAGGCCGAAAACATCTGAGGACCCCAGGTTGAGAACCACTGTTCTAGGATGATGAGGGTCGGCCAACCCATTCTGCACAAAGCCCATTTACCTGTTGCCTATTGTTGGGGGTGTAAGGAAGCATTGTGGAGACGTGGAACATGACCTCGTAGCCTTGGTAAGCGGTGTAGAGGGAATGAGTTCCCGTGGAGTCAGCTGTAAGGAAGAACAAGAGTGAAAAGATGACACCTCTCAATCATAATGCCCTTCCATTGCAATCACATTGTGTGAGAGCAAAGGAAGAACAGCAGGTTTCCACATCCCACATGATCTCTTTTCAAGTGGGATGCCTTTGTTTCCCTTTCTTCTCCCTGTACATCCCAGAATATTGCACGTACTTTTGGTATCCAACTGGGCTGCATACTTGGAGAATCCCCGCAGGCAGACCTTCTCCCCCAGCAGCGCCAGGAACTCCTCGAAAGCAGGCCCGGCCTCCTCGTTGTTGTACATCTCTTCCTCCGAACTCTGGTTAGCTTTGCAATAGAGGATGCCCACCTTGTGCTTCCGGCAGAGCTGTCAAGGCAGGAGAGGGAAAACAAAGGACGTGAGAACATCTCCCAGCCAAGTCAGCAGGCGACCAAAACAAGGCCTTTCGCCCTCCTGCTGTGCTTTTTGACAGGCGAACATAAAGCAGGCAGGGAGAATCCCTTTGCTGGGTGAGATCAAGGAAGGCCTCAATATTACAACTCCCAGAGGAGGCCAAAAGCAAGACGGAAAGCAGCCCTCTCCTTTTGTCCAACGGGCCCCCCTCCCTAAATAGCCTCTGATCCTGGATTAACTCAGAGGGTAGGCTCTCCCCTCCATTAACTTGGTTAATCCTCTTCTAAAGCCATCAAAGCTTGTGACTGGCATTTGGTGTCAACATTCCACAAACTACAACATTCTCTGGGGAGGGGGCTTCAATCCTGTCTGAGTGGCTGTCCCAGGGCTTTATTATTCCTGGGGGAAGGGATTTCTCTCAAATACTAGTTTTATAAACCTCTCCAAACTGCAGCCCATCAAATAATAGTAGGTTGCTGTCAGTTGTCCAGGCTGTCTGACCATGTTCCAGAAGCACTCCCTCCTGACGTTTCACCCGCATCTATGGCAGGCATCCTCAGAGGTTGTGAGGTCTGTTGAAAACCAGGCGAGATTTATATATCTGTGGAATATCCAGGGTGGGGGAAAGAACTCTTGTCTGTTCGAGGCAGGTGTGAATGTTGCAATTGGCAACTCAATCATGTATGTATGTATGTATGTATGTATGTGTATATATTTAGTTATGGTATTTCTATCCCGCCCTTCTCACCCCAAGGAGGACACAGAACAGCTTACGTAATTGACATTATTCCATGTCCAATCATCATCAACAACAAAAGCAATTAAACAACATATGTAAACATTACGCTTTAGATGACTACTGTGCATAGATCCAAATGATTAGCATCTCTTCTCTGCTGGAGGCAGGTTTGAATGTGTCAGTGTTGCAATTGACTGTCTTAATTAGCATGTAATGGCCTTGCAGCTTCAAAGCCTGGCTGATTTCTACCTGGGGGGATCCTTTGTTAGGAGGTGTTACCGCTCCTGTTTGTTTGTTTGTTTAAAAATGCAATATAACTGTTTGGCTTGCTCCTGACACGATAAATAAATAACGCTCAAAAACAGGGGAATTCCAGACAACAATCAGTCAGGGCCAGCTAATGCCTCCCAACAAAGGATCGCTCAGCCAACCAGCCAGGCTTTGAAGTGGCAAGGCCATTAAATGCTAATCATTTGGATCTATGCACAGTAGTTGTCAATTATGTAAGGCGCCCTGAGTCCCCTTCGGGATGAGAAGGGCGGGATAGAAATGTCATAAATACATACATACATACATACATACATACATACATACATAAATGATTGAGCTGGCCAATTGCAACATTCACACTTGCCTCAAACAGACAATAATAATAATAATAATAATAATAATAATAATAATAATAGTTTTTTATACCCCACCTCCATCTCCCCAAGGGGACTCGGGGCGGCTTACATGAGGCCACGCCTGTCAATACAGAAAACACAATATAACGCAAAAACACAACAGAAAATCAGACAAGAGTTCTTTCTCCCACCCTGGACCTTCCACAGATATATAAACCTCACTTGCCTAGTTTCCAACAGACCTCACAACCTCTCAGGATGCCTGTGGGCGAAATGTCAGGAGAGAATGCTTCTGGAACATAGCCATACAGCCTGGAAAACTCACAGCAGCCCAGTGATTCCGGCCATGAAAGCCTTCGGCAACACACTGGATAACAGTTTTTCTAAGGCAAAATGCCCCTCATCTTTTAGCCCCTCTTTTCCTGGATAACACATTCCATGCCATTCTCTAGTCTAAGCAAATGTCAGAGAGTGAAAGGAATAGAAAGGAAAAGAATAGAAGTGTATGCTTTACAGGAAATGCATGGTTCAGTACGAGAAGAGGGGCAGGGACAGAAGAAGGGCATCTTCCACTTTTGCACACCCTTCCAGAGCTTCTCCTCTCAACCCCTTGCTGCTATTTCAGATAGCATGGAAGGGAAATGAGAAACCAAGCAGTTTTTAAGGAAAGGCCGAGTGCCAGCTCTTTTAAGACCAAGGAGTGGGAATAAATGATAAAAGATGCACCAAGACACCATCGAGAAAACCTCCTAGGATGCACAGACTGGCTACTTCGCATGTCATTTGCTTACCCCCTGCTCATCGAGCTTGCGTAGCTGCTCAGTCACTTTGGGTACATTCAGGGCCAGACGCAGACAATGGATGTTCAATTCAGGAACCACATACTCCAGGGCGTCCTTGAGAGGGAGCCCACGGATGGTGCCATGTTTGGTGGCCGTGGGAGTGGCATCCTCAAGGATGGACCCGCGGAGAGTTATCAGCTGTGGGACAGGAGGAGAAATAGAGAGAATTAACAGCTTTTTCTAAAGTCTTAAGAAGTGAAGAAGCATCAGCACTTATATATAACACAATTAAGGACCGAGGGATCTTTGTAGTGCCTGGTGTCTTATTTTCACCTGTTTCTATGTAGTTCAAGGTGTTTTGTTTCTGGTCTGCATATAGAGGTCACATTGTTCTTCTTCCCAAATATCTTTAGTGTATTATTATTATTATTATTATTATTATTATTATTATTATTATTATTATTTATAAGGGTAATAATAAAAGAGAAGCCTCCCATAAGGATGGTAAAACATCAAAATACCCAGGCTTTGTTTGGGCAACATCCTTGCAGGTAGCCAATTCTCTCACACCAGAAGCGACTTGCAGTTTCTCAAGTTGCTCCTTTCTTTGTTTGAAAAGAAGCACCATGAGACCTCTCTGACTTAAGATGGCTAACACAGAGACATGACAGTTAGCATAACAGACTCTTCTACCAAAGTTAGATCATTTTAAGTCATTTTACCATGTATTATTTTTGATGTGTTTGCACCTAACTGAGGCATTGAATGCTTGCGTTTTTCTATGTAAACCACCTTGAGTCCCTTCGGGGTGAGAGAGCGGTCTAAAAATAAATGTTGTTGTTGTTGTTGTTGTTGTTATTATTATTATTATTAGAAACGCGAAAAGATTAGTACACAGCAAATAAGGTAACTCTGCTGGCTGTTGTATTGGGTCACACATTGGACACTTTATTATTATTATTATTAGAAACGCAAAACGATTAGTACACAGCAAATAAGGTAACTCTGCTGGCTGTTGTATTGGGTCACACATCGGACACTTCCCAAGTGTCTAGAACTGTATGATGTATCAGCGAATAATGCGTGCAGATCCGAGTAGGGTGGCCTTTTGCAGCTAATAGTAATTTTTTCAGCGCCGATTGTGTTTAAAGTGCAGGCCAAAGTCTTGGGGCACTGTATCCAGTGTGCTGATCACCACTGGGATCACCTTTACTGGCTTATTATTATTATTTTACTGACACAAAAACACAGTATGTCACAGCAAATGAGATATATGATTAAATGAGAAAATGATTATTTTAAATATATGCGCTATTGTGGTTTTAATGCTTATATTGTCTATAAATTTTATGTTTATGCCTTTTTTTCATCTATGTACTGTTTATGTTACTTGGAAACTGATCTGAGTCCCCTTGGGGAGATAGAGCGGTATATAAATAAAGTTTTGTTGTTGTTGTTGTATATATGCTGGATTTCGTATCACAGAATCACAAGTCAAACACTTCCTAGGCAGATAGAGCCGATCAACATCACTGCGAGGATGTAGTGAATTATGAATGGTCATGAGTTTTCTTGTTTTTCTTTACAAATTGTCCAGTTCTGCCTGCGTCCAGTTTATGATGCCAGCAGTATATCTTATGATAGGTATTTATGGCCTTGAAGGCCCAGGTGTTTATGGCCTTGAAGGTATTGCCTCCATTGAGCTTGCTTTTGAGAATTTTTCTGACCCTTTGAATGTATTCTTTTGCAGATTATTATTATTATTATTATTATTATTATTATATTATTATTATTATTATTATATGTATTCTTTGCTGATTATTATTATTATTATTATTATTATTATCATTATTATTATTAGAACCACAACAAGATGAGTCCACAGCAGACAAGATCACTTTGCTGGCTGTTGTATTGGATCCCACGTCGGACACTTCCCAAGTATCTAGGACTATATGATGTATTGGTGAATAATGTGTGCAGATCCCAGTAAGGTGGCCTTTTGCAGCTGTCAGATGGTATTTTTGTCAGCGCCGATTGTGTTTAAGTGCAGGCCAAGGTCTTTAGGCACTGCACCCAGTGTGCCGATCATCAATGGGACCACCTTTACTGGCTTATCATTAACATTATCATTATCATTATTATCATTATCATTATTTTACTGACACAAAAACTCAGTACGTCACAGCAAATGAGATCTATATGCTGGATTTCGTATTATTATTATTATTACTATTATTATTTTATCTATCAACTCTTTTATCTGGAATGTATTATTTGCAACAAAAAAGTATGTTTTTACCTTTCTTTTAACCTTACCAGAGCTTCCCGAGTATTTTTTTTTCCTGTGTCTTACCATAAACTAATATTAGCACTGGCTAGGCTGCATTCTACTCTGCTATAGACATCAAATATTCCTACATAAAGAAGAAGAGCATCCGGCACCATTCACAATTGGTGGGTTCTCTCTGGACCCCCAAAGCCCCTGGAAGTGATAGAACAAGGAGCTCTTTGTGTGCACTTCCTGTTGCTGACCCACTGCCCCCGCATTGCAGAGTGCAAGTATGCATGGAAAAAAATGAATGATTCAAAATGTTTTCTCTCCGCCAAGGCAAGATTATGAAAGCCGGTGTGCATTTTTCTTTGCAATTTGGACAATTTTTTTTGGTAGGGAAACATGCTTTTTGCTTTCAACACACACAAAAAGTTATTTTGCGCAAACAAGGTTTGTTTATTTTTGCAAAGATGCCCTGATTGTACAAAGCTTGCAAAGCCCTTTGGATTTTCCCAGTTTGTGTAAGGCAGAGATGAATATGGAGTGCAGGTGCTGTCAGACTGTATCTCCCAGCAATGCTAAACGAACATAGACAAAGGTGAGGAAATCTGGGAGCAAATTATAGGGCAGTCATACAATTCCCAATCCTGATATAAGGATTAAGAAACCTGTCAACAGATATTGTGAGGTATGTGTTGAGTCATGGAAAAAAAAACCTGCCAAGAGGCTCTGCTTCTTGAAGGAGAGCAACTTTACTGAATTCCAAAATGAAGAAACAGTTCTCTGGAAAAATCTGACTTACAGAGACTTGGGAAACCTTGGGGTTTTCTTGAATAACAGATTTTGATCGATATAATAAATTCTGGAGCTCTTTCAATTTGCTGTATACCAAGTATGGGCAAGTTTACCCACGCCTGCTGTATACGCTTGATATTGCAAAGTGGAAAAGGTGATAGCAAAGCTCTCCGATCACCCCCAATTTCCTCAAAGCTCTTGCAATGTCTCTCTCTACTTGTATGTATATGCAGACATATCAAGCACACATTCACACTGCACTGCAATGCCCTCTGCTGGGCTCTGGGAAGTGCGGAGAATGACGGATGTTCCCTTTGTGCCATATCCAACTCTGCTCTTGGGAACAGGTTCTTCCTTTCATTGTGGATCAGTAATTTCCAATTCACATATTCCCCTTAGCATCAGTATTTTTTTTATCTGCAGAAGGCCCTATCCAAAGAGATCTGTGTATGTGTGTGTTTACCCTTTAAAAAACCCTAGCAAGGTCAGATAGATTAATGATTCCAAAACTCTCATCCTCCAGGTGTTTTGGACTCTTCCAACTCCCAGAAGCCTCAGTTGACTTGGCCAATGATCAAGGATTCTTTGAGCTGATGTCCAAGAAACCTGGAACATCAGAATGAGCTAATAATAATAATTCTGGCAGCCCAAGAACAAGTCATTAGAACAAATGCCATCAAAGCCAGAACTGAAAAGTCAACAACAGATGTCTAATGCAGACTCTGCAAGGAAGCAGATGAAACAATAGATCACATCCTCAGCTGCTGCAAGAAGATAACGCAGACAGACTACATGCAGAGGCACAACACCGTTGCTCAGATGATTCATTGGAACTTGTGCCACAAATAAATACCTTCTGCCTGCGACAAAGAACTGGTGGGATCATAAGCCGGAAAAAGTTACAGAAAATGAGCACGTCAAACTACTCTGGGACTTCCAAATTCAGACAGACAGAGTTTTGGAGCACAATACTCCTGACCTCACGATCGTGTTAAAAAAATGTGGATTGTCGATGTTGCAATCCCAGGCGACAGCAGGATTGAAGAGAAACAACTGGAAAAGCTGACACAATATGAGGATTTAAAGATCGAACTGCAAAGACTCTGGCACAAGCCAGTCAAGGTGGTCCCAGTGGTGATTGGCACACTGGGTGCAATGCCTAAAGACCTTGACCTGCACTTAAACACAACCGGCACTGACAAAATTACCATCTGCGAGCTGCAAAAGGCCACCTTACTGAGATCTGCACGCATTATTTGCTGATACAGCACACAGTCCTAGATACTTGGTAAGTGTCCGACGTGTGATCCAATACAACAGCCAGTAGAGTGATCTTGTTTGTTGTGGACTCATCTTGTTGTGTTAATAATAATAATAATAATAATAATAATAATAATAATAGTCCTAAACACTTGGGTAGTGTTAGACTTGTGATTTTGTGATATGAAATCTAGCATATATATCTTGTTTGCTCTGTCATATTGTGTTTTTGTGTCAATAATAATAATAACAACAACTACTACTACTACTACTACTTTCTTCTTGTATCCCACCAACGAAGGGACTCGGGACAGCTTACACACAGCACAAAGTACATAAAATAAAGCACAGTATAAAATACAATTAAATAAAACATATAGGCATATAAAACAACAACTTAAGACTAAATTAAAACAGCGCTCATCAACTAATGGCAGTAAGCTACTGTAAACATGGTCAGGCTGTAAAGGAGGTTCCCAACCTGTGGTCCGTGGACCACCAGTGGTCCGCAAGAACTAAAAAATGGTCTGCGGCTTCACCATTACTACACCGTTTCAATGAGAGCAACTGGTCTTGTTTTGGTTTTTTTTGTCGTGTCAGGAGCGACTTGAGAAACTGCAAGTCGCTTCTGGTGTGAGAGAATTGGCCGTCTGCAAGGATGTTGCCCAGGGGACGCTCGGATGATTTGATGTTTTTATCATCCTTGTGGGAGGCTTCTCTTATGTCCCTGTATGAGGAGCTGGAGCTGATAGAGGGAGCTCATCAGCCTCTCCGAATTCGAACCTGCGACCTGTCAGTCTTCAGTCCTGCTGGCACCGGGGTTTAACCCACTGCGCCACTGGGGACTCCAACAGGTCTTGTGAAAGCCTCTCATAGTGCAGAGGCTTATTAAACATGGTTTTCTGTGGGTGAGCAGATGGCAACTACTGGATGGCATATGTTCTGTATAAGAAACTAGAGCTGATGTGGTCTATCCAATGCAATTTTCTGAAGAGACCCCCCAAATAACCAAAACAAACCTAAAGTTGATAAAAAAAACTGATTTGTAGCCTCTTTGGTACTAATGTTGGAGAGTGGTCCCTGGTCAAGTGGTCCCTGGTCAAAAATACATTGGGAACAACTGCTGTAAACAACAGGACAAGGGAATGGGATAAGTGCAGAGCTGTAACCAGGGAATGAGGGCATGGGATGAAGTGCAAGGTTACATAACTATTGCGTAGAACAACTAGGGATTAGGTATTCTCAAAAGCTTGTTTGAACAGCCAGATCTTCAGGTCTCTACGAAAGGAGGACAATGTGGGGGCTTGCCTAATTTCCCTGGGGAGGGCATTCCAAAGATGGAGAGGGGTCACCACCAGAAGGTTCTTGCCCTCGCCCCCCTCAACCGCACTTGTGACAGTGGCCGGACCGAGAGGAAGGCCTGTAGCAGGACCAAGAGGAGGTCCTCCCAAGACACAAGTTTATAGGGGGAGATGCGGTCATGAAAATAGGCAGGACCCGAACTATTTAGGGCTTTGTAGGTAATAACTTGCACTTTGAATTGGGAATGGAATTTTATCAGCAGCCAATGGAGCTGCTTTAGTAGGGGCATCGTGTGCTCCCTATAGCCAGCTCCAGTTAGCAGTCAAGCTGCTGATATTTGCAATGATTGCCGTTTCCAAGCCATCTTCAAAGGCAGGCCATTGCAGTAATCCAGCCTAGATGTAACTAAGGCATGGACCACCTTGGCCAAGTCGGGTTTTTTGAGGTATGGTTGCCGCTGGCGCACATGCTTTAACTGTGCGTAGGCCCTCCTGTGTTGGGAGTTCAGCCTGAGATTGTGTCTAATGATCAGGGTACTCTGGATGTTGGGAATGACAATGAGGTTCATGTATCTAATGATGAGGTTGCTACTGATGCAGAGAATAACAATAGGATTCCTGTTCAAAGTGTCTTTTCTAATGAAAATGCTGCTGAAGGGTTTGGGGATGATGGTAAGGTCCCTGGAAGAGGCCCCGAATTGCTACCAGAGAATTCCCATGACTTTGAGCCTGAGAATAGCTCGGCACCTGGGCCAGCTGCAGAAATTAATGAGCAAGTAGATAGACGCCATGTTTTTAGTCAGCACAGGCAAACAATCCAATCTCTTAGGCTTTCTGCTAGGCTGAGAAAGTGATTGATAACAGAGTCAAGGCTTAAACGAAATCCGTTCCTGGCCTCTTGGGACGATGAGTAGATTGAGGGATAAAAGTGCCAATATCAAATCTGTAGTTCAGACGAAGCAACATTGAAACTGAATCAAGACATCTTTCCTGGTCCTTGGGAGCCTTGGCTTGGACAGATTCATGGCTTTTTTATTCATGATTCAAGTTTTGGAGTTTTACCTTGGAAGTTTCTGTAGTTGTTTTTCATGAACTCTGATGGATTAATTTCCTGGACTATTTTTTTCCTGCTTATCTGTCTACCTAATTGGATTTACCTATTTTTATGGAGTGTTTTTTTACTGCTACTGCTTTTGAAGTATCTTCAATAAACTGCTTGCATTTTAATTCAGGGGACTTTCCTGGACTGGAGTGCTACACCCTGGGTGGGAAATCCTGCCCCTCCAATGAGAAGACAGGAAAGCTTGGAGAAAATAATGATGCTGGGGGAAATGGAAGAAAAAAAGGAAGAGGGGCAGACCAAGGGCAAGATGGATGGATGTTATCCTTGAAGTGACTGGCTTGACCTTGAAGGACTGGGGGTGGCGATGGCTGACAGGGAGCTCTGGCGTGGGCTGGTCCATGAGGTCATGAAGAGTCGGAAGCAACTAAACGAATAAACAACAACAAGCCAGCTATTATGGAATGCAAGTCCCAGAAACCAATTTATTTGTCGTGTTAGGGCAACCAGTCAATTATATTACATTTCTAACAGAACAAAGCAAACAGACAAAATACAAAATTTGTGAGTTTGGTGGTTGATTAAATGTCCTTTGACCAGTATCTAGCCACTTGGAGTGCTTCTGGTGTTGCTGCAAGAAGGTCCTCCATTGTGCATGTGGCGGGGCTCAGGGTGCATGGCAGCAGGTGGTCAGTGGTTTGCTCTTCTCCACATTCGCATGTCGAGGATTCCAATTTGTAGCCCCATTTCTGAAGGTTGGCTCTGCATTTTGTGGTGCCAGAGCGCTGTCTGTTCAGCGCCTTCCAAGTCGCCCAATCCTCTTTGTGCCCAGGGGGGAGTCTCTCATTTGGTATCAGCCATTGGTTGAGGTTCTGGGTTTGAGCCTGCCACTTTTGGACTCTCGCTTGCTGAGGTGTTCCAGCGAGTGTCTCTGTACATCTTAGAAAACTATTTCTAGATTTAAGTCGTTGACGTGTTGGCTGATACCCAAACAGGGGATGAGCTGGAGATGTCTCTGCCTTGGTCCTTTCACTATTGGCTGCTACTTCCCGGCGGATGTCAGGTGATGCAATACCGGCTAAGCAGTGTAATTTCTCCAGTGGTGTAGGGCACAGACACCCCGTGATAATGCGGCATGTCTCATTAAGAGCCACATCCACTGTTTTAGTGTGGTGAGATGTGTTCCACACTGGGCATGCATACTCAGCAGCCAAGTAGCATAGCACAAGGGCAGATGTCTTCACTGTATCTGGTTGTGATCCCCAGGTTGTGCCAGTCAGCTTTCGTATGATATTGTTTCTAGCGCCCACTTTTTGCTTGATGTTCTGGCAGTGCTTCTTGTAGGTAAGAGCATGGAAACCAATGTCTAATATGTATGGGACTGTGGGAACTGTACACCAAAACATCAGGAGGGTTTTCTACTGCTGTCTTTGAAAGCTCTTGAAAGGAAGGGAGGAAGGAGGCTGAGGCAGCTTGCACTTAGCAATAACTGCTAGGGCCCAGGAACTGAGAGGCAACTTGCAATCGCTCTTTGGTGTATGGAAGCTGCAAAAATACCAGCTTCACGCTCAGTGGATCCTTCAACCTTTTCACAGCATTCCACTTGGCTTGCTATTAATATCCAAAAAGTTCCAGTTCAGACCTCATATGTCGCACATATAAATTCTTGCTCGGTTGGAAGGAAAGCAAAACAGCCTACTACTCCCCACAGAAAGAAGCCAAAGTATCACAGAAACCACAGGAGAGCGATCAAATATTAGCAAAGGGCCTGCAGCAACCAAGGTGGGCGGAGATGGAAAATCTTCCCAAAGAAATGCTGCAAGAGAGTGGTAGTGTTTAAGAACAAAATATAATAAGAGAAAGGAGGCTGCAGGGAAAGTACGGGCCCATATATTCAAGTCTGGCATATGGAGCTGCTCCCTTCCACACCAGGATAAAGTAATGGACTAACAAACAGCATTTAGGAAAGCAGGAAGCCACAACTAGGCAGAGGATCTCCAAATGTTTTCAAGACTAATGTAAAAACTGCACCTGACTTGAACCTATGGTCCTTGGGTACAGTTGTTGTTGTTCATTTGTTCAGTCGTCTCCGACTCTTCGTGACCTCATGGACCAGCCCACGCCAGAGCTCCCTGTCGGCCGTCACCACCCCCAGCTCCTTCAAGGTCAGTCCAGTCACTTCAAGGATGCCATCCATCCATCTTGTCCTTGGTCGGCCCCTCTTCCTTTTACCTTCCACTTTCCCCAGCATAATTGTCTTCTCTAGGCTTTGCTGTCTCCTCATGATGTGGCCAAAGTACTTCAGCTTTGTCTCTAGTATCCTTCCCTCCAATGAGCAGCCGGGCTTTATTTCCTGGAGGATGGACTGGTTGGATCTTCTTGCAGTCCAAGGCACTCTCAGAACTTTCCTCCAGCACCACAGCTCAAAAGCATCTATCTTCCTTCGCTCAGCCTTCCGTAGCCTTGGGTACAGTAGCACTTGTTAAAAACTCATTCTCCTTCCTAAGCAGTACACTCACCCATTCCTTAAGCATCTCCTTGCTCCCAACATGTCCAAAGAAACCCTTTTCATTGCTTTCAGCATCCAATGAAAATCTGAGCTCATTCTGGACCTTCTCCTTCCCAACACAATCCTTACATGCCTGGGCTATATGTTGTATGTTTCTTTGATCCTATGGCCCACCCTCTCCCTCCTTGTTGTGGTTCAGCCTGTGATTGTTTCACTGCCTGCGGTTTCTGTAGATCCACAGGAGTCTGGTTCTGTTCCTGATGGGGCTGGGGATTCTGGGAATGTTAACCCAGCAGTGGATTTCCAGTTAGAGACAGGCAGACCTGAGTTAGCTTTCTGAAGGGAACCAAGGTCAGACTCTGATCGGAATGTAGTAATTGCAGATGAGGATTCTTCTGACTCCCCTGTTCTTCCAGAGTTAGATAGGAGGAGAGCAATTTGTCAACAAAGGCAAGCAGCTGAAAGGAGACGCCGCTCACAGAGACTCTTAATGAGAAGAAGGCCTCCTGAAATTTCTCAAGTGAAGAGACATAATTTTTTTAGGTATAAAGCAGGTCTGATTTGGGCTATCCTTTAGAGCAGTGGTTCTCAACCTTTTTAATGCGGTGACCCCTTAATAGAGTTCCTCATGTTGTGGTGACCCCCAGCCACAAAATTATTTTTGTTGCTACTTCATAACAGTAATTTTGCTACTGTTATGAATTGTAATGTAAATATCCGATATGCAGGATGTATTTTCATTCACTGGACCAAATTTGGCACAAAAACCCAATACTGTATGCCCAAATTTACAAAAACCCAAATTTGAATACTGGTGGATTGGGGAGGGGGGGGGGTTGATTTTGTCATTTCAGAATTTTAGTTGCTGGGATGTATAGTTCATCTACAATCAAAGGGCATTCTGAAACTCACCAATGATAGAATTGGGCCAGACTTCCCACACAGAACCTTTATGACCAACAGAAATTATTGAAAGGGTTTGGTGGGCACTGACCTTGAGTTTGGGAGTTGTAGTTCACCTACATCCAGAGAGCACTGTGGACTCAAACAATGATAGATCTGGACCATCAAAAATTGAATCAAACAAAACTTAACACACAGAACTCCCATGATCAACAGAAAATACTATAAGGGCATTGACCTTGAGTTTTGGAGTTGTAGTTCAGCTGGATGAATTGTTGCCAAATTTGGCCACATGACACCTACTAACCCAAGGAGTGACCATAACTCAAAAAAATGATTTTGTCATTTGGGAGTTGTAGTTGCTGGGATTTATAGTTAACCTACAATCAAAGAGCATTTTGAACTCCGCCAGTGATGGAACTGAACCAAACTTGACACACAGGACTCCTATGACCAACAGAAAACACTAGAAGAGTTTGGTGGGCATTGACCTTGAATTTGGGAGTTGTAGTTCACCTACATCCAGAGTGCACTGTGGACTCAAACAATGATGGATCTAGACCAAACTTGGCATGAATACTCCATATGCCCAAATATGAACACAGACAGAGTTTGGAGGAAATAGACCGTGACATTTGGGAGTTGTAGTTGTAGTTGCTGGGATTTATAGTTCACCTACAATCAAAGAGCATTCTGAACCCCACCGACGATAGAATTGGCCAAATTTTCCACACAGAACCCCCATGACCAACAGAAAATACTATGTTTTCTGATGGTCTTTGGCAACCCCTCTGACACCCCTTCTTGACCCCCCGATTGAGAAACATTGCTTTAGAGGAATCAACGTCTGGGTAAAAGGAACAAGCTTTAAGTTCCCCTCTCTCATTTTCTCATGCTATGGAATTCATGGACTCAAGGCTGGGCTTTTCCTATGTGTTTATTCCATGGACTCATGTTTTAAATATAAAGTGTTTTTCCTGGTCTCTTGTATTGCTCCAAGAATCAAGTGGTTTCACAGACTCATGTATTTTTGGATCTTTGCGATATCTGTCATGTACTTTTGATCTTCAGGAGTGTTGTGTTTTGTCAAGACTCCGGTTTAAAGATCGTGCCTGTATCCTGGTCTTATGGATTATTGCTTTCAAGTTTTTCTAAGTGCCTTATTCTTCATGGATTATATTTTGTATTGACTTTGATCTTTCTACCCCTTTTCACTGAAGCTACATTTATTCTATAATAAACTGCTTTGCTTATAAACTGAACTCTGGAGTGTGAGATTGCTTCAAAGGTGCTTTTCCAGCCCTGGTGTGCAACACTCCTGTACATTAGATTTTCAGCCTCTCGGAAAGTATCTACAAGGCAAAACCTATTTTCCCTCTAAGTCAGTGGTTCTCAACCTGTGGATCCCCAGGTATTTTGGCCTACAATTCCCAGAAATCCCAGCCAGTTTACCAGCTGTTAGGATTGGGAATTGAAGGCCAAAACATCTGGGGACCCACAGTTGAGAATCACTGATCTAAGTGAAACCCATTTTCCTAGTCATTATTGTGTTTGGGACTTCTGCATTTCGGTTTCTAAGTTTTCCACCCTTTTTGAGCTCTCTTTCCTATTAGAAGATCTAGGGAAGCCATGCTACCCCTCTATTCCGCCTTGGTTAGATCACACCTGGAATATTGTGTCCAATTCTGGGCACCACAATTGAAGAGAAATATTGACAAGGTGATATGTGTCCAGAGGAGGGTGACTAAAATGATCAAGGGCCTGGAGAACAAGCCCTATGAGGAGTGACTTAAGGAGCTGGGCATGTTTAGCCTGAAGAAGAGAAGGCTGAGAGGAGATATGACAGCCATGTATAAATATGTGAGAGGAAGTCACAGGGAGGAGGGAGCAAGCTTGTTTTCTGCTTCCCTGGAGACTATGACGCAGAACAATGGCTTCAAACTACAAGAAAGGAGATTCCATCTGAACATGAGGAAGAACTTCCTGACTGTGAGAGCTATTCAGCAGTGGAACTCTCTGCCTCGGAGTGTGGTGAGGGCTCCCTCTTTGGAAGCTTTGAAACAGAGGCTGGATGGCCATTTGTCGGGGTGCTTTGAATACAATTTTCCTTCTTCTCGGCAGGGGGTTGGACTGGATGGCCCATGAGGTCTCTTCCAACTCTATGATGCTATGATTCTACTCATGAAATTCTATGTCCATCCAATGTTCCCACACCTTTTTGAACGAACGTAGTTTGAACTTTTGGAAACCACTTTTGGAACCAAACTATGACACATCCGAAGGTGACCTGGTTACATTTTCCAAATTTTCCCATCCTATTCTTCACCACATTAAGATCTCAGATTTATCTGGTATACTTCCTGCGCTCACTTATTAGTATATAGACAAAAAAGTGTATTTCACCTTGTATGTTCGATACACCATGCCGCTCTCGACTGCACCTTGTTTTTGGATTTATTTGGTTTTGCCATAACCAAAATCATGTCTCTTTAACCACTTTTGACACCATTTAAAATGTGGAGATGTTCTGAGAAAAATGACCACATACCTCACTGGTGCGGAATATAATCCTATACTGGTACTGAGGCCCATGCTCCCGGTGGTCTTCTAGCTTCTCGCGCCTGATGCTCACAGCCACAGGACCCAGCTTCTCATCTACCCCGAAGTAGTTGGAATGCTCTAGAGAATGTAAGAGAGAGAGAGAGAGAGAGAGCGAAATGGTGGGTGGGTACCTTGATTATTTATACAGCAACAGGTTGTTTTTTCTGTATCCAACAGGTTTGGGATTTTATTGTCTTTTTAGGAATTTATATGCTTTTCTTTCAAAGTGAAAGATATCTGATTCCTGGGATGAACTACAGCCAATTAGACTGGAGTCAACTATAGGCAGCAGGAGTCTACTCTGCCTTTTGAAAAGTGATACACGAAGGACTTTGGGGGAAATGCTTCCATAGAGCACAGTTCTGTATTAAAGCAGAGTGGAAAATATATTTATTATTTATTTCCAACATTTATACCTCGTCCTTCTCAACCCCTGAGGTGGGACTCGGGGCGGCTTACCAAGACAGCAATTCGATGCCAACAATATACAAACACAATTACATATAACATTACACGATAAGTAAAAACATCAAGTTAAAACCATTTAAAACTTTATTATTCACCATATTCAAATCTGATTGGAATGGAAGCTTAAATACCACTAACTTAGCAATGTTAGGAACAGAGGCATGGCAATGAATCCGTCTATTCCAAGTACATATGCATACTGGTTCTCTATGGGCTGAGAAGGGCGGTATACAAATATAGTAAATAAATAAATAAATATTTTTTTAAATTTGACATTACTGGCAGTCTGTATTCAAGGTGGTAGTAATGACAGTTAAAGCCAAAAATGGTTTGTTTGTTTGCATGCTGCAAGCTGTTTTGTTTGCATGCTGCAGGTGTGGGACCGCAAATAAATATGTCTGTCTGAGATTAGAGATCTTCTAGTCCTCTATTGTGACAATTCAGTTTATGGAACTACTTTCTCTTAAAGTGTCCAACTGACACTTAAACTGTTGACATTTCAGCATCATTTCAGGACACGGTAGTGAGGCTTAAATGATTTTACACAGAATCACATGTACATAGTTTTGAATAGTTTTCAGAAACTTTGTTTACAAATCTGTCTTCCTTCAACTTTTTATATGGTTTAATATGTTTTTCAATGTTTCGCAATTGTAATGTTGTTTATTACATGCTGCCTTGACACCATCAACTACCAGAATTAAAAATATTTGACCCAATAAATAAGTTTTTAACAAGGAACTTCTGATGTCTCGTGCTTGCAAGTAAAGACTCAGCAATTTCTGAGGACATTTCCTGTGCAAAACATAAGACACTCTCACCTTAGCCTGGAAACATCCTAAGTATGCCTTCCCCACACTCCATACACAGAGAATCATAAAGTGACAGCCGATACCTTTTCCACAGAAGTAGTCCTGGTAGTAGCGGGCTCCCAAGTCCACATGCTCAATGCTGTAGTGCTTCAGCCTGCTGATGTTGCGTTGGAGCTCCTTTGGGACTTCCAGCACAGAAAGGCTGGCGTTCGTGCAGTAGGTGGCTGGGGAGACTTCAGCAAAGCTGCCCTCTCCACAGCCTCCCCCGCTTGGAGAACCAGCCGAGGCCTGAGAGAAACTGACATTGCGTTCCTGCTCGCCACCAATTTCATTGCGGAAATGAGGGCAGCTCAGCAGAAGATCGTTGCTGTTGTTGTCCCCAGGGTCATGGTCCAAGTTCTCCTTGTAGTTCAGGTCCTCGGTGCTGATGAAGGAAGGTGCGGGCTCCAACCCTGTTAACCCACAGGATCGGGAGGCTGTTGTGGACCCGGCCGATGCGGCCGATGCACCAGTGGTAGTGTTCCTCCGCTGTGCCACGTAGGCTCGCCGGCCCACCACTTCGTTGAGGTCAAAGAGCATGCTCTGGACATCATAGTGTGCGAAACTCTTTTGGCACAGCCAGGGTCGGCCCCCTTCCTCAGCATCCACTAAAGCCTTGCTTGATTCACCATCCCCGCGGACGTTCCGCAACTTCCTAAATATGGAATCGCCACTCCCTGCCTCTCCTTTGGAGCCTTTCTTACGGGATTTTTCCTTGTGATGAAGCGGGTACTCATCCTGATCATTCCTGGCTTCGGCTTTGGCGCTTCGAGAAGTTCTGAAGGAGTCTGGTGGCTGCGGCGGCTGCTGCTGGTCGACAGATGTCCCGCTGCGGAACTCATTCAGCATTTCATAAAAGCTCTGCTCTGAGATGCCTTGCACATCGATGGAAGAGGTACTCCCATACTCCCGGAAAAGGGGTAAGCCACTGGAGAGCCTGACCCCCCGAGGCTCAAAAGCCTCTTCCATGTCACACTCGCTGAGCGTGATCTCGCTACTGCTCCGGTTCCGTAATGGCAGGAACCCCCTTCCAGGAGACCGTGGCCAGCCATCCTGGAACTCAGTGTCCTTGGACCTCCTCCGGACCAGGCGCTGGAAGCCTCTGACCCCCGAAGAGAATGTCACGCCGCTTGAAAACTGTCCATTCTGAAAACCCCGCGGCACAGAGGTGGGGGTCTCTAGGTCTCTAGAAGTGCTGGGGTCCTTCATCCCCTCTCTCTTGGGGGGCCAGTCGGCAATCCTGGCCCGCACCCCCATTTTTGGCATGGCCGGGGTCGTCGCGTTGGGACGCGAGGAAGCAGAGCCATCTGCATGCATGGAGCAGCCATTCTGGGCCCAGAATCCAGGAGAGTAATAATCGCCACCTTTCAGGCCGGGGCCCCCAATGTCACCGCTCTCATGAACTGGTCGGTACGATGTCATAGTCTAACAGCGGTGCAGATTTTGATTCCCTCTGGGAAGGTGCCGCTCACCTCCATTGGGGCGTACAGGCCTCAGCCGTTGCTGGGAATGGTGGAGTGGTGAGATGCCAGCCTAAAAGAGTTTGCCTCAGGATTCCCTGCTGGAGGAGGCCACTCAGCCATTGCAACAATCCTCAAGCGCCAACATTCAGTAAAAAGAGAGCTGGGATTGAATTATTTTTCCTTTGCTCCTCGCTACTTCAGAGCATTATCTGCAGCAATGAATCCTTGGAGATCCTAAAAGAGAGAAGGAAAAAGAATTAAGCTGGGAATGTATATTCTTTGCAATGGCTGCAGATTCAGACAGTGGCAAACTTGGTTGCTGTGAGTTTTCCGGGCTGCATGGTCATGTTCCAGAAGCATTCCCTCCTGACGTTTCGCTCACATCTATGGCAGGCATCCTCAGAGATTGTGGAGTCCTCTGAGAGGTCAGAACTCAAAACCTCTGAGGATGCCTGCCATAAATGCAGGCGAAACATCAGGAGAGAATGCTTCTAGAACATGGCCACACAGCCCGAAAAACCTACAACAACCCAGAGGTTGAGGAGCCTGATGGAAACTAAGTAGATGAAGTTTATATATCTGTGAAATGTCCAGGGTGGGAGAAAGAACTCTTGTCTGCTTGAGGGAAGTATGAATATTGCAATTGGCCAGCTTGATTATTTATTTATTTATTTACAACATTTATATCCCGAAGGGGACTCAGGGCAGCGTACATAATTGGCATTATTCCATGCCATAACTGGCATTATTCCATGTGCATGGATCCAAATGATTAGCATTTAGTGGCCTTACAGCTTTAAATCCTGGCTGGTTGCTGCCTGGGGGATCCTTTGTTGGGAGGTGTTAGCTGGCCTTGATTTATTGTCGTCTGGAATTCCCCTGTTTTTGAATGTTAACACCTCCCAACAAAGGATCTCCCAGGTAGCAACCAGCCAGGCTTTGAAGCTGCAAGGCCATTCAATGCTAATTAAGGTGGCCAATTGCAACATTCACACATGCCTCAAGCAGACAAGAGGTCTTTCTCCAAATGAGTAGCATTTAATAGCCTTGCAGCTTAAAGCCTGGCTGGTTGCTGCCTGGGGAATCCTTTGTTAGGAGGTGTTAGCTGGCCCTGATTGACCGTTGTCTGGAATTCCCCTGTTTTTGAGTGTTAACACCTCCCAACAAAGGATCCCCCTAGGTAGCAACCAGACAGGCTTTAAGCTGCAATTTATTTATTTATTTACAGTATTTATATTCCGCCCTTCTCACCCAACAGGGCACTCAGGGCGCATTACAATTTACATATATAGGCAAAGATTCAATGCCATAGACACACAACCCATATAGATAGACAGTCAGAGGCTATTTAACATTCCAACTTTTTCTGGCCACCAGGGGAGCTGTCGCTTCACCGCCCATCTGCGACACTGATGAAGTACTTCCTCATTCCCCGCATGCTTGCTGGAGATTTATATGACCTCGTAAATTAGTTAAATTAGCCATTCAATGCTAATTAAGGCGGCCAACTGCAACATTTACACCTGCCTCAAGCAGACAAAAGTTCTTTGTCCCACTCTGGTCATTCCACAGATATATAAACTTCACTTGCCTAGTTTCCAACAGACCTCACAACCTCTGACGATGCTTGCCATAGATGTGGGCAAGATGTCAGGAGAGAATGCTTCTGGAACATGGCCATACAGCCCCAGAAAACTCACAGCAACCCAGTGATTCTGACCATGAAAGCCTTCGACAACACAGTGGCAAACTTGAGACTTAAAACTCCAAAGGAACTCAGGTTTATTATTTGGCTATTTTGGGAAACATGGCACACATACTACAGAAGTGAAGCAGAATTAAGCAGAATTAGCAGTGTCTTGACAGCAGCCCGGCTGCCCAAACAGGTCCAGGAAACTGGGTCAGAGTGTTTCTCCAAGGTCCTGTTCCTTCAGTTGCATGGTTGTCATTCAGAACCTGACAACTGACTAGCACCTGACTGCTCTCTCATCATTTCATACATGAGCACAGACACATCAACCTTGTGGTTTCTGGCATTTGATTGAGAGAGGCTTAGAAAAAGTACACTTCTACCAATCTAGATACATAAAAATGTAATGTTTGTTTGTGGGATTATCATAACTCAAAAACCACTGGATGAATTGACACTAAATTTGGACACAATACACATTATCAGGCCAACGAGTGACCATCACTCAGAAAAACAATGAAAAACACAGCGGAAGAGACTTAAAAAAAAAAAGGAAATTACAACGCATGCGCAAAAACACATATATACACAAACACACATATACACAAATATATACAGAAATATATACACACATATATGCACACACAAAACACATACACAGAAAGGGGGAAGGAAGGAAGGAAGGAAGGAAGGAAGGAAGGAAGGAAGGAAGGAAGGAAAAAATAAGGGAGGAAGGAGTAAAGGAGGGAAGGAGGGAGGGAGGGAGGGAGGGAGGGAGGGAGGGAGGGAGGGAGGGAGGAAGGAAGGAAGGAAGGAGGGAGGGAGGGAGGGATGGAGGGAAGGAGGGAGGAAGGAAGGAAGGAAAGAGGGAGGGAGGGAGGGAGGGAGGGAGAAAAGGAGGGAGAGAAAGAGGGAAAGGGGGGAAGGAGAGAAGGAAAGAAAGAAAGGTAGAGAAGCAAGGAAGGAGAGAAGGAAATAAAAAGGTGAAAGAGGGAAGGAAGGAGAGAAAGAGCGAAAGAGAGAAAGGGGGAGGGAAGGAAAGAAGGAACCAAAGAGCAAAGGAAGCGAGAATAGAAACAGGTAGAGAAGGAAGAAAGAAGAAGGGAAAGAAAAAGAGGGAAGAAAGGAAGGAAGGAAGGAAGGAAGGAAGGAAGGAAGGAAGGAGAGAAAGAAAGAAAGAAAGAAAGAGGGAGGTAGGGAGGGAGGAAAGGTTGGCCACAGCAACGTGTGGTGTGTACAGCTAGTCTAGATACATAAAAATGCAATGTTTGTTTGTGGGATTAACATAACTCAAAAACCACTGGATGAATTTACACTAAATTTGGACACAATACACATATCAGGCCAATGAATGACCATCTATATAAATAAAAATGTAATGTTCGTTTATGGGATTAACATAACTCAAAAACCACTGGGCTAATTGACACCAAATTTGGACACAATACACCTATCAGGCCAATGAGTGACCATCACTCATAAAAACACTGAAAAACACAGCAGATGAGACTTAAAAAAAACTAAAAAATATATTACAACTCATGTGCAAAACCACATATATACGCAAACATATACACATATATACACGCACAAAACACACATACACAGACTGGACCACAGCAACGCGTGGGAGGGGAAGGCTAGTATATTCATATAGCAAGTGTGAACTGAAGCCACCCGCTCCCATTGAAATAACTTTCCATGCCCAAACAGTTTATTTTCAGGATGGGGACCTCTGGAGAAGGAAACAACCCTCCCTATATAAGCCTCTCAGCAACATATTTCATGTGTTGCTATGCTACAGCTACAAGATCAGGCTTGGTATGACAATGACGCTGGTGCCACCCACCGTTTCCAAGCCCGACGTAGCCTTTGAACTTCTTCCTGCCAATTCCCCGATTTCAGTTTAAAAGTCTGCATCCAGCTCGCAGACCAGAAGGCATAACCCTGGCAGAACTACCAATTCACCAGCCAAGCTACAAACCACAGCATGCCTTCAGCCACAGCACAGCAGCTGTTACATAACAACCATGTGGCAAAGGGAGTGACTACCATCTTGGTCAAGCCACTCATGGTCAAAGAGTGAACGCAAAACACTGTGTTCTGCTGGTTGTCTTCTTCTCTGTTTGGTATAGGACACCAGAATCTGTCTTCTGTTGAGTCAAAGCACTACGTATAGCAATGTTTCTCAACCTTCCTAATGTTGTGACCCCTTAACACAATTCCTCATGTTGTGGTGATCCCTCCTCCCCCAAACATAAAAAAAATTGTTGCTACTTTACAACTGTAATTTTGCTCTGTTATAAATCATAACATAAATATCTGATATGCAGGATGTATTTTCATTCACTGGACCAAATTTGGCACAAATATTCAATACTCCCGAATTTGAATACTGGTAGGATTGGGAAGGGGGATTAATATTGTGATTTAGGAGTTGTAGTTCCTTGGATTTATAGTTCACCTATAATCAAAGAGCATTCTGAACTCTATCAAAGATGGAATTGAACCAAACTTGGCACACTGAACTCCCATGGCCAAAAGAAAATACTGGAAGGGTCTGATGGGCATTGACCTTGAATTTTGGAGTTGTAGTTCACCTGCAACCAGGGAGCACTGTGGACTCAAACAATTATGGATATGGACCAAACTTAGCATGAGTACTCAATATGCCCAAATGTGAAAACCAGTGGAGTTTGGGGAAAATAGACCTTGACATTTGGGAGTTGTAGTTACTGAGATTTATAGTTCACCTATAACCAGAGCAGTCTGAACCCCCACTAACGATAGAATGAGAAACTAGGAAAGGTCCATTGGGAACAACACCTGGAGCTGCCTCTCACTTGTCTGCCAGGTGAAAAGAGACCAGGCTGACATTGGGAATGGGAGAAATGGAGGAGAAAGATAATATATTCCACCTCAATTAAAAAACCCACAGGCGAGTGATTTCCCCCCTGCCAACGAAGAACAAGTGCAAGGCCATCAGGGCAGGCAGAGAACACAGTGTGCATGTGGCAGTCTCCTCGCCAAGTGTAGGGCCTGCCAACGAAGCGCTTCAGTGGCTCAGCTTTCCTACAAAGTCCCTTTTGTTTAGTGTTCCTCCTCTGCACTGGGCTTTGGGAACAGGGCACCTTTGAAGAGAGAAACCAATGTCACATTCACCCTCTGCAAGCCCTCCAGCCTAACGTGAGATGCAATCGCCTGGGCTCTGTGAAGTGGAGGCAGCCTCAGAATCTCAGGGTGACACCCACAAGTGAGGAACTTTGGGCACACTTTGGATGGTGTATTCATGGATACACATACACATGGGTACAGAGCTTACTGAGTTGTTCACAACCCTGCACCCATTTCACATCCACAGATTAAAAGACTCACTCCAAACTGCATGCAAAATCCACTTCAAACCAAAATATACATACAATATAGGTTAACAATTATACCATTTACAAACTGTTAGTGGAGGCTTGTAAGGTTGCTATTTCCAACAGTTCCAAGCTGGATTCGTTCTCCCAGAAAGGAGGACATTGAGGAGAGACGAAGGCCGATCCAGAGCCAAAGAACAACACAGTTCAAGGGAGAAGTTGCTGAACAGCCTCCCCACCCAATCCCCAGCCATCAGTAAGACACCAAAACAAGAGCTCTGGTCAAACAGATGGTTTCCCTCTCCTACAGTTCAGCTGCTTTCAAACGGTGGGAGTGAATAACTAGAAACATGAACAAGGCTGCAAGAGCATGCGAGGAGGAGGTCAAGAGGAGGTCAGAACCTGCACTGAGACAGGATCTTCCACTGCTTCAATCTGCGATGATGCCTTCTGCATGACTCCAGAAATATTGACAAGCGACAGGGGTTCTGCACTGAGCTATCAACTGTGGGCTGCCTGAAGTCCAAATCCCACAAGCCATGTGAGCAATTCTGCAGCTCAGATACGAAGTCAGGATCAGACCTTGGGACCTAATCCGAATTCACTTGGAAGGGAACCCTTTCAGGACAGCTTCTCCTTGCAAGAGAAAGAAAGGAAGCCTGCAGACTGCTGTTACTGGAGGAAAGAACCCCTCTTCAACTTCTTTCTATCACCACCAACATGAACAAGAAAACACTGGGTTGCAGATGTATGATATGCATGGCAGAGGCATGCTCAGTATCTGTTAACAGGCCTGGGATGGCAAAGAAGATCCTTTCTGGTCCATCTGCATCAATCACTACCTGACCTTGTCCCTGCCTGCCTCCCTCAAAAATAGTTGAATAGGGCCTCTGAGAACTGAGGCACAAAGCAGTTAACTCCACAAAGAGGTTTGCCGAGTGTAGAAACAAACAAAAGGGCTCTTCATACAAGCACAGGTTAACAGTTATCTGGAAAGTAAGGTTACAAGGCACGTAGCTCTCATGGTGAATTTTCGCGGGGGAAGTTGGTATCGCTGCCGTGTAGCAGGAAGCTAGTGGAAGCAAACGAGCACTGTCAGTCGTCAGTAGCTCATCAACTGGCATTGTGGTGAAGGTTAGGCATTGTGGTGAAGGTCTCACTGGCATAGTGGTGAAGGTCTCACAGTTCTCTCAACGTCTTCATCAGAAGCACAATGATGTCCCCGTAGATCTTCTTTCATTATTGGGAACAGATGGAAGTCAGACAGTGCTAAATCTGGACTATATGGAAGATGTATTTTGCTTGTGAAACTCGGTGGTTGCTGTCACAGAACGTCAAACTCTCACGGAAGAAGTCGACACTCTGTTTCCGCAACTGATTGTGCACAGATCTTTCAAAAGCCAGCAAAGTAATAACGTGACCCACACGTTTTTGTGAAATGCCGATTATGCTTCAAATTTCTCTCTGAGTGATACGACAATTATCCCAAATCAATCTCTCAACCTTTTGCTTGTGAAACTTGGTGGTTGCTGTCACAGGATGTCCAACTCTTTGTTTGTCACGCAAGTCAGATGTTCCAACCTCAGCATCTTTAAGCTTACTCGCCCAACGACGCAGTCTTCACATCAACACAATCACCATAAACAGCTTGCATTATCTGAATTCTGCTGTCAAGAATTCAATGACTGCACGTTACTTAAGTCGCATTGACCGACTGTCTGCGCAGGGTTCCCTAGTTTGCACTTTAACAACACAACCATTCAATGCTAAGGCTTCCCACCAAAATGGAACTGTAGAGGAGAGTCTACTGAACAAGCCAGTACCTGCCGCATACCAATACTGCCATCTGTTGAGGACTTACGAAAGTGGAGGCATTACTTTTCATTCAACCCTCGTATGTGTGTAAATAGGACTTTCACTGTCAAGAAACTTTGTTAAGCAAGGTATGCCTATACAGAGGGTGGGGGAGGCGAACAGGAACATGTGAGATAGAATTATGATCCGCAAACCAATACTACATTACTCATTGGTAGAAACACATATCGCCTGCCTCCACATCTGGCCCCAAAAGAAGGAACGGAAAACTCTTTCTTTACTGCTGCCCAGCTCAGGGGCAGGAGGCTCAAGCCAAGCCCTGGCAAGATCAAAAGAGCAAAAGCCCTTGGGAAGCTGAGTGGGCAGGAGATGCCGCCGGCAGCTCTCAGGTTTCCAAGGCGGCATTCACACTTGCGGTTGAGAGCAGCCACCGCGCTCAGCAGAAGCCGGATCCCACCCCCAGATCAGGAACTGGCACATACCAGCCTGTCTTTCTGGGCCGGTGTTCAAGGAAGAGACGAAAAATGTGAAATTCTGCTTATTAGCAACTTGCACTAGGAAAGAAAGAAAGAAAGAAAGAAAGAAAGAAAGGTATGTGCAAGGAATGTCATCCAAAGCCCAGTTGCTTCCCTGAAACTGAAAGCATCTATATTTAAATGGAGTTCTCCCCCCTCCCCCTTCCTTTAATGCAAAATGAGTTTGGGGATTTGATCAGATGAGACAATCGAGTCAACAGAGGGAAAGGGCAAAAGCAAAAGCTATTCCAATGTAAGCAAACTTTGGAAATATGACAGTTTACAAAAGGCAGCTGAGGATGGCACAGACAAGGAGTCAGGACAAATGCCTCTTTGTCAACCAGTTATTCCTGGGAACAATGGTAGCCCCACCTTCCAAGCATTGGACTCTAACCACAAGGTTGGCTGCCTCTTTTCTTTGGTTTCCAATTACCGTATATACTTGAATATAATCCAACCTGAATATAAGCTGAAGCACCTAATTGTACCACCAAAAAACCTGGGAAAACGTATTGACTCGAATATAAGCCGAGGGTGGGAAATGCATTAGGTACTGGTAAATTTCAAAATAAAAATAGATACCAATAAAATAACATTAATTGAGGCATCAGTAGGTTAAATGTTTTTGAATAATGACATAAAATTATAATTTAAGATAAGACTGTCCATTTCTGATTAAACCATTATTCTAACCATTATTGCCATAGATGCAGGCGAAACGTCAGGAGAGAATGCCTCTAGACCATGGCCATATAGCCTGAAAAAACCTACAACAACCCAGTGATTCCGCCCATGAACGCCTTTAACAATACATTATTCTAACCTTCTTCAATGTAAATGTGTATCCTTCCAATAATAATAAAGAGAGTAAAATAATGGAAATGTAATAATAAAGGAAAATAATAAATGCAATAATAACAATAATAGAGTAAACTAATAAATATATGTAATAACAATAAAGTAAAATAATAAATGTAATAATAATAACAATAATAATAGAGTAAAATAATAAATGTATGTAATAACAATAAAGTAAACTAATAAATGTAATGATAATATTAATAAATAGAGTAAACTAATAAATGTAATAATAATAATAAAGCAAAATAATAAATGTAATAATAACAACAATAATAATAGAGTAAAATAATAAATGTACGTAATAACAATAAAGTAAAGTAATAAATATAATAATAATAACAATAATAAATAGAGTAAAATAATAAATGTAATAATAATAATAATAATAATAATGAGCCCCCATTGGGGCAATGGGTTAAACCCTTATGCTGGTAGGACTGAAGACCGATAGGTTGGAGGTTTGAATCCAGGGAGAGTGCGGATGAGCTCCCTCTACCAGCTCCAGCTCCCCATGCGGCGTCAAGAGAAACCTCCCACAAGGATGGTACAAAACCAAAACATCCGGGCATGCCCTGGGAAACATCCTTGCAGACAGCCAGTTCTCGCACACCAGAAGCAACTTGCAGTTTCTCAAGTCGCTTCTGACACAAAAATAATAACAGAGTAAAATAATAAATGTAATAAAGATAACAATAGAGCGATGTAAATGTAATAAAAATAATAAATACAGTAAAATAATAAAATGTAGTAGTAGTAATAATAATAATAATAATAATAGTAACCCAGTGAAATAATATATCATTTTGATTCGAGTATAAGTCGAGGGGGGCTTTTTCAGTCTTAAAAAGGGCTGAAAATCCCGGTTCATATTCGAGTGTATACGGTAAGTAGTTTAGGAATACAGATTCATTCTTTGGTGTTACCTGCATTAACGAATACAACATATGGCTTTCAAGATGATACAAATGCAAGGTGTCTTCTCTTTGGATGAACTGAAAATTAATCTGCAAACAGATTAATTGTCTAGTGTGTTTATACCGTCTAATAAAGCGTGTTATCTCTGAATAGGTATCAGGTTATACTAAACAAGAATGTGCTTCTACCAGAAAATTATGACTAAATAAAGGTTTCCTTACGAATGATTTAAATAAATAAAACTGAGTCATTCAGGGACACAATTTCAATCATGTTTTAATCAACTTGATTTAAATGGAATCAACTCTTGCATAAAAGCTTGCTTCAGAAATCAGGTGTTGCCCGACGAGATAAAAAGGAGTACAGCCTTGCAGGGGGAAAAATGCAGGCGAACAAGAACTGATGCAAAAATAAATGCCGAGGAGGCGACTGATAATGACATTAAGGGCAACGATAAACAAAAGTCTTTGAATGCATCTGAAGCAGGGAAATGGCTAGGGAAGCAGTTGAATTATGGGAATTGAAGGAGTTAAGGGAGCATTAAAAGGAGATAAAAGAGACTTCAGAGAGGCTGAATGAATGCTTTCATCAGTCTTTGCCGCAGAAGATGTAAAATAGTGATACTCGGGTCTGAAACGATAAGAGAGTCCAAGCCACTGAGTCAAATGGTGGTGGCAAGAGATAAGGTTTTAGATCTCATGGATGAATTGAGACCAAGCAAATCAATGGATCCAGATGTATTTATCAAAGAGTTCTTAAAGGACTCAAACACTAAACAAAATGCTAATCTTATAACATGGCCCTAAGATTAGTTTTCGTACCAGACAGCAGGAAAATGGTCAGTGGAAGTTTTTTTTTTTTTTTGTATAAATTTTTATTGAGTTATCTAGTGAATACAACGAAAGAGGGAGAACACTCAAAAGAAGATAGAACAGTGTGAAAAAAAGAAAGATATTATAAAGACAATGAATATATATAAAAAAATAGAGAAAGAGACAAGACAAAAAATATATATATATATAAAAAAAAAGGGGGAAAAAATTATATACTAATTAAAAAGATATAAAAAAGGGTTGACTTCCATCTCATCATCAGGTGCAGTGTCTCTGAAATAAAATTGTTCCCAAAAATTTTAAAATCAGTCTCTTAGTTATTTCCTTCTTTCTCATATTTATCATAAAGTGTCCATTCTGTTCTCTTTATCGGATTTCCAGTATTTTTTTTCAACAAAAAAGTTAATTCGTCCATCTCTCTTATTTCTCTGGAAGTTTTAAAATGAGATCCAGGAAAATTATAGCTGTGTTATAGGTAAAATAATGGAAAGAGTTAGTAAAAATAAAACTGTTGTGATGTGCCTCCAAGTCGTTTCTGACTTATGGTGACTAGAGTGGACTTATCATGGGATTTTCTTGACAGGATTTGTTCAGAGGGTGTTTGCCTCTCTGACTTCGTCTAAATCAGTGTTTCTCAACCTGGGGGTCGGGACCAAAAGGGGTTTCACATGAATTACCAAAGATCATCAGAAAACACATATTCCTGATGGTCTTGGGAACACCTTTGACAGAGAAGGCTGAAGATCTCTCCAACTGTCCTTCTCTTCCTTTTTGGAAACAGACGGCAAATCCTTCCATCCAAAGCCCTCTTCCTGCTCTTTGGAAGTAGGTGAACTACAATTCTAAAATTCAAGGTCAATGCCAACCAAACCCTTCCAGTATTTTCTGTTGGTCATGAGAATTCTGTGTGCCAAGATTGATTCAATTCCATTGTTGGTGGAGGTCAGAAAGCTCTTTGATTGTAGGTCAACTATAAATCCCAGCGACTACAACTCCTAAATATCAAAATCTGTTTTCCCCAAACTCCACCAGTGCTCATATTTGGGCATATTGAGTAATCATGCCGAGTTTGGCCCTGATCCAACATTGTTTCAATACACAAAGCTCTCTGGATGTAGGTGAACCACAACTCCAAAACACAAGGCCAATGCCCATCAAACCCTTCTGTTTTCTGTTGGTCATGGAAGTCCTGTGTGCTAAGTCTGGTTCAATTCCATCGTTGGTGGAGTTCAGAATACTCTTTGATTGTAGATGAACTATAAATCCCAACAACTACATCTCCCAAGTGACAAAATTGATCCCCCACAACCCCACCCGTTCTGTGTGCCAAGTTTGGATCAATTACATTGTTGGTGGAGTTCAGAATGCTCTCTGATTGTAGGTGAACTATAAATCCCAGCAACTACAACTCCCAAATAACAAACTCAATCCCCACCCCAACAGTATACAAATGTGGGTGTATCAGGTATTTGTGCCAAATTTGGTCCAGTGAATGAAAATACATCCTGCCTATCAGATATTTACATTACGATTCATAACAGTAGCAAAATTACAGTTATGAAGTAGCAACGAAAATAATTTCATGGCTAGAGGTCACCACATGAGAAACTATATTAAAGGGTCACAGCATTAGAAAGGTTGGGAACCACTGCTCTAAAGCCAACAAAGTAACATTTGCTCAAAGTTGCCCAATGCGTTTCCATGGCTGAGAAGGGACTGAAATCCTGATCTACAGGTCCATAGTCCCATAGGATTCGGATGACCCTGGAGAAGTCATACTTTCAATTTCAAGAGAAAGCAGACATGATGTCTTAGATATATCAAAAAAGATAATGTAGTACAAAGCTTTCCAAACGTTTCATGTTGGTGACACACTTTTTAGACATGCATCATTTTGTGAGATAGCTACATGTTCTCTCCAAGATCGGAAGCAGAACACTTCTCCTTTTGGAACAGGTTATTTTCACTTTGTGGGCTACACATGGGAAATTATTGGCAGAAGTGAAAAGAAAATACAGGATACATTTTAGGTTTCATCAGGACATGTTTGTATGCTCACACACACATACATACGCATACATATACGCACACACACATACAAATAAACACACACGCACACCCCAACAGACACTTTTCCCACACTCAGAAAGGAGAGGAGACCTCCTTACGTTGGTTCCAGCTGCTGATAAACAAGAGGCTTGGAAATGGCATCCATCGTGAGTCAGCACAACAAAAGGCTGGACCGTGCCCCTCCAAGTGACCTACTTTGAGGTCGAACTCTGAGTAGATTTTGTTCCCAGGCTCCTAATGAGAACAGCATCACCACCATCACTGCACTATTTCCTTTTGCTATGGGCAACCATGGCATCACCAAAAGAAAAAAATATTCACAAACACAAGCATGGAGCGCTCAAAATTCCTACTTCAGACTTCAATCTCTCTCTCTCTCAGTCTCTCTCTCTCTCTCTACACACACACGCACACACAAACACACACACTAGCTGTCCCCTGTCACACATTGCTGTGGCCCAGTCTGGTGATCTGGAAAATAAATTAATGAGAAAGTGTTGGTTTCTAATATATGTAATTTATTTATGCTTGTGGGTAAACACTGTTTCTTGTTGTTTCTTTGTCAGTGTTGATATAGAAATTGTCTAGTTTGCCTACTCTGGAACATGCAACATATAATTGTCCTTCTTTAGGGGTCTCTTTCAAATCTAGGATACTATATCTGTGTGTGAATCATATCTATCTATCTATATCTATGGCTGGACGGCTCTTTGTCAGTAGGATTTGATTATGTTTCCTTGCCCTGGTGAAGGAAATTGGGAGGGGGTGTTAGAAGGGTCTCTAAAGACTACAAGAAAACACAGTATTTTCTGTTGGTCATGGCAGTTGTGTTTGGAAAGTTTGGCCCAATTCTATCGTTGGTGGGGTTCAGAATGCTCTCTGATTGTACATGAACTATAAATCGTGGTAACTACAACTCCCAAATGTCAAGGTCTATTTTCTCCAAACTCTATCTGTGTTCATATTTGGGCATATGGAGTATTCATGCCAAATTTGGTCTAGATCCTTCATTGTTTGAGTCCACACTGCTCTCTGGATGTAGGTGAACTACAATTCCAAAACTCAAGGTCAGTGCCCACCAAACCCTTCTAGTATTTTCTGTTGGTCATGGGAGTTCTGTGTGCCAAGTTTGGTTCAATTTCATCGTTGGTAGAGTTCAGAATGCTCTTTGATTGTAGGTGAACTATAAATCCCCGCAACTACAACTCCCAAATGTCAAGGTTTATTTTCCCCAAACTCCACCAGTGTTCACATTTGGATATATTGACATATTGGACATATTTGGACTCCCAAATGACAAAATCAATATTTTTGAGAGATGGTCACTCCTTGGGTTAGTAGGTGTCTTGCAGCTAAATTTGGTGGCAATTCGTCCAGCAGGTTTTCAGTTATGATGTCACTCAAAGCGAACAGATCATTTTTATATACATAGAGACTAGCCATCCCCTGCCATGCGTTGCTGTGGCCCAGTCTGTGTATATGTGTTTTATGTCTATGTGTATATATGTGTGTTTGTGTGTATGTGTGTGTGTGTGTATATATATATGGTTTTGTGCATGCGTTGTAATATATATATATTGGGTTTTTGGTTTTTAAAGTCTTTTCTGCGATGTTTTCCAGTGTTTTTTGAGTGATGGTCACTCGTTGGCCTGGTGGGTGTATTGTGTCCAAATTTCGTGTCAAATCACCCAGTGGTGTTTGAGTTAGGTTAATCCCACAAACGAACATTACATTTTTATTCATATAGATATAGAAATCATGGCACGGCAGATAGTGGCTTCTTCTTGCATACTCTCTTCACCCATATGTTGGCAATTTATACTGTGAAGACATCCTCCTTCAAAAGACTGATTTCCGAGACCCCTTTGCCCAAAGGCTCATCTACCAAAACTTCCAAGAACCTTGGCAAAACTGCCATGTGGCCCCCTCCTTAGCTAGGAGCACCCCAAAAAAAGCATTTCAACTAACGTGACCCCAGAACACAGCAGGGGGAAGCGAGTCACTGAGATAATCCAAAACGACAACCTTCATGTAGAATCATGCCAGGCTGCTGATATACTCGCTGCTTCAGCCCTGTTAAAGAAATCACGGTGTCTGGTTTCATTTGGGGATCACAACATTGTGAACTCCGAATTCATCTAAGGCTCAGTAGGCTGGAAGAACCCTGGAAACCCCATCTCCCTCAACAACCACCAACACCCTCAGACGAGAGAATCTGTCTGTCTGCCAGAAGTGGAGAAAGCAGAGCCAGACATTGCTTCCAAAGTTAAACCAGATCTAGAGGTAAGCCTCATGTAAAAATCAGATAGGTGAATTGTCAACCTCTCCCACATCCACAGCTCCCCAAAAGGTTGAAGAATGGTTCCCTGTACACCCAAAACCTCTGCTTCTGTTATGGTAGGGTTTTTTTCAACATTCCTAATGCTGCGACCCCTTAATACAGTTCCTCATGTTGTGATGACCCCCAAACATCAAATTATTTTCATTGCTACTTCATAACTGTAATTTTGCTACTGTTATGAATTGTAATGTAAATATCTGATATGCAGGATGTATTTTCATTCACTGGACCAAATTTGGCACAAATATATGATATGTCCAAATTTGAATACAGTTGAATACAGTTGTATTGCTTCTCCAAACTGTATTCTAAAATCCATACAGTTATACCCCACCGGGTTTCGCCCAAACATGCTAGCTGACCTACATTACCAGCTGCACATAATAATTAGCATCATAAGGTTTTTTTTAATGCACACTTGATCCTGCTACGACCTACTGTAACAGAAACATCATCTACCTTCCAAGCCAAGATCATGTGCAGGATGCTTGCTTAAGCGGGAGTGGATTTATTCAAGTGTCTTCCCCATGTGGCAGATGGGTAAAGTCTCATACCACTAATGTGCTAACTAATTCATGGTGGTAGAAATGTTCAAGGAGTAGTCAGATATCTTCCTGAGCTGACATAAACCACAGACACACATAGAAACTCTTTTGCTTATAATTATTTTTATGTGTATCTGTGGTTTATGTCAGCTCAGGAAGATACCATATCTTACTCCATGAACACTTCTGCATTTGAGATAAGACCATTGGCCATTCACAAGAGCAGCAACTGTGGATAAATATTCACAGCAAAGCCAGAAAGTCTAGTTAACACCTGCAGTGAGGCAAAAAGAAACAGAAAACCAAAACTTTGGTTCCTTCCAAGTACAAAACAAATCGGATCTGTTAATGATTCCTAGAACTAGAATAAACACACAGACACAAGGTTGGCTTCAGGCCAGGGTGGGACTCGCACATATTTTCAGAAGCAAGCAAAGATCCAGAGAAAAATGTAATTAGTGTTGTCGAAAGCTTTAATGGCCAGAATCACCGGGTTCTGTGAGTTTTTCCTTTGAGTTTTTCCAGGCTGTATGGCCACGCTCCAGAAGCATTCTCTCTTGACATTTTGCCCACATCTATGGCAGGCATCATCAGAGGTTGGGAGGTCTGTTAGAAATGAGGCAAGTGAGGTTTATATATCTGTGGAATATCCAAGGTGGGAGAAAGAACTCCTGTCTGCTTGAGGCAAGTGTGAATGTTGCAATTAGTCACGCTGATGGCGTTGTAGCTTCAAAGCAGTGCCTAAACACAAATCAAGGAATATGAAAGGCTTTGCAGACTGAGAAGTCAGCCATAGCAGAGCACCTGATGAACCAACCTGGACGCAGCATATTATTTGAGAACACACAAATGTTGGACCACTCTAACAACCACCATGTCAGACTATACAGAGAAGCCATTGAAATCCACAAGCAGGTGGACAATTTCAATAGAAAGGAGGAAACCATGAAAATAAACAAAATCTGGCTGCCGGTATTAAAAAAACTCTAAAATCAGGACAGTAAAGAAAGAACAACACTTGGAAAACAGGGGAGTTCCTGATATGAAACAATCAGGGCCAGCTAACACCACCCAACAAAGGATTCCCTGTCAGCAACCAGCCAGACTTTCAAGTTGCAAGGCCATTCAGTGCTAATCAAGGTGGCCAATTGCAACATTCATACTTTCCTCAAACAGACAAGAGTTCTTTTTCCACCCATGACATTCCAGATATATAAACCTCACTTGCCTAGTTTCCAACAGACTTCACGACCTCTGAGGATGCCTGCCATAGAGTGGGCGAAACGTCAGGAGAGAATGCTTCTGGAACATGGCCATATAGCCTGAAAAACTCACAGCGACTCAGTGATTCAGGCCATGAAAGCCTTCGACAATGCATGGCTTGAATGCAAGGGGAAGTGCAGCGGGAGAGCTCACTTAAAACACGAATGGCAGGGTGGGCGAAATGTCAGGAGAGAATGCTTCTGGAACACGGCCATGCAGCCCAGAAAACTTAAAGCAACCCCAAAATGTGAAACATATTGTATGTAAACCTAAAGCTACACAGGGCTCTTGCCTGAGGAGCAGTGAGAAATGGATGTGCCAAGGACATTAGAGCAAGTGTGTGGTGCTAAGGAACCACCAGCATACACTTGATCGTGGCCCTTGACCTTTTGAAATCCAGCAGAGAGATGGGTAGGAGATGGGTAAAGAGGACTAGCCACATACCAATGGACAAAATACAGAAGTACAGCGTAACTTGGATCTGCAGTTCACGTAAATGCATTAGAATTCTCTAGCAGAGAATGCAAAGTAGATCACCAAACTGGAAGGAACTCCCAGAGATGCAATGGGTTAAACCCTTGTGCAGGCAGGACTGCTGACTGAAAGGTTGGTGGTTCGAATCTGGGGAGCGGGGTGAGCTCCCATCTGTCAGCTCCAGCTTCCCATGTTGGGACATGAGAGAAGCCTCCCACAGGATGGTAAAACATCTCGGCAACCCTTGGGCAACATCCTTGCAGACGGCCAATTCTCTCACACCAGAAGTGACTTGCAGTTTCTCAAGTCACTCCTGACACAGGAAAATAACAACAACCCCAAACTGGAAATCCCAAAATCCAACCGAGTGGATTCAGGACAGTTGAAGCAGTGTTGCAGTAATAGAGATGTACAGTTCCGATATGCCAGCATTATTTCTGCTTTAAGAACGCAAACATTCCTGCTTCTTCAGTGTGCCGGTGTGATATTTCTGAATTGGTGTTTATCAACCAATAATTCCCAATGTATTTTTAAAGCTTTACACATAGTGACAGACAATGTGCTTCATGCATTTCCTAGCCCTTTGAACACACTGTTCATGTTTTTATGTGTGCCATCCATGAATAGTTATGGGGTGTGTGTGTGTGTAGGCGGATAGAAAGAGAGACACGATCTGCCAACAACACTTTAAGCATCCACTAAAAGGAGTTCAAGTACACCAAAGTGATGCCCCCATAAATTTGTCAGTCTTTTAAGGTGACACAAGACTCTTTGGGTATTTTGGTTTTAAAAATACACATGTTTAGCAGTCCTAATGTGTCACTTGCAGACCCATTCCTGGGAGCCACGCCAGCCCTAACAGCTTGCTTTAGAAGCAAATTTAATTGTCATCGATCCTCCTCTTCGATATGTGCTAAGGAGCCATCGGCTTCCCATAAGGGGAGATGTCACACCACCCAGAAAGCGACAAAGTGATGGCAGCCAATTCCCAGCTGAAAGGACATCCTTGGGACTTCGGTGGCCAATCTGACTGTGTTAACAGCAACAGTGACTTCAGTGTTGGCTTCGAAGAGAGAGAAATGTATGTACAATCTAAATAGAAAGTCCACAATAAAGAAAAAGAAAGTGCCACATTGGCAATGGCAAAACGAAGCCATCTCTTTGAATCGGTGGTTCTTAACCTTCCTTACAACCTTCCCCTTAACACAGTTCCTCATGTTGTGGTGAACCCCGATCATAACATTATTTTCGCTGCTACTTCATAACTGTAATTTTGCTACTGTTATGAATCGCCATGTAAATATCTGATTTGCAAGATGCATTTTCATTCACTTGACCAAATTTGGCACAAATACCCGATATGCGCAAATTTGAATACTGGTGGGGTTGGAGCTGGGATTAATTTTGTCATTTGGGAGCTGTAGTTGATGGGATTTATAGTTAATGATGAATTGAACCAAACTTGGTACACAGAACTCCCACAACCAAGAGAAAATGCTGGAAGGGTTTGGTAGGCATTGACCTTGAGCTTTGGAGTTGTAGTTCACCTACATCCAGAGAGCACTGTGGACTCAAACAATGATGGATCTGGACCAAACTTGACACGAATACTCAATATGTCCGAATGTAAATGCTGGTGTAGATAGGAGAAAATAGACCTTGAATGCTCTTTGAGTGTAGGTAAACTATAGATCTGAGAAACTACAACTTGCAAATTACAAAATCACACCCACCCCACCAGTAGTCCAATGTGGGCGTATCGGGTGTTTATGCCAAATTTGGTCCACTGAATGAAAATACATCCTGCATATCAGATATTATTTACATTACAATTTATAACAGTAGCAAAATTAGAGCAAAATGAAGTAGCAACTAAAATAATTTTATGGGGGTCACCACAAGATGAGGAATTGTATCAAAGGGTCACAGAATTAGGAAGGTTGAGAAACACTGCTCTAGATAGAACAAAAGATCTGCAGGGATTTTTCAAAGATTTCTTTTGCAGGGATGGGGAGGGAGAAGGGTCAATTTTAAGCATTTTGTTACCCAGCCACACATGCAAAAGGAAAACAGAGAGCAGGTGTCCCACCCTCCCCTCTTCTGGGCGCTCTCACGAAGAATGGCATGCCACAATGAGATGGCCAAGAACCAACGCAGCAGAAGGAATGCATAGAACCGCTTCGTTCTGCTGCGTTTACACCGTGGGCAAGAGCTCTCTTCAATAGCAATTAAACACACCGAAATTGCTTGGGAAGAGTAAGGAATGTTTGCACGGTGAATAGAAGGGACAACAGGCAGAACAGCCCTTAAAAACAAGGGGAAGGGAGGAAAGAGAGCAGGGAGATGGAGGAAAAATGCAAGGGACTGAAAAACACAATGGAGTCCCCCTTGGGGCTCAGGAACGCTGGCCTCTCTGGTCAGGAGTTCAAAGACCTTGCCTGACTGCCATGGTAGCCAAACGTCTGATAAAGGGATGGTTCAATAAGCAATTCTCTCTCATGTTTACTTGGAATCTATTTTCTTGCCATCAGATTCCAATTGTGACTCTTGAAAGCAGACGAAAATAAGTTTGGTTCTTCTTCCACAGTACGGGTGGAACAGAAAGTGTAAATGAAAAGCCATGACATATATTTTTTGGAAAATGTATCTCCATAACCATTTGGGAAAAAAGGGATTTATAACCTTTTTGGAAAAACCATTGGTCACTGGAAAGGCAAGACCTTGTTAGAAGTCACAACCTTTTTGGAAAAATGGCATTCACCAGCATTCATGCAAGGCAAATAGGTCTCTCAGTTGTTAAACTGATGTACCAAGGGGGGACAATCTTACTCGGACAATCATGGAGATTAAGATCCTCCCTGCTTTCCATCCTGCCATTGTCACAGGCACGATTGGTGGAGATGAGAGACGGGCCTTCTCGGTGATTGCTCCCCGACTATGGAACTCTCTTCCTGGTGAGATCAGGTCGGCCCCCTCCCTCCCGCCCTTTAGAAGGTTGGTAAAAACTTGGCTGTGGGCCAAGCTTTTGGGACAGGGCAATGAAGCGGCAATGGGAAAGATGACAGGGCCAATTGGATTTGATGCGGATGACTAGGATGGTTTTAAATGGTGTTATTTTAAATCATGTATTTTAATATTTCGATAAATGTTTTTTAATGTTTATGTATTGTATCCAGGCACTGAATGTTTGCCGTGTATATGCTGTGCTCCACTCTGAGTTCCCTTCGGGGTGAGAAGGGTGGAATAGAAATGTTTTAAATAAATAAATATGGAGGCTAAACAGAATGGGATCCGATATCTTTGTCTATTTTCCGGGCCCAATTCAGGTGCAAGTTATCACCTACAAAGCTCTAAACGGTTTGGGACCTGCCTACCTTCGTGACCGTATCTCCATGAACCAACCCGGGCCCTTCCATCTTTGGGGGAGACCCTCCTTTCGCCCCTGCCAATCTCACAAGCCTTCTCCTCTGTGGCTCCCTGACTCTGGAACACATTACCTGGAGAGATCAGGAAAGCCCCTACACTAGAAACGTTTAAAAAGAACCTTAAAACCTGGCTCTTCTGCTACGCCTTTGGCGAGTAGGTGCACAACATGACACTATTGCTCTCCTCAACGCTTCTGTCACTGGAGTACACGCCCCCCAAATGGGAAGTTTAATTTCACAACCCAGTGTGTTTTTTATGAGTTCCCTGCAAATAACCTGCTCCTAGTTTTATCTCATTAGTGTTCCGTCTTCCAGGAGCTTGGTTTGCATTTGCCCCTTAGTTGCATGAAATAGCATCCTTTTGCATTTTCCCCAGGGTTGCTACAGTCTTAGCATCACCCTGAAAGTTAACTATTAACAGAGGCTTAAAGCCAACCTGCAAAGCCTTTTGCAGCTATTTGCTTAAAAAAGTATCTCTTTGGTCCAGAGACCGCCCTTTCCCCCCGGGGATGAGATCTCCATTTTGGAGAAGCTCTCCTGCCTTCTTCAGTTTAGAAAAAAGCCTCAGATGTGCTGGTGGCCAAGCTAGGCAGCTCGGACAGGCCATCGCGAGTACTTACCCTCCTGCCTTTGAAACTGGTGCTGAGCTCAGATAGGGGAAGACCTGCTCTTTCTAAAGATAGCAGCTCAGCGCTGGGGCAGAGAATATCTCAGGATTTCTCTGCCATTGGGAGAGGCTCTATTACTTCATCCCCAAACTAACCTTGAGCTTAGATAGGGAAAGACCTGCTCTTTCTAAAGATAGCAGCTCAGGGTTAGGGTAAAGAATCCCAGGATTTTTCTGCCGTTGGGGGAAGTCAACTCAGCAGCTGAAGAAAGAAGGAAGGAACACCTATATAATTTCACAAGTTGACTGTGTTTGTAACTGCAACAAGCTGTGCCAAGTCTGTCAAGGACTTTGAGAAATAAATGTTCTGCTTGATGTTCAAATCTGGAGTGGCCTCAGTGGCTGAGAATCCTGAGCTTCTAAGTAAGGCACCCGCAGTTCACCCGGATAAAGAGAGAAGCACATCTTAGTCAACCTTATAGTGTCTGGGTGTGATGGCACAATTAGTGTTTTTAACATTTTATCCTGTATATGCGGCCCATCCACTGTTACTGCGACTGTGTTTATTGTAATGTAATTTTGTTGCTGTATTCATATGTGTTTCTTTTTTTTAATGTAATTTTGATTATGTTGGTTGTTGTTTATGTTTTGGTTTTATTTCAATGTACTATGTAAGCTGCCATGTAAGCCGCTCCGAGTCCTCATTGGGGAGATGGTGGCAGGGTATAAATAAAGATTATTATTGTTGTTGTTGTCCTTCCTTCTTTCTTTTTGTAATGGACTAAGCAAGCAATAGCCTTACAACATAGTCTGTTGCAGTTACCTAGTTCTCCAGATGCAGTTAGTCAGTTTGCTTTTGAAATAAAGGAACAGTGTGCAGCTGCTAAGTTCATCACAGCAGAAGCATTGAACAGGATGCATCTCACTATTATTCTTTCATTTTTGCCATCAAGTGATCCTTCACCCCCTCTTTTCCCACCCAAATCAATGCTCTTACTGTTTCTTTGTGAGTAGGGAAACAGATCTGATATTTTTTAAAAGCCCTACAAGAAAACGGCTGACTGGCCCTCCCCATTATGGCTTCCGCAGCCCTCTACTCAGGCTGGATTTCCTTTCAGCGAAAACCAACATGTAATGGGGATTTGGATGTGAGGTGGTGGGGAAAAAATCCTAAAGTATAGCAGAAGTCAAAAGTGTATATGGTTGGTGTTAGAATCATAGAGTTGGAAGAGACCTCGTGGGCCATCCAGTCCAACCCCATTCTGCCAAGAAGCAGGAAAATTGCATTCAAAGCACCCCCGACAGATGGCCATCCAATCTCTGTTTCAAAGCTTCCAAAGAGGGAGCCTCCACCACACTCCGAGGCAGAGAGTTCCACTGCTGAACAGCTCTCACAGTCAGAAAGTTCTTCCTCATATTCAGATGGAATCTTCTTTTTTGTAGTTTGAAGCCATTGTTCCAAGTCCTAGTCCCCAGGGCAGCAAAAAACAAGCTTGCTCCCTCCCTCCTATGACTTCCTCTCACATATTTATACATGGCTATCATGTCTCGACATGTGAGTGTGGAGAAGAGCAAACCACTGGCCACCTGCTGCAATGCAACCTGAGCCCTGCCACATGCACAATGGAAGACCTTCTTGCAGCAACACCAGAGGCACTCCAAGTGGCCAGCTACTGCTCAAAGGACATTTAATCAACTACCAAGCTTGCAAACTTTGTGTTTCGTCTGTTTGTTTTGTGAAAAATGTAATACAACTGTCTGGTTGCTCCTGACACTATAAATAAATAAATAAATAAATAAATAAATAAATAAATAAATAAATGTCTCCTCTCGGCCTTCTCTTCTTCAGGCTAAACATGCCTAGCTCTTTAAGCCGCTCCTCATAGGGATTGTTCTCCAGACCCTTGATCATTTTAGTCATCCTCCTCTGGACGCATTCCAGCTTGGTGTTTAAACACTGCGGTAAAAACAAAGCATTGGCATCCGAAGATCATGGTGCCTATGGCTAGTTTGACTTTCTAATCCTAAATCCTCAATATCGCAAAATTCCTCTGCCCCCTCAAAGGTCCATTCAAGTTGAAGTCCTCTGTTAAACCACATGCGAAAACGTCACGTTGTACTTCTGGCTTTTATAAAGCACCAAATTAATATTCCAAGCAACCCTGAATGGTACACCACATTTACAGATAAGCCTGGAGCTTTTTCCCTAAATTTCTGCACCGGAAAGAGAGGGATTTAGGCCAGGAAGCAGCTTGTAAAATCCAGAGATGTTTTACATTTGTCATTTCATACACATCAAATTCTCGTCTTAAGAAGCAATAAGGGATACTATTTGGGGGGAGAAGGGTGGGGTATAAATATAGGAAATAAATAAATAAATGAATAAATAAATTTTACAAATCTATTTGCCAGAAATTATTACCCCAGATCTGACTAGCATTGAAATAAAAACAGCTATGACAAATACATGGTACAATCCACTACCTCATATCAGTCATGCTCATATCCCCCAGTGGCGCAATTGGTTAAACCCTTGTGCCGGCAGGACTGCTGACCGAAAAGTTGGTGGTTCGAATCCAGAGAGCGGGGTGAGCACACAGACAGCGTTCGTTTCCTTTAAAAGAAAAGGATCGTGCAGCCAGTCCTAATATTTTTCGGGTGGCAAAATTGGTATTTTAGCTGTTCTTCGCATAATAGTCGCACCCCGCCTCTTGATGCCTCGCTCACTCATATGCTTGCATCTTTTTTCACCGCATAATGGTCTCATCTCCTTTTTTCAACAAGTGCAACTATTATGCTGTGAAATATGGTAAATACTCTATTTTGCATTCATTGTGCTTGGAGCCCAAGTGGGAAGCTCCCAAGATGCACTGGGATAGGCTTTTGAGACTTCTATCCCTCATATCTATCAGCTCCAGCTTCTCATGTGGGGACATGAGAGAAGCCTCCCCTAGGATCGTAAAACATCCAGGCGTCCTCAGGCAATGTCTTTGCAGACTACTGACCAAAAGGTCAGAGGTTCGAATCTGGGGAGCGGGGTGAGCTCCCATCTGTCAGCTCCAGCTTCCCATGCAGGGACATGAGAGAAGTCTCCCACAGGATGGTAAAACATCTCCTGGGCAATGTCCTTGTAGACGGCCAATTCTCTCACACCAGAAGCAACTTGCAGTTTCTCAAGACACTCCCGACACACACAAAAAGTCGCACTTCAACTTGTTATTTTTTCAAACAAGTTTCTAATACCACTGAAACTGGGCTGGACGTGGGGCAACCTTCCCAATGGCCTAGTGAGGCAGTTGGCAAGTGGTTGCTGATTCTGCACCATTCAGGGATTTACTGCCAGATTTTGGATTAGTCTTCCATAAGACCTAAAACCAGGCTCCATAGACAAGGTTTAAGAACTTTGAGCAGCTTTCTGCACTGAGATGGTGAATTGCCAACAGTTTCCTTGCAGCCCACATTACCCACCCTACTGCCCTGCCTGCCAAGGCTTCTGCTAAAGCAATGAAACACTCGAGTGCTTCCTGCCGGCCCAGGTTGTTTAACCCAGTAATTGGCATGATAAATAATGCACCGTGGTAATTCCTGACAAGACAACTACGGCGGCAGCCAGACATTAACCTCAGGCCCCAAGGCTTTCGGAAATCACAGAGGCCTCTCCGTGTGTGTGTTAGAGAACCAGGCAGCGGAACAAAAGGAGCCCTCTTTGGATAATTGGCAACCACTACAATCAGGAGGCATAACCACGGCACATTTAGACAAAGTGTCTTAGATTGGGCAGAGCATTTTCGGCACATCTTCACATCCATCCTGTAAAGATAGTTCACCTTAAGGACTAGGGTATTAGCAGAGCAGTCATGTGTGTTTGCCTTCTAAGAGCACATGCGCGTGTGCACACAGACAGCATTAGCTTCCTTCAAAAGAAAAGGATCATGCAGCTCAAGGCTTGTGAATTTTCCTCCAGTCCTAATATTTTTGAGGTGGCAAAATTGGTATTTTTGCTATTCTTCGCATAATAGTCGCACCCTGCACCTTGAAGTCTCACTCACCTGCATGCTTACATCTATTTTCACCGCACAATAGTTTCATCCTCTTTTTTCAACAAGTGTGACTTTTTCTTTCTTTTTCTTTTCTTTAGACGATCCCTCGTTGTCCGAGTAGGATAGTCTTCCAAAATCAGTGTACTGGTGGGTCTGTAGGTGACTGTGGAGCCCTATTCTTGATCTGCATCTTCTCCCACAGTGAGGGCATTGGTTTCCAGGTGGGAGGCGGTCTCGATCAGGGTTAGCTTGACGCACCTTCCTCTTGACACATTTCTCTCTTTTGCCCTCTATTCGTGCCTCTTCAAATTATACAGCACTGCTGGTCACAGCTGACCTCCAGCTGGAGTGCTCAAGGACCAGGGCTTCCCAGTTCTCAGTTTCTATGCCAGAGTTTTTAAGGTTGGCTTTGAGCCCATCTTTAAATCTCTTTTCCTGCCCGCCAACATTCATTTTCCATTCTTCAGTTCAAAGTAGAGCAACTACTTTGGGAGGCAGTGGTCCGGCATCTGGACAATGTGGCCGGTCCAGTGGAGTTGATGACGGAGGACCATCGCTTCAATGCTGGTGGTCTTTGCTTCTTCCAGCACGCTGACATTTATCCGCCTGTCTTCCCAAGAGATTTGCAGGATTTTCCGGAGGCAGCGCTGATGGAATAGTTCCAGGAGTTGCATGTGATATCTGTAGAAAGGCATATAGCAAGGTTGGGAGGACAATAGCTTTATAAACAAGCACCTTGGTATCCCTACGGATGTCTCGGTCTTCAAATACTCTCTGCTTCATTTGGAAAAAAAAGCTGCGCTCGCAGAGCTCAGGTGGTGTTGTATTTCAGTGTCAGTGTTGACTATAAGTGTGACTATTACGCTGTGAAATACGGTAAATTTTCTACTTCGCATCCATAATGCTTGGAGCCAAAGTGGGAAGCTCCCAAGATGCACTGGGATCCGCTTTTCACACCTCTATCCCTTATATTCTGGCAAATCATTACCCAGGAGCCATAGAGATGGAAAGAACACTCAAAATTATTCTTAAAGATAGTTGAAAAACATTTTTTTTCCAAATGTCAAGAAGCTCTAATGAGAATTCAGGTCTCATAAGATTCTCTGCAGTTTGGGATTTCGTTGACAAAAATGCACACAGTTATTTTATGGAGAAAATAAGATCTTGGGCGGTTTGATGTGCAAATTATGCATGGAATGATTTCTGAAGACTTTGTCGCAGTAAGAACAAAATTGCTCACATTACTTGTTGCTGCCTTCAAAAAGAAAATAAGTATCCCCAAGGCACAGGCACACGTTGAAGGCATGCAACCTGGTATCTTCATGGGGAGAGAGAAGATTTAGCTGACTGGCACCATAAGGAATGTGTTGTACCCATTTGCACCAGAACTGAAACTAATGCTCTCTCAGGAAGGAGAAAGCTGGGCTATGTGGCCTATCAACCTAATCTGTTAGCTTCTCCTTTCATTGCTACTTCCATTTTAGTGCCTTCCGAATGGGCTTGAGGTGCTGGCCTTCCTGATGTTAACTGGAGCGAATTATAGGGAGCGTTCAACCCCCTATTTAAACAGCTCCACTTTCTGCCGATAAGTTTCCGGTCCCAATTCAAGGTGCAGGTTATTATCTACAAAGCCCTAGACAGTTCGGGTCCAGACTGTCTTTGCGATCGCATCTTCCCCTATTTATTTATTTATTGTATTTATATACCGCCTTTTTCAGTCCGAAGGTGACTCAAGGCGGTTTACGTTTGACATAATTCAATGTCCCCAACAACACAAAATACAGTTAATAACATTTGGCATAAATATAAAAACCATACAAAACAAATAAAACCAATAAAAACATAAATCCTCAGCATCTCATTACTGAAATCATTATCCAATCGCATTGTCCAGTCGTTCCGTAGATCTAGATTTGACTGTTATGTTGCATTTGTGAACGCTTGCTCAAAAAGCAAGGTTTCAACTTTTTTGTGAAACGTTAAGAGGGAGGGGGCCGATCTGATATCCCTAGAAAGGGAATTCCACAGCTGAGGGGCCACCATTGAGAAGGCCCTGTCTCTTGTTCCTGCCAACCGAACCTGCAAAGAAGGCAGGACCGAGGGTAGGGCCTCCCCAGACGATCTTAGCGTCCTAGATGGTCCATAAGGAGAGATACGTTCGGACAGGTAAGCTGGAACCGACGGGAACCCTATGAACCAGCACAAGCTCTAAGATCTGCTGGGGAGGCCCTTCTCTCGCTCCCATCTCCATCGCAAGCATGGTTGGTGGGAACGAGATAGAGATGGCCCTATCTATCTATGTATCTATCTATCTATCTATGGATAGCATAGGGAAGCACATCTGTGGGATTTATTTTGCTGTCTGCCCCTGTTCAGAAGATTTCACCTCACTTTCTGTCCCTGTGATAATAAGATTTTGAAAAAGTTAGTTTGTTACAGAAACAAGGATAGGTAATAAAGCTTCAGTGAATACACCTTTTCCCCATGATAACTCTTCCAAGAGTGAATTTCCCTTCTGAAGGACAGATTTCTCTCATTTCCTGTTGTTCTTAACTTTGAGTTGTTTGTAAGTCGTATGTTTGTAACTCGGGGACTGCCCGTAACATACGTCTTCTCTGTACAGATTGCAATCGAGCACAGCAAAGGTAGATTTTAGATTCTAATGCTGGCAGAAGGCAGGACAAGGGAAAGGTAAACAGACTCACTTGCTCCCTCCTCCCTTCTGTTGTCCTGAGAGAGGCCAGATGGAGGTTAGAATCTGGCTTGCAGACAAAAGCCACAGGTGCTCCACAGAGCCTTTGCATGTCACAAAGCCATGCAGAATTTCCCCAGGGGGTCTGAGCCCCAAGGCAGCCCTGGGCAATCCAACCCCTGACCAGGCTTAGAGCCCAGACCCCTGGCAGCTTATGGCCTGGGGAGACAGAGACCCATCTGCAGACAGTCCAAATCCCCTCTTCCTTTGCAAGTCAATCCCCTAGCCAGACTCTTCAAATAGCCTCCCCTTTGAGGGAAAAAATGCAATGTATCACAAAAATGATAAGCCCAAGAGCCTCCCTCTTGAAACTCAGGAAAGGCATTTTGGTGCCCAGGTACAGAACATGTGCAAAGTGTTGAGAAGAAAGACAATTCCCAGTCTAGTTTCAAGCACATCCTAGAAGCCCACAAACGGAGTACTCACTGAGGCCTTAAGCCAGCGTTTCTCAAGCTGGGAGTCGGGATCTTGGGGGGGGGGGGGGTGTCGCGAGGGGGTTTCAGAGGGGTCACCAAAGACCGTCAGATACATATATTTTTGATGGTCTTAGGAACCCCTTTGGCAGAGAAGGCTGAATATCTCTCTGCCTGCCTTTCTCTTCCTTTTTGGAAACAGACTGTGAATCCTCCCACCTGTTGTGGCTCACTTTGAGCCTGAGTTTTCTGAGCCTGAGTTTCCTCAGGACAAGGAGGATGATGGGTTACAGATTTCTGAACATGTCCCTGTTATTGAGACAGATAGTGTTGATTCTGAAGAAGAGACAGCATTTCTGTTTCCCAGAGAAAGGAATGTTGTTTTAGATAAAGATAGTGAAACTTCACATCTGCAAGTGGAAGAGTTGGCTCCATCTGGGAGTTCAGTGCCTCTCGGTTGGTTCCCAGGGTGACCAGTCCCAGGATAATCAGTTATCCGGCCTTGAAGATTGTGGAGATTTGATTAGGGAGGACCGTTTGCAATTAAGTGTTCGCCGAAGTGAATGGCTTGCCAACAAATGGGAAGTTTGAGGTCAACGTAATGCTTTCAAGCTAGGGAAACATTTAACGATCCGATTAAGTCTATCCTTTGTCAGTGCAATGTTGCTTACACCCTGTTAACTTCTCTGAAATTACCTCGGCTTTTGGGGAAAGCTTCTAGCTCTTTGGGACTTTGGTTTTGATCTTGATTTTTGGGGACCTTGTCATACTGCCATGGATTCTTGTTTAACCAATGCTAAAGGATTATACTTCATGTTATTTGACTTTAGATCTTGGAAACTTTGCCTCTGCATTTAAGACTCTGTTTTGGCTATTGAACTTTTACAACTTTACTTCTGTGTTTTTGCTTTTTCTTTTTCCTCAATAAACTACAAAACCTACAGCCTTGGTGTGTGGTGGTGTCTTGAGCAAGGTGAATCTATCCTGAGTTGCAACACCACCAAAAGCCCCCCTCCGCTGTGATTGGACGGCCTCTCAGCCAAGGGGAAGGCTGTTTCTGAGATTCCAAGCAGGGAGAGGAGAGCAGGTGTGCTCGGTGCCTGGCAGGGTAGTGTGGGCGAGGGAGAGCATACAAGGCTGGATGGAGGCTCACACCAGTGAACACTGGTGGAGTTTGGGGAAAATAAACCTTGACAATTGGGAGTTGTAGTTGCTGAATCTAGAGTGCTCTCTGGATATAGGTGAACTACAACTCAAAACTCAAGGTCAATACCCACCAAACCCTTCCATATTTTCTGTTCGTCATGGGAGTTCTCTGTGTTGGTTCATTTCCATTGTTGGTCGAGTTCAGTATGCTCTTTGATTGTAGGTGAACTATAAATCCCAGCAACTACAACTCCCAAATAATAAAATAAATCCCCCCTCCCAACCCCACAAGTATTCAAATTTGGGCATATTGGGTATTTGTGCCAAGTTTGGTCCAGTGAATGAAAATACATCCTGCGTATCAGATATTTACATGACGATTTATAACAATAGCAAAATTACAGTTATGAAGCAGCAACTAAAATAATGTTATAGTTGGGGTCACCACAACATGAGGAACTGTATTAAGGGGACACGGCATTAGGAAGGTTGAAAAACACTGTCTTAAGCAGTTATGCAATACAACAACCAGCAGCTATTGAAACATGGAGACTGCGGTTGTTAATAACTGGGGGGGGGGGGGGGATATATGTTCCAAAGCCCTTGGGAAACAGGGTAAAGCTTTCTGTGGGAAGACATCTCATGGTCGGCTGCTCCTACAAGGAGTTGACTTATTGGCCATGTTTTTCTCTTGTAAGTAAGAGGGAAGCCATTGTTAGAGTGGCAGGAAGAGACTCAACCTGGAATCATCTCTTGTATTTGATGGGTTATGGCATTGAAATACCGCTCTTAGGAAAACTCAGGCTGGCAGTGACATCAACAGTGCACAAGGTCCTCCAAGGAAGAAGAGGATGAGGAGGAAGGCGAGCCTCGGCACAGCACTCTTCGAGGAAGGAGTGAGGAAGGAGCGATGAACAGCAGAGGCGGTGGTATTTGTTTTACTACTTTAAAAAAAACCCAGGAAACACCGATTCCGCAATAAGCGAACCGCAAAGTAGTGGGGGAACACTGTAATAATGACATTTTGAAAGTTTTGTCTGAGTTCTGAAATTTTCACCACCAGAATTTTAGCAACACTTTAGAACCTGATGAACCAACCTGGACACAGCATTTTATCAGAGAACACAGAAATTCTGGACCACTCTCACAACCACCATGTCAGGCTACACAGAGAAGCCACTGAAATCCACAAGCATGTGGACAATTTCAACAGAAAGGAGGAAACCATGAAAATGAACAAAATCTGGCGACCAGTATTAAAAAACTCTAAAAATGCAACAGCACAACAACAGAGAGGAAGCAGCCTGGGACATCTAATTATCTCTCAACAAAAGTTTGCTCCAGGCACAGTCAGCCCATTGTATGCTAATCAAGGTCGTCAGTTGAAACATTCACACCTAGCTCCAGCAGACAAGAGTCCTTTGTCTCACCCTGGTCATTCCACAGATACATAAACTCTTTTTCCTAGTTCCAACAGACCTCACTACCTCTGAGGATGCTTGCCATAGATGCAGGCGAAACATCAGGAGAGAATGCCTCTAGACCATGGCCATGTTGTTGTTCATTCGTTCAGTCGTCTCCGACTCTTTGTGACCTCATGGACCAGCCCACGCCAGAGCTCCCTGTCGGCCGTCATCACCCCCAGCTCCTTCAAGGTCAGTCCAGTCACTTCAAGGATGCCATCCATCCATCTTGCCCTTGGTTGGCCCCTCTTCCTTTTTCCTTCCACTTTCCCCAGCATAATTGTCTTCTCTAGGCTTTGCTGTCTCCTCATGATGTGGTCAAAGTACTTCAACTTTGTCTCTAGTATCCTTCCCTCCAGTGACCAGACCATGGCCATACAGCCCGAAAAAACCTACAACCCAGTGATTCCGGCCATGAAAGCCTTCAACAAAAGACTTTAGAAGTAAAGCACCGGCTTTAGCAACACTTTAGAAGCAAAGCACCAGCACCCTCTAGTTTTGTGAGTACTTTGGAACCATTTAGACCCATGGATTGCCCATGCCTAGTAATGTCTCAATATTATTTCAGAATGCTGACTTTCAAATGGACATCAAACCCAGCTAGCTCTCTTTCCAGGCAGACAGATGCAGGAAGGCTCTCACTGCTCATTGTCTCCTTCCATCAGCCCATGGGAAAAAGCAGGAAAACCACTGCTGGACAGCAATCTGACACCAAACCACAGCTGGCGAAGCATGAATATTAGTTTATAGTTCCAGAGGCTCATCCAGCAGTTTGATGCTGACATGAACACGGGCCAGGTTCAAAAGCAAGCTTTGCACATGCCCCGGCTGAAGAAGACTTCCAACCTGCTGCAAATGACATAAGTGCACATCTGTTTCTTTCAGGCGAATGTCAAATCCCACCATGGGATGCACTGCCATTCCTCACAGATTGTTTTACAATGAACAACTGTGACCGATGAGGCTCCCGAAGGGTTGCCAAGGAATTCTGCATGATAATCAGGGAAAGAGCAAAACAATGGGGTGGGATGAGGGGGGTATGAGGTGAGCCCTGTTCCACAAATGTGGAAACTGTGCTGCAACTGGCACAAGAGCAGGTTGAGAGAGACAACCCTTCCATTGTGTCAAGAAGCCCACCCCTCCCCACAAGGCTGGAGGTTACAAGGATTAGACCCTCAACTTAACAATGGGCCTGCTTTAAAGAATGGAGACTTGAAGGCACCTGACCCCAGTAGAGGAGAATAAAAAAGATGTTTAGACAAGAATAATCAAACCACGCAAATGTCATTCGAGATGTCAATCAAGAAGAATGTAACAGATGGCCTGGCCAAGAATTAGCATACATCTCAGCACAATGTTAGTGTAGGCTGAGGCCTGGCTGAGCAGAAGGGCAATCTGCCTTAAGCGCTATCAGAGGCAAGAGCAGTGGTTGTTATCTTTCCTAATGAAGATCAGCAGCAGAAGAAGGTGGAACTTGGGTAGTGTCTCCTCAAAGAAGAACCAAGGAGACAGCTTTGAACATCTTTGACCACCAAGCAGAGGCTAGCAAGCAACTACTCTAGCAACAACCAGTGGTTCTCAACCTTTCTAATGTCGCGACCCCTTAATACAGTTCCTCATGTTGTGGTGACCCCCAACCACAAAATTATTTTCATTGCTACTTCACAACTGTCATTTTCTATTGTTATGAATCGTAATGTAATTATCTGATATGCAGGATGTGTTTTAATTCACTGGACCAAATTTGGCACAAATACCAGATATACTCATATTTGATCACTGTTGGGATTGACGGGGGGTGGGCGGGACTGATTTTGTCATTTGGGTGTTGTAGTTGCTGGGGATGTATAGTTAACTTACAATCAAAGAGCATACTGAACTTCACCAACGACGGCACTGAACCAAACTTGGCACACAGAACCCCCTTGCCTTGAAGGGACTCACAAAATCCCATGACCAACAGAAAATACTGGAAGGGTTTGGTGGGCATTGACCTTGAGTTTTGGAGTTGTAGTTCCCCTACATCCAGAGAGTACTGTGGACTCAAATAACGATGGATCTGGACCAAACTTGACACGAATACTCAATATGTCCAAATGTGAACACTGGCAGAGTTTGGGGAAAATAAAACTTGAGATTTGGGAGTTGTAGTTGCTGGGATTTATAGCTCACCTACAATCAAAGAGCATTCTGAACACCAATGATGGAAATAAACCAAACTTGGCACATAGAACTCCCACGACCAACAGAAAATACTGGGTTTGGTGAGCATTGACCTTGAGTTTTGGAGTTGTAGTTCACCTATATCCAGAGAGCATTGTGGACTCAAACAATGATGGATCTTGACCAAACTTGGAACGAATCCTCAATATGCCGAAAAGTGAACACTGGTGGAGTTTGGGGAAAATACACCTTGATATTTGGGAGTTTCAGTTGCTGGGATTTATAGTTCACCTACAATAAAAGAGAATTCTGAACTCCACCAATGATGGAATTGGGCCAAACTTCCCACACACAACCCCCATGACCAACACAAAATACAGTATTTTCTAATTGTCTTTGTTGACCCCTCTAACACTCCCTTGCGACCCCCCCACAGGTTGAAAAACCCGATCACAAAAATTAAAAGTGCTGCCCCAGACTGAAAGAGGCAAGTAGAATCATAGAATCATAGAATCAAAGAGTTGGAAGAGACCTCATGGGCCATCCAGTCCAACCCCCTGCCAAGAAGCAGGAATATTGCATTCCAATCACCCCCGACAAATGGCCATCCAGCCCCTGCTTAAAAGCCTCCAAAGAAGGAGCCTCCACCACACTCCGGGGCAGAGAGTTCCACTGCTGAACGGCTCTCACAGCCAGGAAGTTCTTCCTAATGTTCAGATGGAATCTCCTCTCTTGTAGTTTGAAGCCATTGTTCCGCGTCCTAGTCTCCAAGGAAGCAGAAAACAAGCTTGCTCCCTCCTCCCTGTGGCTTCCTCTCACATATTTATACATGGCTATCATATCTCCTCTCAGCCTTCTCTTCTTCAGGCTAAACATGCCCAGTTCCCTAAGCCGCTCCTCATAGGGCTTGTTCTCCAGACCCTTGAGTAGTTTTATAGTAACATTTCCTGTGTAAGCCTAACTCAAATGGTCAAAAGTTTCTCAAAAGCACAAATGTGGACAAGACAGAAAGTATAAGTTCCGACTGTCAAATAGCCTGAAGGACAAGAGTCACCACTGCTGGAATTATCTAGCTTTAGAGTGTGACCAGCTAATCCTTGCCAAGTCAACTTTTGGGGTTAATTTCTGTCTCAAGGTTTCTTGAGGAAACAGTGGCTTGATTCATTCACAAAAATCCATGAGAAATTCTTTCCATGCATATTCCCCCATGATGTGCAGTATCATATCTGAAACATTTCAAAAAGGTTTTTAAAAATGTTTTAATAGGCTCATGTGCCAGAAAAGCAGCCCAGCAAGTCCAGAGAAAGAGGTGGTCTCCATAAAATCATCATACACTCATCACTTAGAAATGAATGGGAATATCACAATGCAGTGAAGAGATTCCAAAGATGCTGCTCACAATAGAATCATGCAGCTAATCCTATGCCAGAAGTCAGATGGGAGAACTTGAAAGATACTTCAAGAAACTAACAATCCTATTGTTCCCTTTGGTAGGCTACAGAGAAAAGTTCCCCTCAGTAACCACCTCCACCATATCCAATGCTTTGCCACAAGACAGGTGTGGAGAATGGTGGAGATAAGAGCACAGGCAACCACTACATCTGGCATACTTCCTACCTGTAGAACAGTGGTTCCCAATCTCTGTTTGACCAGGGACCACTTGATCAGGGACCACTTTGACCTGGGACCACCCTCCAACATTAGTACCAAAAGGGTAACAAATCAGTTTTTGGTTAACTTTAGATTCAGTTTGGTTATTTGGGGTACTGATTCAGAAAATTGCATTGGATAGACCACATCAGCTCTAGTTTCTGATACAGAACATATGCCCTCAAGTAGTCCCCACCTGCTCACCCACAGAAAACAGTTTAGCCAGTATTGCACCACCTGACATCCACCGGGAATAATAAATAATAATAAAACTTTATTTATACCCTGCTACCATCTCCCCAAGGGACTCAGTGCAACCAATAGTGAAAGGACCAAGGCAGTGACATCTCCGGCCCATCCTCTGTTTGGGTATCAGCCAGCATGCCAACGACTTAAATCAAGAAATAGTTTTCTATGATCTACAGAGACATTCGCTGGAACACCTCAGCAAGCAAGAGTCCAAAAGTGGCAGGCTCAAACCCAGAATCTCAATCAATGGCTGATACTAAATGAGAGACCCCCTCCTGGGCACACAGAAAACTGGGCTACTTGGAAGGCACTGAACAGACTGCACTCTGTCACCACGAGATGCAGAGCCAACCTTAAGAAATGGGGCTACAAAGTGGTATCCATGACATGCGAGTGTGGAGAAGAGCAAACTACAGACCACCTGCTGCAATGCAACCTGAGCCCTGCTACATGCACAATGGAGGACCTTCTTATAGTAACACCAGAGGCACTCCAAGTGGCCAGTTACTGGTCAAAGGACATTTAATCAACTACCAAGCTTGCAAACATTGTGTTTTGTTTGTTTGTTTGTTTGTTAAAAATGCAATACAACTGTTTGGTTTGCTCCTGACACAATAAATAAATAAATACCCACAGAAAACCATATTTAATAAGCCTCAGTACTATAAGAGGGTTTTGCAAGACCAGTCGCTCTCATCACAACGGTAGTAATGGTGAAGTTGCAGACTATTTTTAGTTCTCGCAGACTACTGGTGGTCCACGGACCACAGGTTGGGAACCACTGCTGTAGAACAATGCATGTTGTGGAGAATACAGAAAGGAAATGTCTCTCTTGCTTATAATAGAACCAAGTGTGGTTCCTTCTATTTAGTATACCTTAATGATGGGACATGTAGGGCAGATGAAAGGTACAAACAGTACATAACTGAACTATGGAATTTGCTATTACATATTTATATTTATTTATCGTATTAGGAGCAAACCAAACGGTTGTATCATATTTATAAACAAAAAAACCCCCACAAAGCTTGCAAACTTGGCATCCTATTGGCATTCTGTCCTTTGAGCAGTAGCTGGCCACTTGGAGTGTCTCTGGTGTTGCTATAAGAAGGTCCTCCATTGTGAATGTGACAGGGCTCAGGTTGTATTGTAATAGGTGGCCTGTGGTTTGCTCTTCTCCACACTCGCATGTTGTGGATTCCACTCGCATCTTGTGGTGTCAGAGCACAGCCTGTTCAGCGCCTTCCAAGTCACCCAGTTTTCTGTGTACCTAGGAGGGAGTCTCTCATTTGGTATCAGCCATTGATTGAGGTTCTGGGTTTGAGCCTGCCACTTTTGGACTCTCGCTTGCTGAGGTGTTCCAGCGAGTGTCTCTGCAGATGTTAGAAACTATTTCTTGATTTAAGTCATTGGCGTGCTGACTGATATCTGAACAGGGGATGGGCCGGAGATGTCATTGCCTTGGTCCTTTCACTATTGGTTGCTACTTCCCGGTGGATGTCAGGTGGTGCAATACCGGCTAAACAGTGTAATTTTTCCAGTGGTGTAGGGCACAGACATCCCGTGATAATGTGATATGTCTCATTAAGAGCCACATCCACTCTTTGAGCGTGGTGAGATGTGTTCCACACTGGGCATGCATACTCAGCAGAAGAGTTGCAAAGTGCAAGGGCTTTGCAAATATATATATATATATAAGGAAACAGGTTTAAAACTTGTTTGGACAGCTCCATAGATAAGGCTATTAATGAGTACTAGTCACGATGGCTATATATTATCTCCCACCATCACAAGCAGTATGTCTCTGAAGAGTACTTACAGAGGAACATAGACAGGTTGTGCCTAGCGCTCATGTGCTTTCCGTAGGAAAACGTGGTTGTTGAGTACGGAAACCAAAAGCTGGGCCAGAGCCAAATCACCCCAGCAATTCAATCTGTACATTTACTCGGGTTTCCACAGAACTCACTATTACAGCACATGTGTAAATAAATGGAAGCCTTGCCTTTTTTGAGCACAGGTCTTCAAACACGAGACCTCACAACATATTGTCGAAGGCTTTCATGGCAGGAATCACTGGGTTGTTGTAGGTTTTTTGGGCTATATGGCCATTTTCCAGAAGCATTCTCTTCTGATGTTTTGCTCGCATCTATGGCAGGCTTCCTCAGAGGCTGTTGGAAACTAGGAAAACTGGGTTTATATATCTGTGGAAAGTCCAGGGTGGGAGAAAGAACTCTTGTCTGTTGGAGCTAGGTGTGAATGTTTCAATTGGCCACCTTGATTAGCATTTGATGGCCAGACAGTTTTTTTTAGGAGTCGCTTGTTACTGCCTGGGGGGGATCCTTTGTTGAGAGGTGATTAGCTGTCTCTGATTGTTTCTTTGTCTTGGGTTCCTCTGTGTTTGAGTTGATTTCTCCTTTAGTAAGAAGTGTTTACAATGGGCAAAAGAAACTACAATCTAAAGCATGCCGAGATGTGTTCAAGAGCAAGTCCATTCTCCGCAAGGGGACAAATCACGAAGTTATCAACCGCTATTAAGTATAATTTGCCATCAAAGACACTATCAAAATCAGCAAGAAGCTAGAAGCACAGGCACAGTGCAGACCGTAAAGGGGAAAACAAGAACGAGCACCACATCCCAAAATTAGCTCTCCCGATCAGGCCTCTCTCTCAGCACATCAACCTCTGAACTCTTCTTGGCTACGACACTAATCTGAAGACCATTTCTTTCGAGTTACAATTTTCTTTCCGGATTCCTTCTGAGCACATCTTTTCCCCGCACAGATCTTTGCAAAAGGGAAGGAAGCCCACGGTATGTCATCCCAATTACTCACGTCTTACCGCTGTGACATTTCCTCCAGGAAATGAGAAATAGTAGGAATGCAGTTTTACAAAAGTAGAATCGTGGAGACGGTGCAGATGGTCAGGGTGCGTTCTGCGCCTCTGCTGGGCCCTTACGTCAGCTTGTGGGAACAAAGTGCCTTTTGGAGTCGCTTCGAGGTTGGGAGGCGGCGGCGGCGGGGGGGGGGGGGGGTACTGCTTCTTTTTGGCCTCCTCCACCAGAACATAGAGCCTCAGAGCTGGCTAAGAGAAGAGCAGTAGCTCTTGCGGCGAATAATGCCGGAGCTAAATGAGCAATGCAATGACTCAAGGAGAAGATCAGAAGGGATGGAAGGGAAGTTCAAAAAAGAGGCCCTTCCCTATCAGATGCAAATCTGAAAAGTGGGTTATCAGAGAGAGAGATGTATTTGTGGCTTCCCCAAAGGAGGGTTTGACCCAATCCACTCACTCCAGCAAAGCTGTCCTTAAACTGTAGGTGGAAAATACATTTTAGGTGGCAACGTGACAGAATAAAGTGTATGTGGCAAAAGAGTGGAGACATTCCTAAGGCCCTTCATGCAACTGTGTTATGTGTGATGCTCAGCTACCCACGCAAGGTCCTGAAAGGAACCGCCACCATAGCGAGGCTTGGTTTCAGCTTCTTTCCCAACAGGGCAGCGCTCACAGCCGGAGTTGTATCACAATGGTGCCCACACTGCATGAGTGGAAATGGAGTAGTCTCACTCGCTTATTTTTTTGTGCAGAACCCTCTCAGACAGCCCAAACCTCCCATGATGAGTCTCAATTGCTAAAACAGTGGTTCCAAACCAAGGGTCCTCAAACTAAGGTCCAGGGGCCAGATACGGCCCTCCAAGGTCATTTACCCGGCCCTCACTCAGGGTCAACCTAGGCCTGAAATGACTTGAAAGCACACAACAACAATCCCATCTCATCAGCCAAAAGCAGGCCCACACTTCCCATTGAAATACTAATAATTTGTTAAAATTGTTCTTGTTTTTAATTATTGTATAGTTTTAAAGTATCTTTTGAACAACAAATAAGATATGTGCAGTGTGCATAGGAATTCATCCATGTTTTTTTTTCAAATTATAATTCGGCCCTCCAGCAGTTTGAAGGGCTGTGACCTGGCCCTCTGTTTAAAAGGTTTGAGGACCCCTGGTCTAAACATTTCTAATCCCACGACCCCTTAATACAGTTCCTCATGTTGTGGTGGCCCCCAACGATTGCATTATATCTGTTGCTACTTTGTAATGGTAATTTTTCTACTGAATCGTAATGTAAATATCTGATATGTATCGTAATGTATTTTCATTCAGGATGTATTTTCATTCACTGGACCAAATTTGGCACACATACCCAATATGCCCAAATTTGAATACTCGTGGGCTGGGGGGGGGGGTGTATTTTGTCATTTGGGGGTTGTAGTTGTTGGGATTTATGCTTCACCTACAATTGAAGAGCATTCTGAACTCCACCAATGATGGAAATGACCCAAATTTGGCGCACAGGTCCAAGAGAAAATATTAGAAGGGTTTGTGGGCATTGACCTTGAGTTTTGGAGTTATAGTTCACCTATATCCAGAGAGCACTGTGGACTCCCAACAATGATGGATATGGACTAAACTTGGCACAAATACTCAATATGCTTAAATGTGAACACTGGTGAAGTTTGGGGAAAATAGACCTTGAGATTTGGGAGTTGTAGTTGATGGGATTTATAATTCACCTACAATCAAAGAGCATTCCGAACTCCCACAATGATGGAATTGAACAAATCTTGGCACACAGAACTCCCATGAACAACAGAAAATACTGGAAGGGTTTGATGGGCACTGACTTTGAGTTTTGGAGTTGCAGTTCATCTACATCCAGAGAGCACTGCGGACTCAAACAATGATGCATCTGGGCCAAACTTGGCACGAATACAACAACAAACAAAACTTTATTTATATACCGCTCTATCTCCCCGAGGGGACTCAGAGTGGTTTCCAAGTAACATGATCAATATATAGAGAGTAAACAACATAAACATAAAATTAACAAAGCAATATAAGCATAAAAATCACAATAGCACATATATATTTGAAATAATGTTCAGGCAATTTAAATAATGTTCAGGCAATTTAAAAAGGCCGGGCTGTGGCGAGTGCAATTTCTAGAGGGCCCGGAAAATTAGGTGCAATGCTATAGGAGGCTGCAACAATAAAGGTATAGTCTATGGCTGTTCATTTCCGGGGCCTAATAGGAGGAAGCGACCTGGGTAATTGGTAGAAAACGATATGGCCGTATTCAACAATATCTGGGGCTGAGCTAGAACTAGTCATTCTCAAAAGCTTGTTTAGACCACCAGGTCTTCAAGGTCTTATGAAAAGAGGGGAGGGATGGGGCCCGTCTTATTTCTGTAGGAAGGTTGTCCCAGAGGCAAGGGGCCACCACCGAGAAGGCCCTCTCTCTTGTCCCCACCAACCGTGCTTGTGACGGCGGTGGGGGTGAAAGGGGGGATTCCCTGGAAGATCTTAAAGTTCGCGCCGGTTCATAGAGGGAGATGCAATCGCAAAGGTAGGCGAGGCCCGAACTGTTATATTCAATATGCCCAATATGAAACCTGGTGGAGTTTGGGGAAAATAGACCTTGACACGTGGGAGTTGTAGCTGCTGGGATTTATAGTTCACTTACAATCAAAGAGCACTCTGAATCCAACCCACAAAAGATCTGCACCAAACTTGGCACACTACCTACATGGCTAACACTGAATGCTGGTGGGGTTGATGGGGAACCGTTTTTGAATTCTGGGAGTTGTAGTTCACCAACTCCACCAAAAAGGAAAAAAAGGACAAGCAGAGAGATCTTCAGCCGTATCTGTCAAAAAGGGTTCCCAAGACCATTCAAAAATATTCATTTTCTGATGGTCTTTGGCGACCCATCTGAAATCCCCCTTGCGACACCCCCTCCCTCCAGGGATCCCGACCCCCAGGTTGAGAAACACTGTGCTAAAACATTACTAGTGTCTTGTAGCAAAGGAATCACATATGGAAACTAACTGGTGGGTGTTGGGAGAAGGAGGGATTTTTCTGGCAATGGAAAGCTATCCCAAGACTGAAGGAAATTCCAGGAAGCTGGAACACAACACTCGAGGGCTGGGCAACCGTGGGAGGAGAGTCAGAACAATATAATCAGAAAATCGTACAGAGAAGAACAGAAAATACTAGCTTTTTCCATTATATTTTTTGACCAGGAGGGGAAAGAGATTTTCTGACAGCTGTGGAAGGTAGTAGAAGATTAACTGCCTGGCCAAGGAGTGCAGTGCAGTAAGTGAAAGATTAGCAAAAAGGAAAAATGAGAAGAGACGGCACCGAGGCGCTGGAGAGCTCAATGGAAGCACAACAGATGCAAAAGCGGAGCCAATATGGTGGCAAGCAAAAACTCACTATGTTGGGGAAGAGGAAAAAGAAGCAGCTTACAGAAAGGTTCAAACAGGAAAGACAAAACTCAAAAAATCCTGATTGCAAATGGAAACAATTAAATAATCATGTTAAACATCAATGATTCAAAAGAGCCGGACAATATTTTTGTCGAAGACAATAAGGACAAAAGCGTAATGCACACACTCCATTAAAAGTCCCTTCTGCACCACCAGCTCCAGCTGACAAAAAAGTGATATTGCTGTGCCTTTCCTTCAACCTTTGACCTTTCTTTCACCAGGATTTGAGGCTCGTGATGCAGAACAAACCACATTTCCCCTAAGGAGCCATGATTCTTGGCACTCAACAGCAAGAAAGCCCCAAGCGCTGAAATTATAATGCAAGAAGCACAAGGAGTCTTTGATGAATTCTGCAAACAGCTCAGATGCCATCCCAAACTTCAAGTCACAGATCTCACAACCAATGAGGATGCTTGCCATAGATGCAGGCGAAACGTCAGGAGAAAATGCTTCTAGAACATGGCCATATAGCAAGAAAAACCTACAACAACCCAGTGATTCCAGTCATGAATGCCTTTGACAATACACAGGATTTCTGCTACCTTGGATCTTTCATTCCTTCCCATGCAATTCTTCTCTTGTTCTAAGTCCTATCCTTTGTTTTTCTACCCACCCACCTTGGACCTCACTACCTCTGAGGATGCTTGCCATAGATGCAGGTGAAACGTCAGGAGAGAATGCCACGAGACCATAGCCATACAGCCCGAAAAAACCTACAACAACCCAGTAATAATAATAATCATAATAGAGTAAAATAATAAATGTAATACAAATAATCATAATAGAGTAAAATAATGTAAATGTAATAATAATCATAATAGAGTAAAATAATAAATGTAATAAAATAATACTAATAACAGAGTAAAATAATAAATAATCTTGACTTCAGTATAAGCCGATGGGGGGGCTGAAAACTAGGCTTATACTCAAGTATATACAGTAAATGGTACTCTTTCTGCTGTGTTTTCTGTCCAGTGTTTGGTATATTAACTTCTGAATGTAGGGTATGATGGCATGTACAACATTATTTGGTTTTCCGCATGATAAACAGGCATACCTAGCATATTTAGCTATGGTGGGTGAAACACTGCTAGCTGCAACAGCAAACTGGGAGCCCATTAACAATGCCAGATCTAGCAAAATTGGCTTTCCAGAGCAAGTGTACCTCCACTAAAACAGGCTGATCCTCTATCATTTGATACACTTGTTAATCCAAACCCAATCTACTCATAATGCTAGTTATACAATGAGAACCCTCACAGTTTTTCTGGAGTTAGGTGCAACATAACAGCATTCGCTCCAGGAGTCAAATGAAGCTGTTGCTGCCTAAAAATCACATCACCCGGATTCCCGAAGTGCCCAAGACTGAGCGTCATCGCTGGCACTGTCTCTTCGCATGAGTCCCAGCCACTGTGCCCAGAAAAGATGTGGTTTTGCCATTCCCACGCTGCGAGCCAGGAGCTGGGCTGCAGTTGGGAAGAGACACTGACAAAAGCCTTGCTGGCGGCTGGTCAGTGATCTGTCCGGCTTTGGAATGATGCAAACTCGGATGCTGGTTGAATACAGGAGGGCAGCTGAAGCATCTCCAAAGGTACAATCCAAGTGGGAAATGACTGCAATTGGAGAAACTGCAGGAGAGGTCAATGGTTCTGGGGTGAAAATTTGCACACCTTGCAGTCTTTGTAGTCCAAAACACTTAGGTACAATCCAAGTGGGAAATGACTGCAATTGGAGGAACTGTAGGAGAGGTCAATGGTTCTGGGGTGAAAATTTGCACACCTTGCAGCCTTCGTAGTCCAAAACACTGAGGCTGGGAAGCCGTCTTGCAAACTGCTTCATCAGCTGCAGTATCTTGCAAGCGTGAGATAGGATATCACCAGGCAGGCTATACATCGCATTAAGAAGCTCTGCTACCTTCAGATTTTAGCATTAGCTCCCTGCCTTTATTCACTTAATACGAGGGTTGAATGAAAAGTAATGCCTCCACCTTCATTACTTGGGTTTGGATGGGAATATTTTAATAAACCAAACGCAGAAATAATCCTTAGAATGTGCTCTTTAGCTATCACTATTCTGCATAATCACGAAACAATTGGATACATTTCTGCCAACAATGACCAAGTTTTCTGAAGCTGTCGCAGAAGAAGTCGACACTCTGTTTCCACAACCAGCGTCTCACAGTTCTCTCAACGTCTTCATCAGAAGCATAATGATGTCTCCGCAGATCTTATTTATTTATTTAAAACTTTTATATCCCAATTTTCTCACCACCGTAGAGGGACTCAAACTGGCTTACAGCAAGGATTCAATGCTACGAATACAAGTTAAAACATCATACAACAATAAAAGATTAAAATACATATAGATAAAATACATATATACCGAATCGCCAAGGTAAAATCATGTTCAACTCAGTCCGCATATGTGGTCACTCACTTTGGTCTGTAACCAGTCTCAGCCATTATTCTGGGAATGCTTCGTTCCATAACCAGGATTTTACTAGCCTCCTGAAGGACAAGAGGGAGGGGGCAGATCTAATCTCGCTCGGGAGAGAGTTCCATAGCCGAGAGGCCACCACAGAGAAGGCCCTGTCTCTCGTTCCCACCAAACGCAATGAGAGCAGGGCCTCTCCGGAAGATCTTAACGTCCTTGATGGTTCATAGGGGAGAATACATTTGGACAGGTAAACTGGGCTGGAACCGTATAGAGATTTATAGGTTAAAATCTTCTTTCATTATCGGAAACAGATGGAAGTCAGACGGTGCTAAATCTGGACTGTATGAAGGATGCCATACGGTGGTGAGATCCAGTCTCTGAAATTCTGTTGCACAGATCTTCCGATAGCCAAGCAAAGCAATAATGTGACCCACACATTCTTGTGAAATGCCGATTATGCTTGAAATTTCTCCCTGAGTGATATGACAATCGTCCTGAATCAATCCCTCAACCTTTTGCTTGTGAAATTTGGTGATTGCTGTCACAGGACGTCCAACTCTTTGTTTGTCATGCAAGTCACATGTTCCCACCTCAAAATCTTTAAACTTACTCGCCCAACGATGCACAGTACCCATATCAACACAATCACCATAAACAGCTTGCATTCGCTGATGAATCTCCTTTGGAGTGACATCTTCTGCTGTCAAGAATTCAATGTCTGCACATTGCTTAAGTCGCATTGACCGACCGTCTGCACAGGGTTCCATACTTCGCACTTTAACAACACAACCGTTCAATGCTAAGGCTTCTCACCAAAATGGAACTGTAGAGGAGCGTCTACTGAACAAGCCAGTACCTGCTGCATACCAGTACTGCCATCTGTTGAGGAGTTACGAAGGTGGAGGCATTACTTTTCATTCAGCCCTTGTAGTCAGGTGACTCATCCTCACTTTTAAATGATGCTTATGTCACCGAACCAGCCTTTGTTGACAGTACCATTATATACTCTTACTTTTTCAGGGCCAAAGTTCCTCTCTCTTTGAACAAGCTGTAGTTGCAACTCACCAGCCTGGCAGCCACTTCCTCATTCCGGAGCTCCAAATCATTCACAGATGCCAGCCCTGGGGGGTGGTTCTTTCAGGGAAAGTGCCCTGGCAGCTTCCCTGGCAAGGCCTCTGTTCAGCCCCTTTCCAAGGAGCAGCTCCACTTCCCAAGCAACGCAGCTCTGCCACGGGAGACCAGTGAGGTAGCTTGGGAATCACAAAGCACGGAAACAGACTCCCCGCTTGCCTTTCCAACTTCAGCTGAGTGAGAGGCACTGCCAGCTGAGAAGCAGGAGGAAAGCCTCCCCCTTTGCCCCTTGCTTTTCCCTAGATTCAGCACAATGTGACACAGGAGAAGGCAACCTCAAACCAGAAGTCTGAAGAGAAGTGAAGAAGGAGGGTTGCCTTACACTCTAAAGGAGGGAGAGGAGGGCTCAGCCATTCCTTAAGGCAGAGTTTATCAACATGTAGGTCGCCACCCCTGGGGAGGTTGCACGGGGGTGTCAGAGAGGTCACCAAGGACCATTGTAAAACACAGTATTTTCTGTTGGACATGGGAGTTCTGTGTGAGAAGTTTGGCCCAATTCTCTCATTGGTGTGGTTCTGAATGCTCACAACAACCAAGCAACTACAAATCCCAAATGCCAAGGACTATTTTCCCCAAACTACACCAGTGGTACTTCTAAGGAAGTAATTCTAGGGAAGTAATGCTACCCCTCTATTTTGCTCTGGTTAGACCACACCTGGAATATTGTGTCCAATTCTGGGCACCACAATTCAAGAGAGATATTGACAAGCTGGAATGTGTCCAGAGGAGGGCGACTAAAATGATCAAGGGTCTGGAGAACAAGCCCTATGAGGAACGGCTTAAGGAGCTGGGCTTGTTTAGCCTGAAGAAGAGAAGGCTGAGAGGAGATATGATAGCCATGTATAAATATGTGAGAGGAAGCCACAGGGAGGAGGGAGCAAGCTTGTTTTCTGCTTCCTTGGAGACTAGGACGCGGAACAATGGCTTCAAACTATAAGAGAGGAGATTCCACCTGAACAAGAGGAAGAACTTCCTGCCTGTGAGAGCCGTTCAGCAGTGGAACTCTCTGCCCCGGAGTGTGGTGGAGGCTCGTTCTTTGGAAGCTTTTAAACAGGGGCTGGATGGCCATCTGTCAGGGGTGATTTGAATGCAATATTCCTGCTTCTTGGCAGGGGGTTGGACTGGATGGCCCATGAGGTCTCTTCCAACTCTTTGATTCTATGATTCTATGTGTTCACATTTGGGCATATTGAGTATTCATGCCAAGTTTGGTCCAGATCCATCTTGTTTGAGTCTACAGTGCTCTCTGGATGTAGGTGAACTACAATTCCTAAACTCAAGGTCAATGCCCACCAATCCCTTCCAGTACTTTCTGAACTCCACCAATGATGGAATTGAACCAAACTTGTCACACAGAGCTCCCATGGCCAACAGAAAATATTGGAAGGGTCCGGTGGGCATTGAACTTGAGTTTTGGAGCTGTAGTTCATCTACATCCAGAGAGCACTGGGGACTCAAACAATGATCTAGACCAGGGGTCCACAAACTAAGGCCCGGGGACCGGACACGGCCCTCCAAGGTCATTTACCCGGTCCTCGCTCAGGGTCATCCTAAGTTTGAAATGACTTGAAAGCACAGAACAACAACAATCCTATCTAATCAGGCAAAAGCAGGCCCACACTCCCCATTGAAATACTAATAAATTTATATATGTTAAAATTGTTCTTCATTTTACTTTTTGTATTGTTTTTAAGTGGTTTTGGCACTACAAATATGATACGTGCAGTGTGCATACGAATTCATTCTTCTTCTTTTTTTTCAAATTATAATCCGGCCCTCCAACAGTTTGAGGGACTCTGACCTGGCCCTCTGTTTAAAAAGTTTGGGCTCCATATGCCCAAATATGAACACAGATGGAGTTTAGGGGAATAGAACTTGATAGTAGTGAGTTGTAGTTACTGGGATTTATAGTTCACCTACAATCAAAGAGTCTCACCAACAATAGAATTGGACCAGACTTCTCACACAGAACCCCCATGATCAACAGAAAATACTGTGTTTTCTGGTGGTCTTTGGCGACCCTTCTTACACCCCCTTGCAACCCCCCAGGGGACCCGAACCCCAGGTTGAAAAATGCTGCCTTAAGGCCATTGAGTCCATTTCCCTTCATCAGGGCAAGAAAACATAATCAAAGCCCTCATGACAAAGAGCCATCCAGCCATAGATATAGATAGATATATATGATTCACACACACACATGATACTATATGACAGATATAATATCATAGATTTGAAAGGGACCCCTAAAGAAGGCAATTCTATGTTGCATGTTCCAGAGTAGGCAAACCAGGCAATCTCTACATCAACACTGATAAAGAAAGAACAAGAAATACTGCATAAAAATTACATATATTAGAAACCAACATTTTCTCATTACTTTATCTTCCAGATCACCAGACTGCGCCACAGCAACGCATGGCAGGGAACAGCTAGTAGTGAATAGGCTATCAAGCAGCACCTGGACAGTTTATCTGCACTCCAAGGAACTGGTCAATGGGCAACCCGAACATTTACTGCTCAAACGCAAGACGCAGATAGCAATAGCCAGCTGCCCTAATCAATAAGGCCGGCCTCTGGAGCACAGAATGAAAGGACCCTATTAATAGTTTCTCATGATAAAGTCACACTTTTCTGCACCTCAAGATTAGAACCTCCTTTCTGTAGCCGCCTGTAAATTTAGCAACACTGAGACAGGTGTTGAGGGAGGGGACGCACAATCCAAACAACATTCTAGAGGCCACCATTTCAAAAATAAAACACACTCCTTGCTCACCCCTAAGTGAACTCTCAACCAGGCCCTGCTGAAGAATTTGCTTCCGCAATTTCAGTTCCTTGGATCAGTGTGGAGAGGATGAGTGAAAAGCTTACAGTGTTCTGGGCTTTTCAAGCACAGATGTGACATACAGCGGAAAATACTGCTGTTATTGTTTCCTCGCACCTTTTTGTTGGTTTCCTGGTTGCCAACAATGTTCTTCCTGGTTATATTAAGCTCTACCTCCATTGGGAGGGAGGAATATAGACTGAGGGGTGGCGACAAGGGTAACTTTACTGATTCTGAGAAAACTGATCCGGTAAAAGGGTGTGCCGTAGTACACACCACCTTGGACAGGCACAACTGAAGCGTTTGCTACGTGCACCATGCTGTCCTTATTTCTAAGAGACCTTGGGTGCCACTTGGCAACTGCAGTGTGGCAATCACAAGTCCCTCCAGATATTGTTACATCTGTAGCTCCCAGCATTCCCTATCATTGGTTGTGATAGCTAGGTCTATTGGGAGCTACAGCCCAAAACATCTAGAACAGTATTTCTCAATCTTGGGGTTGGAACCGCTGAGGGGGTCGTGAGGGGGTGTCAGAGCGGTCACCAAAGACCATCAGAAAAAACAGTATTTTCTGTTGGTCATGGAGGTTCTGTGTGGGAAGTTTGGCCCAATTCTATCGTTGGTTTGGTTCCGAAAGCTCTTTGATTGTACATGAACTATAAATTCCAGCAACTACAACTCCCAAATGTCAAGGTCTACTTTCTCCAAACTCCACCACTGTTCACATTTGGGCATATTGAGTATCCATGCCAAGTTTGGTCCAGATCCATCATTGTTTGAGTCCATAGTGCTCTCTGGATGTAGATGAACTCAAAAACTCAAGGTCAATGCCCACCAAACCCTTCCAGGACATTCTCTTGGTCATTGGAGTTCTGTGTGCCAGGTTTTGTTCAATTCCATCGCTGGTGGAATTCAGAATGCTCTTTGATTGTAGGTTAACTATAAATCCCAGCAACTACAACTCCCAAATGACCAAATCATTCCCACCCAACCCCACCATTATTCAAATTTGGGCATATTGGGTATTTGTGCCAAGTTTGGTCTAGTGAATGAAAATACATCCTGCATATCAGATATTTATATTACAATTCATAACAGTAGCATAATTACGGTTACGAAGTAGCAACGAATATAATGTATTGCCGAAGGCTTTCATGGCTGGAATCACTAGGTTCTTGTGGGTTTTTTCGGGCTATAGAGCCATGTTCTAGAGGCATTTCTCCTGACGTTTCGCCTGCATCTATGGCAGGCATCCTCAGAGGTTGTGAGGTCTGTTGGAAGTAGGAAAAATGGGTTTATATATCTGTGGAATGGCTGGGGTGGGGCAAGGAGCTCTTCCCTGCTGCAGTTAGGTGTGAATGTTTAGCTGATCACCTTCATTAGCATTTGAAGGCCTGCCTGAGCCTGGGAAAATCTGTTGCTGGGAGGTGTTAATCTGTGCCTGGTTTTTTCCTCTCTGTTGTTTAGCTGTTATAATTTTAGAGTTTTTTAATACTGGTAGCCAGATTTTGTTCATTTTCATGGTCTCTTCCTTTCTGTTGAAATTGTCCACATGCTTGTGGATTTCATTTTTCCTACTTCCAACAGACCTCACAACCTCTGAGGATGCCTGCCATAGATGCAGGCGAAACGTCAGGAGAAATGCCTCTAGAACATGGCTCTATAGCCCGAAAAAAACCACAAGAACCTAACGAATATAATGTTATGGTTGGGGGTCACCACAACATGAGGAACTGTATTAAGGGCTTGCGGCATTAGGAAGGTTGAGAACTACTGATCTAGAAGGTAGTAGGATGTTCATCTGCACTCAGAGGTCACCTTCCAGTCCCTTGCTGTTAGCAATCCCGAAAAAGATGCTGTCTATATTCAACACTGTTACTCTCCAGTAAGCTTACACCACAGATGACTAAATTGCCTTGCAGCACTAGAATAAAGAGTCCCTTTGGCTCGAGAATACCAAATGCAACTGCTTCTCCAAAGTCTAAGGTGGTGCTTCTTTTCCAAGTGAACAAGAGACCAAGCTCCTAAAAGGAGGATGGGAGTTGTATGGCTCTATGGACTATTTGTTGTCCAGGAATTCCATGTGGCCTTCCTCATTTCTTTCTACCGGAAAAATGACTTATGAAAGCTTGATTTAGGGAGGAGGCTCCCCAACAAAACTGCCCCCAGAGCAGTGTTTCTCAACCTTCCTAATGTGCCGTGACCCCTTAATACACTTCCTCATGTTGTAGTGACCCCAACCATAACATAACTGTAATTTTGCTACGGTCATTGATTATAATGTAAACATCTGATATGCAGGATGTATTTTCATTCACTCGACTAAATTTGGCACAAATCCCCAATACACCCAAATTTGAATACTGGTGGGGTTGGGGGGGGGGGGGATTGTCAATAAGGAGTTGTAGTTGTTGGGATTTATAGTTTGCTTACAATCAAAGAGCATTCTGATCTCCACCAAGGATGGAATTAAACCAAACTTGGCACACAGAACTCCTATGACCAACAGAAAATACTGTGGAAGAGTTTGGTGGGCATTGGCCTTGAGTTTTGGAGTTGTAGTTCACCTACATTCAGAGAGCACTGTGGACTCACTCAAACATGATAGATCTCAACCAAACTTGGCATGGATACTCAGTATGCTCAAACGTGAACACTGGTGGAGTATTGGGAAAATAGACGTGACATTTGGGAGTTGTAGTTGTTGGGATTTATAGTTTACCTACAATCAAAGAGTATTCTGAACTCCACCAACGATGGAATTAAACCAAATTTGGCACACAGAACTCCCATGACCAACAGAAAACACAAGAAGGGTTTGGTGGGCATTGACCTTCACTTTTGGAGTTGTAGTTCACCTACATCCAGAGAGCCCTGTGGACCCAAACAATGATGAATCAGGACCAAACTTGGCATGAATCCTCATTATTAGTCTCTGTCCATGCTCCACCAAAACCTCTATTAATAGCTTCTGCAACAAAAATGGCGTCCAAAAACCCAATTCTATGATGGGTGTTAATGAACCTAGTGTCGGGAAAGCCTCGACAACAGACTGTATTACTTCTTGCAATTAGTTGTCCACTGCTGTCCTCTCTACCTTCTATCCTTCCCTGCCTCGTCTTTCATTTCCCATAGAAAACTCTGCACATATATTGTGTCTCTTCTTCCTTTCCCAAGGACCACTACAGATACACCCAACACATAATGACATTTGTAAAGCCATGTTAGATCATAACCAAAGGCCTTACCTGGACTGGGCTGTGGCGCAACTAGTTAGTAGCCAGCGGCATTAAATCTCTACTGACTGAGAAGTCATGAATTCAAAGCCAACCCAGGTTGAAGTGAGCTCCCAACCGTTAATAGTCTAGCTTGCTGTTGACCTATGCAGCCCGAAAGACAGTTGCATCTGTCAAGTATGAAATTTAGATACCGTTTTATGCGGGGAGGTTAATTTAACTAAGTTACGACACCATAAAACCTTCCAGCAGCGTGCAGAAGAATGAGGAAGTATTCCATCAAGGACTCAGCATCACAAGTGGATAGTGAAGCAGCAGAAGGCCTAAGCCATAGTTATTAAACACAATATCTGAGATCCTCCTTCTCTCATCTCCTGGGCAACGTCCTTGCAGACAGCCAATTCTCTCACACCAGAAGCGACTTGCAATTCCTCAAGTCACTCCTGACACGACAAAAAACATTCTCCTGGGAACATGGAAGCCTCTGCTAGTGAGACCGTTCCCCACTGGTAACTTGCTGGGAGCTAGAAGTAGTTCAGAAGAGAGGCAATTTAACAAATTTATGACTGGAGGGAAGACACTATGATGGGAGCAGCTAATGAAGAGCAGTGGGGAAACATAAATGCACTGCCAGAAACATCCTCCACGCAAACTGGAGCAGGCATCAAAGATTTATAAGGGCATAAATTTTTTATTACTTGGGAACGAGCTGCTATTCATGTACAAGCTATGCACAAAAACATCAAGATTTCGGAAAAGCACAAACCAAAGAGCTGAGCTGATGCATAACATTTGGAGGGGAGGGAGCCTGTGGAGATCTGTGGAGAATTTGCAGGAAATCTGAAAAAACCCAAAGCTTAATGCCTGCAAAAAGCAGCTGAAGTGAGAAGTCTGCATTCACAAAGGCAATTCTACTATGGATTAAATCCTTCACTTTTTCCATAATCACTCAAGATACAGGGAAGTGCATAAGCCTTTACAAGGTAAAAGGTAAAGGTTGTCCCCTGACATTAAATCCAGTCGTGTCCTACTCTGGGGGTTGGTGCTCATCTCCGTTTCTAAGCTGAAGAGCCGGCGTTGTCCATAGACACCTTCAAGGTCATGTGGCCGGCATGACTGTACAGAGCGCCAATTCATGCACAAAACCACATATATACACATATACACAAATATATAGACACACAAAACACATATACACATATACACAGACTGGGCCACAGCAACACATGGCATGGGGTGGCTAGTAGTAAATAAAGAAAAACACTCATAAACAGGAATTTCAGACAAGAAAAAATTCAGGCCAGATCATCACCTCCCAATAAAAGATTCCACCAGGCAGTAAGAAGCCAGACCTTGAAACTGCAAGGCTATTAAATGCTAATACAGGTAGCCAATTGAAACATTCACACCTACCTCCAACGGACAAGAGTTCTTTCTCCCACCCAGGACATTATTCCACAGAAATATAAACTCCATTTTCCTAGTTTCCAACAAACCTCATAACCTATGAGGATGCCTGCCATAAATGCAGACGAAACATCAGGAGAGAATGCTTCTGGAGCATGGCCATACAGCCCAGAAAACTCAGGAGAGAATGCTTCTGGAGCATGGCCATACAACCTGAAAACTCACAACAACCAAGGAACACGTTTAAATCTACAGGCATTGGCCAGTCCACTGACCACTTACATAGGGATTATTCTGCAAACGTGACTGAGATCGTATTGCTTTGCTCTTGCAAATGCAGTGGGGGATTAGCATCAGCATCACTTCTGAATCTTCCCACTCTTGTTTGTAGGTCCACTGAAGCAGACCTTTTAAATGCAGGCCATATTTAAACTATAACCAGACTAGGCTAAGAGACAAGCAGCCCTATCCCAGGCTCACAAAGAGTCACAGCAACACCTTAAATAGGTTTTTAAAAAACAGGCTGCCGGCACATAATTGGCAGAACCACGAAAAGCACGGATTCTTTCCTCCAGGGTGGTTGGGCCTTGAAGATTCACACAAAGCAGCCCTGAAGCTTACTTATATTATGGCAGTAATGCTACACAAGCCCAGTGCCGTTTGGAGGAAAGCTACCCTGGTTTTGAGAAACCGCAAGAGACAAAAGGCTCCAAAAACCAGAAAGCAGGTTTTGTGGGCTAGAGGGTAATGGAACACCGACATCCTTTGCAGAGAAGATTGCTTCGTAAATCCAAATCCTTTCAGTGCTTGTTTGCTCAAGGGAGCGTCAGCTGAGTTACCCCTCCCTTGAATTCATAACTGCATGAGCCTTACTCCACTCTCAACTCTCCCCATGGCAGGCAGTTAGTGGCGTCTTCTCCCTTGCGTGTCCAGTAAAGATTATGGCTCTTTTCAAATTCAGTTCCTCCCCCAAAAATGCAACAGGTGGGCTGCTCATCAAAGCGTTCGGCTACCTGGAGTCCTTCCCCAGACAGTATGTTAAGGAACCGTAGAGAAATAAAACTTGAAGACACCTGGGATATCAGAAAACTTAAACGTTGACTAGGCATTCTTGATTACAGAAGTGTGAGCCAAGCACTGAAAGATACTAACCCGAAATCTGTTAGAGTCAGTGGGCCAAAGCTAGTGTCGTCCTGCGGAGTGTGAGGTAAACCTCTTGTGTGAGAGAAGCCTCGTGTGAGAAAGCACCAGTGTGAAGGTTGCTGTGCATAAAGCTACTATGTATTTGTTTATTTGTGTGAGTCAAGCACTGAAAAAGTTAGTAGCCCGAAGCCTGTTAGAGTCAGTGGGCCAAAGCTAGTGTCGTCCTGCAGAGTGTGAGGTAAACCTCTGTGTGAGAGAAGCCTCGTGTGAGAAAGCACCAGTGTGAAGGTTGCTGTGCATAAAGCTACTATGTATTTGTTTGTGTGAGTCAAGCACTGAAAGAGTTAGTAGCCCAAAGCCTGTTAGAGTCAATGGGCCAAAGCTAGTGTCGTCCTGCAGAGTGTGAGGGAAACCTCTGTGTGAGAGAAGCCTCGTGTGAGAAAGCACCAGTGTGAAGGTTGCTGTGCATAAAGCTACTATGTATTTGTTTGTGTAAGTCAAGCATTGAAAGAGTTAGTAGCCCGAAGCCTGTTAGAGTCAGTGGGCCAAAGCTAGTGTCGTCCTGCAGAGTGTGTGGTAAACCTCTGTGTGAGAGAAGCCTTGTGTGAGAGAGCACCAGTGTGAAAGTTGCTGTGCATAAAGCTACTATGTATTTGTTTATTTGTGTTATGGAAACCTTGTTCTTGTAAATAGCGAAGGTAAAGGTTTTCCCCTGACATGAAGTCCAGTCGTGTCCGATTCTAGGGTATGATGCCCATCTCCATTTCTAAGCCGAAGAGCCGGTGTTGTCCATAGACACCTCCAAGGTCATGTGGCCGGCATGACTGCATGGAGTGCTGTTACCTTCCTGCCGGAGCGATACCTATTGATGTACTCACATTTGCATGTTTTTGAACTGCTAGTTTGGCAGAAGCTGGGGCTGACAGCGGAAGGTCACGCTGCTCCCCGGTTTCGAACCTGCGACCTTTCGGTCAACAAGCTCAGCGCTGCACTACCGGGGGCTTCTCTTGTAAATAGTACAACAATATTATTTTACTACAAAGAAAAGCCTCCTATGGAAAAGATAACATTGGTCTGTGTGTTTTTGTTCTTTTTATCACTTTGGGCTACTGGTGCTGGGTCACGCTGCTGCTAATAAATTATTCTGCTATGTGTTCATGAGGAGGGTCTTTTGTTAATAAGCCCACTCACCCAACAAGGGACTTATCCACTTCTCTGGTTAAAAATTCTAACCCCCCCCCCCCCCAAAAAAAACCCAACAACAACAACAAACAAACCCAAAACCCTCTCAACTGCAAATCCCAGGAATCCAGGGATTGTCGCAATGGCAATTAAAGTGAATTGCAGCACTAGACACAGCATGGCATAGTGGTTTGACTACGATTCTGTAGATCAGGGTTCGAATCCCAAAGCAATCAGGGAAATCTACTAGGCAATTTATAGGATTTATAGTTCACCTACAATCAAAGAGCATTCTCAAATCTACCAATGATGGAATTGAACCAAACTTGGCACACAGAACTCCCATGACCAACAGAAAATACTGGAAGGGTTTGATGAGCATTGACCTTGGGTTTTGGAGTTGTAGTTCACCTACATCCAGAGAGCACTGTGGACTCAAATAATGATGGATCTGGCAAAAATACACAATATACCCAAATGTGAACACTGTCGAAGTTTGAGGAAAATAGACCTTGACATTTGGTGGTTGTAGCTGCTGGGATTTATAAGTTCACCTACAATCAAAGAGAATTCTGAATCCCACCATTGGTAGAATGGGGTCAAACTTCCCACACAGAACCCCCACAACCAACATAAAATACTAGAGGGATTTGGGAGTAATTGACAATGATTTAGAGAGGATATAGTTAGCCTACATCCAGAGAGCACTGTGAACCCAAACGATTGATCTGGACAAAATTTGGCACAAATACCCGATAAGCCTAAATTTGAATACTGTTGGGGTTGGCGGGGGTTGTTTTTATCATGTGGGAGTTGTAGTTGCTGGGATTTATCGGAGGGCTTTCGATGGGAGGATTCGCTGTCTGTTTCCAAAACGGAAGAGAAGGACAGGCGGAGAGATCTTCAGCCTTCTCTGCCAAAGGGGTCCCCATGAAATGTGTTTTCTGATGGTCTTTGGTGACCCCTCTGACACCCCCAGGTTGAGAAACACAGCACTAGGCAAACCTACAGAAGCATAGTATAAAAGACCTATAAGTATATATGGGATATACCCACTTCCAGCCACATCAGATCCTATCTTGGGAAAAAAAAAAAAAAAACACAAGGAAAGATGACGCTGGGCAAAGAGACACAGGGATATTTATCCCTGCTTGTTCAGCTTAACATTTTATTGATTTAGAGCCATAAAATTATCTTAAGAGTAAGATAAGCAAGAAATAAAATGCTTTTGGCAAATGCATATTTGAGTCCATGTTGTGCAAAGGTAAATGGTTGAAAAGGATAGAAGTCCTGTTTGAAGTTTCGGTCACGTGGGAACTTATCTTACCACAACAGGCCAACGCAATCAGGAGCAAAGTCAGATTTCTCCAGACCATACAAGCGCTCCATTTATGAATTGGTTCAAGTCCACTGGAACAGATTCTTCCCATTTTCACCACGCTTCAGTAAAGGGAAGCTTTTTCTGCATGGGAACCACTCTGCAAACACAGGGGTCCTTTGTGACATTGCCATAAAATGTGGCCTGCAGACTCAGGAGCTCAACCCGGGCATAAAAGATTGTGCCTTCCTCGAAACGGAGCAGTTTAGTTAAATATTTCAAATGTCCGTGAAACACTGAAAAGGAGAATGTACAGATCAAGAAGTTAAAAATCTGACCTCGTAGCAACTTGGACGTTGCATCACATGCTGCCACTTCAGAGGCAGCCAGCCCTACATTTCAGCATCAAAGAGAACAGAGCAAAGAAAAAAGTGATACACAATGGTCATCATAAAAGAGGAACAGCAAGCGTAGCAGTTGAGCAGGTATTCCTTTCTTTTACCTACCAGGGCAAGGCTAGACATCTTTGCTGTGAACCTCTTTCATTTCTCAAAGCATGCCAAACCAGACAATTTCTGGGTTACCTGAGACTCAAGGGCCACTGATCATAAGGAGCACAAAGCCATACATTTTGACTTTGTACCTATCAAAAGGAGAAGCCACTCAAGATGTGCATTTGAGAAAAGGGACGCAATGCAATTTCAAGGTGTCTCCCAAACTAAGGGTATGCTGACGACCATTGGCTTTACAAAAGGCTTTTTGGGAGGCACAAGTGTGGCCCTTGAGTGGTGAAATGGGTTAAACCCTTGTGCCAGCAGGACTGAAGACTGACAGGTTGCAGGTTGGAATATGGGGAGAGTGCGCATGAGCTCCCTCTGTCAGCTCCAGCTCCCCATGAGAGGACATGAGAGAAGCCTCCCACAAGGATGGTTCAAAACATCCGGGTGTCCCCCGGGCAACATCCTTGCAGACGACCAATTCTCTCACACCAGAAGTGACTTGCAATTTCTCAAATTGCAGTGCAGATGAGCTCCCTCTGTCAGCTCCAGCTCCCCATGTCGGGACATGAGAAAAGCCTCCCACAAGGATGATAAAACATCTGAGTGCCCCCTGGGCAACGTCCTTGCAGATGGCCAATTCCTTCACAATAGAAGTGATTTGCAGTTTCTCAAGTTGCAGCGCCGATGAGCTCCCTCTGTCAGCTCCAGCTCCCCATGCAACGTCCTTGCAGACGGCCAATTCTCTCAGTTTCTCAAGTAGCTCCCGGCACACACACAAAAAGTGTGGCCCTTAGGATACCCCCATATTGTATGTAAACCTAAAGCTACACAGGGCTGTTGCCTGAGTAGTATGTGAGAAATGGATGTGCCAAGGACATTAGAGCAAGTGTGTGGTGCTAAGGAACCACCAGAATTCCTTCATACACTTGATCATGGTCCTTATCCTTTCGAAATCCAGCAAAGAGATGGGTAGGGGATGAGTAAAGAGGACTAAACACATACCAATGGACAAAATACAGAAGTACAGGGTAACGTGTATCTGCAGTTCAGGTAAATGCATTAGAACTCTCCAGCAGAGAATACGAAGTAAATCACCAAACTGGAAGGAGCCTTGGTGGCGCAATGTGTTAAAACTCTTGTGCTGGCAGGACTGCTGACCAAAAGGTCGGCGGTTCAAATACAGGGAGCGGGGTGAGCTGTCAGCTCCTGCTTCACATGCTGGGACATGAGAGAAGCCTCCCACAAAATGGTAAAATATCTGGGTGTCCCTTGACAAAGTCTTTGCAGACTACCATTTCTCTCACACTAGAAGCGACTTGCATTTTCTCATCTCAGATGAAGAAAAAAAGTGTGGCCCTTAGGATATCCCACCAGGTTCTCCAAAGGTCCTATTACCTCCATTTTATTTTTAGCCAAAAGCCATTTTCAGTGAAAAACCCTTTGCGGGATTCTTGAATGCTGGTAAGCCCCTACCACTTCAAAACAACCTCAGATTGCCTAAAATAAGCAGAGAAGTGCCACAGCATCACTTTATGTCACCAAAACAGCAGCCATGATGTTGGAATGCAACTGCAGTGTTCCAAAGCCACAGAAGAGCAAAAAAAAAAAAAAAAGGTTTTTGCCATCTGCACAGTGAAGCAAAGCCATTTCTGCTCTAAAATAGCAATTTACAATCAATACTTCAAAAAATGTCATATCTACACGTGCCAAGCTGAACACATATTTCCAGACAAGTGCAACACACCAGTTAGTATGCACTAAGCTGAGGCATCCCCTTGAATGCGGCAGAAAGCAACACATGACCTGTTGCAAAGTCCGTGGGATGATCTTTGGAGATAAGATTTTTAAGTGTAACAGCAAAGTCCTCTCAACATTCAAAGGCTCCTTCTACTCTGCCATATAATCCAGATTAAGGTAAAGGTAAAGGTTTCCCCTTGATATTAAGTCTAGTCGTGTCTGACTCTGGGTGGTAGTGTGCTTCTCCATTTCTAAACTGAAGAGCCAGTGTTGTCCATAGACACCTCCAAGGTCATTTGCCCAGCATGACTGCATCAAATGCTGTTACCTTCCCACCAAAGAGGACCTACTGATCTACTCACATTTGCATGTTTTCAAACTGCTAGGTTGGCAGAAGCTGGGGATAACAGTGGGAGCTCACCTTGCTCCATGGATTTGAACTGCTAACCTTTTGGTCAGCAAGTTCAGCAACGAGCGGTTTAACCCACTGCACCACAAGGGGCTCCATATCCAAATTACAAATCATATAACCCACAATATCTGCTTTGACCTGGATTAAATGAGTCTACACTGCCATATAATCCAGTTCAAAGCAGATAATCTGGATTTTATACGGCAGTGTAGAAAGAGCCAGAGAGTTCAGTATTTTGTTCTTTCTTGTTACTGTTCTTTGTATGATCCTGAACTGGACGGCTTGCTGTTTTTTTCAGAGACAACACTGAACTTAATGTGTTCATAACAACAAAACAATAAAAAATCACCATATAAACATTTCCAACCATATTATAATATAACAGTAAAAAGGAGCCCCCGGTGGCACAGTGGGTTATCATGTTTACTATTATTATTATTATTATTATTATTATTTATATTATTAATAGTATTATTATGTTTATTATTATTATTTATATTATTAAGATGATGATGATGATGATGATGATGATTTATTATTATTATGCTTCCTCTTCATCCTGGAAGGAAGTGGAGCCCCCGGTGGCGCAGTGGGTTAAACCCCTGTGCTGGCAGGACTGAAGACTGATAGGTCGCAGGTTTGAATCTGGGGAGAGCGCAGATGAGCTCCTTCTGTCAGCTCCAGCTCCTCAAGCGGGGACATGAGAGAAGCCTCCCACAAAGATGGTAAAACATCAAAACATCCAGGTGGCCCCTGGGCAACATCTTTGCAGACAGTCAGTTCTCTCACACCAGAAGTGACTTGCAGTTTCTCAAGTTGCAGCACAGATGAGCTCCCTCTGTCAACTCCAGCTCCCCATGCTGGAACATGAGAGAAGCCTCCCACAAGGATGGTAAAACATCCTGGTGTCCCCTGGGCAACGTCCTTGCAGACAGCCAATTCTCTCACACCAGAAGTGACTTGCAGTTTCTCAAGTTGCAGCGCAGATGAGCTCCCTCTGTCAGCTCCAGCTCCCCATGCCGGGACATGAGAGAAGCCTCCCACAAAGATGGTAAAACATCTTGCAGTTTCTCAAGTCACTCCTGACACGACAATATAGATAGATAGATAGATAGATAGATAGATAGATATAGATATACATGCCCGTGACAAAACACAACAATTAAGCAACACATAACTAAAGCAAAACACGCAATTAAAAAAATAAATGGAATTCGAAACACAACATAATACATTAAAATAACTTATTAGAAACAGGTGCTGAGCTGGTGGACATAATCCCATTTAAACAAAGACTAAATAGTTTGTCCTCAGATATTTAGATTGCAGATCCCAAGAGATACCTGGCTAAGACATTACAACATTCCTTTCCAATAGAGAACACTGCAGGTCAGGGAGAAGGATGAACATGAGAAGGAGATGGTGGAAGAGGAAGAACCCCAAAATAGGACCCAGATCTGAAGGGTTGGGGAAAAGAAGCAAAACCACATAAAGCTGACCTGCAATGAGAAAAACCTCCTTCTTCTCTCTTCTCAACTGCAAAGGGACAAAACACCTGAGTAGGAGGCAAAAGTCAACATGGAAAGCCTGCTCTTGGTCTCCACCTTCTTCACCAGGAACCAAAGGTCCTGCAGAATGACTTCAGAGTCACGTGAGAAGCCTGGAAAAAAAATGCAGCCCACACTTCTGCCCTTCCTCCTTCCTGATAAGAAAGCTACAAAGCAAGGCTGTAAAATCAACATTCAGATAATTGGAGAACACCCACTTCTTTCCCCAACCCACTGGCTCTTGCATACACAAACATATGCCTCAGCAACAGAAAGCTCTGACTCTGCCCAGCACAGCATGAGAATAATTAATACATCAAAAGGTATGTGAAAACAAGAAGGATCTTAAACAAGAAGCTTCTACCAGCTCTTTTAATGGCATGGCTAGACCAGGAGCCGAATCAGAAGCAGCAGTCAACTCAGAATTAGCACGGATGGACATCCCACATGTTGTGGTCCTTCTAACCCACAAAATATTTTATTTTTACTAGCCTTTTGAAAGTGATATACGCCCTTCCCAAAACACCCAAAGGAGTGATGATTTGGGTCTGAGCTCACCATTAGTCGTCAAAGTGAAGAGAAACAGACCTCCTTGGGCCAAACTCCCAAAATCTTGTCGGTCCCTCCAGAACAATGATCCAACTCCTTCTCTGTCTTAGTACTTTCAGATTCAGGGAATCTGTCTGACACAAACATGGAATCATAGAGCTGGAAGAGACTTCAAAGGTGACCTGGTTCAAGAAGCCACTGCACCTGCAGAATTGCTCAATGGAGTTTCCAGGCAGGAAGAGGTCATAGAATCATAGAGTTGGAAGAGATCTTGTGGACCATCCAGTCCAACCCCCTGCCAAGAAGCAGGAAAATTGCATTCAAAACACCACCGACAGATGGTCATCCAGCCTCTTTTAAAGCTTCCAAAGAAGGAGCCTCCACTACACTCTGGGGCAGAGTGTTCCACTGCTGAACAGCTCTCACAGTCAGGAAGTTCTTCCTCATGTTCAGTGGAATCTCCTTTCCTGTTGCTTGAAGCTATTGTTCCACATCCTAGTCTCCAGAGCAGCTGAGAACAAGCTTGCTCCCTCCTCCCTATGATTTCCCCTCACATCTCGATCCATGGCCCTCATCATGTCTCCTCTCAACCTTCTCTTCTGAAGGCTGCCCAGCTCTTTAAGCTGCTCCTCATAGAGCTTGTTCTCCAGACCCTTGATTATTTTAGTCGCCCTCCTCTGGACAGCTTGTCAACACCTCCCTTCAATTGTGGTGCCCAGAATTGGACAAAGTATCCAGATGTGGTCTGACCAAGACAAACAGAGGGGTTGCATGACTTCCCTGGATCTAAACACTAAAAAGGTAAAGGTAGTCCCCTGACATTAAGTCCAGTCATGTCTGATTCTGGGGTGTGGTGCTCATCTCCATTTCTAAGCCAAAGAGCCAGCGTTGTCTGTAGACACCTCCAAGGTCATGTGGCCGGCATGACTGCATGGAGCGCCGTGGATCTAAACACTGTATCTAAACACTGCATGGATCTAAACACTAGACTCCTATTTATGCAGGCCAAAATCCCATTTGCTTTTTAAGATGCCGCATGACATTGCTAGCGCATGTTCCCCTTCCTGTCCACGAGGACTCCAAAATCTTTTCCACACGTCCTGCTGTCGAGCCAGGCATCGTCCCCCATTCTGTATCTTTGCATTTCATTTTTTCTGCCTAAGTTGAGTATCTTGCATTTGTCCCTGTTGAACTTCATTTGAATAGTTTTGGTCAATCATCTCTCTTATCTGTTAAAATCGTTTTGAATTCTGCTCCTGTCTTCTGGAGTATTGGCTGTCCTTCCCAATTTGGTCCCGTCTGCAAACGTGATGGTCATTCCTTCAAACTCTTCATCTAAATCGTTAAAAAAGATGTTGAACAGAACCAGACCCAGGAAGGAACCCTGTTTATGGCACTCCACTCATCACTTCTTTCCAGGATGAAGAGGAAGCATTAGTGAGCAACCACTGGGTTTGTTCACTTAACCAATTACAAATTCACCTAACCATAGTTTTGCTTAGCCCACATTTGACTAGTTTACCAGAAGGTCATGGAGGACCTTGTTGAAGGCCTTGCTGAGATCCAGATACACTACATCCACGGTGTTCACTGCATTCAAGGACCTTAAGATTGTCTGGAGAGACCCTGCTCTCGGTCCCGCCATCATCACAAGCACGGCTGATGGGAACGAGAGACAGGGCCTTCTCAGGGGTGGCCCCTTGGCTATGGAACACCCTTCCTATGGAGATTAGATCGGTTTCTTCACTTTTAGTATTTCGGAAAAAACTCAAGACATGGCTATTCGAGCAGGCATTTGCAAATACTGAGTAACGGACATAAGAATGGAATCAACTACAAGATGGATTGGACATTGTTTTAAGGAGTATTTATTGAATTATGTTTTATTACAGCTGTTATGATTTTACTGATGTTAAAGTTTTTATATTGTAACTGTGTTTTTGGTGGTATTGAATTTTGCCTTGTAAACTGCCTCGAGTCGCCGGAAGTCTGAGAGGGGCGGTATACAAATACTGTAAATAAATAAAGTAAATAAAATCTACCCAAATTGTAACTCTAAAGCCTCTTACCTTCTGTAGTACAAGAACACAAGATAGTGCTTGTGCATATTAGATGGTTTGATCTAATTCAATGCTTCTTGATATATATTTTTGCATTAATTAAGGGGGGGGGGAACCCACAAAATCCTGAAAAAGCCACAATGACTCACGAGAAACGATGGAAAAGTTGGCCATGACTCAAAAGTGAAGTAATGCACATTTATTGTGATGCGACCCTTGTGGCCTGATTCTAATGGACTTACTCAATATGTAGGTGGGAACGCTGTTAATATATCGCCACAGCCCTCTAGTCCCACCCCAGTGAAATAAATCCCCCAGATGTTTCTGCACTGCTATTAGAGTGATTCATAACAGCATGCTTAACAGAAGTGTTTCACTCTGGCTCGGATGATGAATGAGTTCTCCTCGGCCACCAACCATGTGCATAGCGAGAACAAGGGCTATTTTAATGTTCCTGGCCTTCCTCCATGCCCTAACTACTTCGTCTTATTGCCTTTCTCCAGCAAATACCACGAAACAGAGGCGGAGAGCTGGAGGGAGCTCTTAAATTCGGCTTTGACTGCCAATGCACAATACAGATTCTTCCTCTGCTCACAAGGGGAGACTCCACTGCAAATACCTTCCTATTCAAGAAGCTAGAAAATAATGCAAGCAATTACAGGACCACAGTTATTCCATGAAGGAGCCATGTCAAGAGAAAATAATATATTGTGTTCCTAAAATGGTGGTAGTATTCAATGGGCAGGAAACAGTGGCCCAGAGGTACTAGAGAAGGTCCCTGGAAAGGCTGAAAAATCAGAAGATATCCTTATTTATTTAATCTCCACAAATGTACGAGGGTTGAATGAAAATTAATGCCTCCACCTCCGTTACTTGGGTTTGGATGGGAATATTTTAATAAATCAAACCCAGAAATAATTCTTAGAATATTTATTTATTAATTATTATTTATTTACTTCATTTATATACCGCTTTTCTCAGCCCTCAGGCTACTCAAAGTGGTTAACAACAGCAAAATTCAATGCAAAAACATCACAAAACGAATATGGGACAGTTAAAAACAGTAGCATTATCAACGATTAAACATCAATATAACAATCATTAGCATCTCATCAGTAAAATCAGAATCCAATCTCATCATCCATTATTCCGTATTCCTATATTCAATTACACTGCTTAATCGAATGCTTGTTCGAACAGCCAGGTCTTCACTTTCCTCCGAAACGCCAGCAGGGAGGGGGCCAATCTGATATCTGCAGGCAGGGTGTTTCACAGCCGAGGGGCCACCACTGAGAAGGCCCTGTCTTTCGTCCCCACCAAGCACGCCTGTGATGCAGACGGGACAGAGAGCAGGGCCTCCCCAGATGATCTTAGTGTCCTAGTCGGTTCATAGGAGGAGATGCGTTCGGAGAGGTAAGTAGGGCCAGAACCGTTTAGGGCTTTATAGGCTAACGCCAGCACTTTGAATTGTGCCTGTGGTGATGGAGGAAAGTTCTGAGAGTGCCTTGGACTGCGAGAAGATCCAACCAGTCCATCCTCCAGGAAATAAAGCCCGATTGCTCATTGGAGGGAAGGATACTAGAGACAAAGTTGAAGTACTTTGGCCACATCATGAGGAGACAGCAAAGCCTGGAGAAGACAATTATGCTGGGGAAAGTGGAAGGCAAAAGGAAGAGGGGCCGACCAAGGGCAAGATAGATGGATGGCATCCTTGAAGTGACTGGACTGACCTTGAAGGAGCTGGGGGTGGTGACGGCCGACAGGGAGCTCTGGCGTGGGCTGGTCCGTGAGGTCACGAAGAGTCGGAGACGACTGAACGAATGAACAACAACAGCAAACTGGCAGCCAGTGGAGCTGGCGTAACATGGAAGTTGTATGCTCCCTGTATGCCGCCCAAGTTATTAACCTGGCTGCCTCTCATTGGACTAGTTGAAGCTTCCGAGCAGTCTTCAAAGGCAACCCCATGTAGAGTGTGTTGCAGTAGTCTATCCTAGATGTAACGAGAGGGTGGACCACCGTGGCCAAATCTGACTTCCCATGCTAGCTATGTTTCCCCTTTTCTTAAAAGGAATAAGAGGAAACCTTGTGAAAGGATACGAGGCTCTCACAGCTGACGTTCTACCTTCTGGATCATGGCCAGCAGGCAAGACCATCACACGGAGATGTGCCTCCCCCTTCACGTACCACTGCAATCTGAATGACACCTTTAAAAACGGGCAAATCCGCATCTGTTCAGTAACCATTTCAGTTTCCGAATGAAAAGACAGCTGTGGCATAATAAAAGGCTTCATTATCTTGCTCAGCACGAGGAAGTCGCAATTTGTTTAAGGCAGGAGAAGCGGTTGGGTTCATGAATGCCGTCACTTTGTTTGCAGCGAGCAGATTTTACACTGTGCCCCACTGGGAACCACAGACAGATAACAAGTTTGGCCTTATCCGGATGATTCCTAAACAAATAAACGTTTATCCTGGGTGCTCTAAAGTCCTGGGCAACAGACGGGATGGGGAACGAGCCTTCAAGATTGCTTTGGGACCCCACCACCCCTAAGCTTTCATTCAAAAACAAAACCCATGTTTCTAGCTCTCCTCTCAGAGAAAAGCACAGCTAAAGCCTTGAAGCCTTTGCTTTATCTCAGTCCAGTGTTTCTCAACCTTCCTAATGCCGAGACCCCTTAATACAGGTCCTCATGTTGTGGTGATCCCCAACCATAAAATTATTTTAGTTGCTACTTCATGACTATAATTTTGCTACTGTTCTGAATCGTAATGTAAATATCTGATATGCAGGATGTATTTTCATGCACTGGATCAAACTTGGCACAAATACCCGACATGTCCAAATTTGAATACTGGTTGGATTGCAAGGCGACTGATTTCGTCATTTGGGAGTTGTAGTTGTTGGGATTTATAGTTCACCTACAATCAAAGAGCCTTCTGAACTCGACCAATGATTGAATTGAACCAAACTTGGAACACAGAACTTCCTAACCAAGAGAAAATAATAGAAGGATTTGGTGAACATTGGCCTTGAGTTTTGGAGATGTAGTTCACCTCCATCCAGAGAGCCCTGTGGACTCAAGCAATGATAGATCTGGACCAAACATGCCATGAATACTCAATATGTCCAAATGTCAACACTGGTGGAGGTTTTGGGGAAATAGACCTTGACATTTGAGAGTTGTAGTTGCTGGGATTTATAGTTTACCTACAACCAAAAGAGCATTCTGAACCCCACCAATAATAGAATTAGGCCAAACTTCCCACACAGAATCCCCATGCCTTGAAGGGACTCACTGGTGCGAACCTCTCTCCAGCCTCGCACACCCGTCCGCAAATGTGCACCAAACCTCCCACATTGGGCCAAACCTCTGAACCCCACCAACGATAGAATTGGGCCAAACTTCCCACACAGAACCCCGATGCCTTGGAGGGACTCGCTGGTACGAACCTCTCTCCAGCCTCGCACACCCGTCCGCAAATGTGCAACAAACCTCCACATTGGGCCAAACCTCTGAACCCCACCAACGATAGAATTGGGCCAAACTTCCCACACAGAACCCTGATGCCTTGAAGGGACTCGCTGGTGCACCAAACCTCCCACATTGGGCCAAACCTTCCACACAGAACGCCCATGACCAACAGACAATACTGACGGTCTTTGGGGACCCCTCTGACACCCCCCTTGCGACCACCCCCAGGGGTCCCAACTCCCAGGTTGAGAAACACTGTTCTAGTCCATGGAGCCCCCAGTGGTGCAATGGGTTAAACTCTTGAGCTTGCTGAACCGCTGACCAAAATGTCAGTGGTTCAAATCTGGGGAGCGGGGTGAGCTCCCATCTGTCAGCTCCAGCTTCTCATGTGGAGACATGAGAGAAGCCTTCCATAAGATGGCAAAACATCTGACCATCCCCTGAACAATGTCCTTGCAGACAGCCAATTCTCTCACACCAGAAGCGACCTGCAGTTTCTCAAGTCTCTCCTGACACACACACACAAATATCTTAGTCTATCAGAAATATCTCTGAGTGCGACTGCTTACCAAATGACACTTGGTGCTTGATCAAAGCAGGAAGCATAACCTCACTGCCATAATATGAAAACCATGCACTCATGAGAAATTTGGGCCTCAGATGTTGCAGTGGAAGAGGAAATTAATTTTCTCCCTTGAAGGCACTTAGGTGGGTAACACTAAGAATACTTCCTGAATGTTTTAAAAGGGGGGAATCTCTCAGCTACAAAATAGAGGACATTCATTTAATAAACTGGGGGGGAAGCGTCAAAGACAATTCCAGCAATCTTACAACAGCTGGTGTGCAGCAGGCCAGTCATTCTCCTCCGATTTGCCATACTGTCTATTATCTAGTCCATGGCTTCAGGCAAGGTCTCCAAGAGGAATCTTCCATCTCACACCCTTCGTCACCCTCTACATCAGAGAAGCTTGCCCTCTGCTCAGGGACATACAAAAGGCGTTCAGTGGCATGTCATCCCAAGAAGCAAGGCCTAAAATCCTATGTGATGTCAATTCCTACGGCAAGATGACATTGTGCACATACAAAAATGGACAATCACGCACAGTCCACTTATGGCTCAGAGGTTACCAGCAGAGAGCCAAAAAGATGCTCTGGTTCCCAGGCTGTTCTAACCCTGCTAATGTCACCTTTAATAACTTCCAACATGAGCTTCATACTCATACTGAAGTATGCCAGTCTGCAAGGTGCGGTGGAGATGAAAAATGTATAAGTTATTGGACAGTCATAGAATCATAGAATCAAAGAGTTGGAAGAGACCTCATGGGCCATCCAGTCCAACCCCCTGCCAAGAAGCAGGAATATTGCATTCAAATCACCCCTGACAGATGGCCATCCAGCCTCTGCTTAAAAGCTTCCAAAGAAGGAGCCTCCACCACACTCCGGGGCAGAGAGTTCCACTGCTGAACGGCTCTCACAGTCAGGAAGTTCTTCCTAATGTTCAGATGGAATCTCCTCTCTTGTAGTTTGAAGCCATTGTTCCGCGTCCTAGTCTCCAAGGAAGCAGAAAACAAGCTTGCTCCCTCCTCCCTGTGGCTTCCTCTCACATATTTATACATGGCTATCATGTCTCCTCTCAGCCTTCTCTTCTTCAGGCTAAACATGCCCAGTTCCCTAAGCCGTTCCTCATAGGGCTTGTTCTCCAGACCCTTGATCATTTTAGTCGCCCTCCTCTGGACACATTCCAGCTTGTCAATATCTCTCTTGAATTGTGGTACCCAGAATTGGACACAATATTCCAGATGTGGTCTAACCAAAGCAGAATAGAGGGGTAGCATTACTTCCTTAGATCTAGACACTATGCTCCTATTGATGCAGGCCAAAATCCCATTGGCTTTTTTTGCCGCCACATCACATTGTTGGCTCATGTTTAACTTGTTGTCCACGAGGACTCCAAGATCTTTTTCACACGTACTGCTCTCGAGCCAGGCGTCCCCCATTCTGTATCTTTGCATTTCGTTTTTCCTGCCAAAGTGGAGTATCTTGCATTTGTCACTGTTGAACTTCATTTTGTTAGTTTTGGCCCATCTCTCTAATCTGTCAAGATCGTTTTGAATTCTGCTCCTGTCCTCTGGACTATTGGCTATCCCTCCCAATTTGGTGTCGTCTGCAAACTTGATGATCATGCCTTCTAGCCCTTCATCTAAGTCAAGGTATCTCAAGGTATTTATATTTATCGCATCAGAAGCGAACTGAAAGTACAATTGTAATGTATTTTAAAAAACAATTTTGCAGACTTAGTATTCTATTAAATGTCCTTTGACCAGTAGCTGGCCACTTGGAGTGGCGCTCGTATTGCTGTGAGAAGGTCCTCCATTGTGCATGTGTCAGGGCCCAGGCTGCATTGTAAAGGGTGGTCTGTGGTTTGCTCTTCTCCGCACTCGCATGTTGTAAACTCCACTTTGTGGCCCCATTTCTTAAGGTTGGCTCTGCATCTTGTGGTGCCAGAGCGCAGCTTGTTCAGCACCTTCCAAGTTGCCCAGCTTTCTGTATGCCCAGGAGGGAATCCCTCATTTGGTATCAGCCATGGCTTGAGGTGCTGGGTTTTAGCCTGCCACTTTTGGACTCTTGCTTGCTGAGGTGTTCCTGCAAGTGTCTCTGCAGATCTTAGAAAACTATTTCTTGATTTAAGATGTTGGCGTACTGGCTGATATCCAAACAGGGATGGGCCAGAGATGTCACTGTCTTGGTCCTTTCATTATTTATTTATTTATTATTTATTTATGATTCTTCTATCCCGCCTTTCTCAAGTCCAAAGGTGGCTCGCGACGGCTTACAAACTGGCTGCTACTTCCTAGCGGATGTTAGGTGGTGCAATACCAGCTAAACAGTATAATTTCTCCAGGTGGTGTAGGGCATAGGCATTAGGTTTGGTTAATTAAAAAAAAAACGGTCCAAAACTCGTTTCTGATGCAGGTGCTGGTGGTTCAATTCTAAAGTCAATTCTGATTTTCACAGAAATTTTTTTCAAAACTTTTCAAAACTTCCAAATCCTTTTGTTAATGGTTTGAATGTGTTATTTCCTGTTTCACTGGGTGGCCTTTACTTTGAAAGTAGTTGTTTTACTCCAAAAGCGGGGAAAAGCAAGCGGAGGAAATTCCTTCCTTCTCTGGTTTAAAACTGGCTTCTTTGGCTTGAGCCGAGGCCAGGGATCAGAAACAGGGAAAAGCAAGCAGAGGAAATTCCTTCCTTCTCTGGTTTAAATCTGGCTTCTCTGGCTTGAGCCGAAACCAGGGATCAGAAGCAGGGAAAAGCAAGCAGAGAAAATTTCTTCCTTCTCTGGTTTTAAACTGGCTTCTCTGGCTTTAAAACTGGCTTCTCTGGCTTGAGCTGAGGCCAGGAAATTCCTTCCTTCTCTGGTTTAAAACTGGCTTCTTTGGCTTGAGCCAAGGCCAGGAAATTCCTTCCTTCTCTAGTTTAAACTGGCTTCTCTGGCTTGAGCCAAGGCCTGGACCAGGACCAGAAGCAGGGAAAAGCAAGTGGGGGAAATTCCTTCCTTCTCTGGTTTAAAACTGGCTTCTCTGGCTTTAAATCTGGCTTGATCCGAGGCCAGGGACCAGAAGCAGGGAAAAGCTTAATCATTTCTGACTCACTTCCTGAGTCATAACAAAAATGGTGGAAAAAGCTTTGGAATGGCAAAGGAACTTCCGGTTTTTAAAAAAGCTTTGATATCGCTTCAAAAAGGTAATTTTAACAAAATTATTACGAGTTTTTCGAGCGACTCTATCCATGCCTAGTAGGCATACTGTGATAATGCAGCATATGTCTCATTAAGAGCCACAGCCACTGTTTTAGCGTGGTGAGATGTGTTCCACACCAGGCATGTTCTCAAGGTGACTACTGAAAATTGAGACCCTCTTCTATTTCTGCAAGGAGCCATTACAGCATGCCCTATAACATGGACCACTTTTCATCTCTTTGTATACTCTTCCTCTACTAAAGCTGCTTAATCCTGTAACAACTTTAACAACGTGCCTTCGCAATATAACTCCCACCCAGCATAAGACTGCTCTGCCTTCATGCTTGGGCAAAGGCTCAATGAAAGCCCCCAGGCTCTGTTCACCTGCCTCCGCCACCTCCATTTTCTAACCAGTCACCTGTTCCTCATTTTTTCCATCCCATCTCATGCTGAGAAAGGCTAACATTGAAATCCTCGTGCATCTACTCAAAATGAAACCCCTGTGAGTTAAATGGGGGTTTATTCCCAGCTGCAATCTGAATCACCAAAGCACAACAAAAGGCGGTTCGGTGACAACCACAGGCATTTCCCACCCAGTCAACCTTCTGCTCACATATTGTGCAGGACCCTCAATGAAGGAGGGAAACAGGTGAGAAAATGAACCAAAGAGCCGAGAATGCAGCTGCTCCAGTTAAAGCAGATATTAATTAAAGCATTCACATAAATAGGCTTCATTACAAGGGGTGAGAGCTTGATTGACCTCATTGACCAGCAAACATTCTGCCATTAATTTTTCTACAAGCCTAACCTAAGAACAGATGGCAAATGCTTCAATCCCAATACAGAACTAGAAAGAGCCACCGAGCCCCCTCTTCCCAGAGAGAGCAGCTTACTCACTCACAAACTGGTCCAGGCCATTAAGTATTCATGGGATGGAAGACAAAGAGTTCAGGATGTCACCAAGAGGTAAACAATACCCTGCTTCTCCTGCAACCTTTGGGTTCAATGAAATATAGAAGAAAGAGAGGGGCTAGGAAGGCAGTTCCATCTTGTCTCATGTATATAATATAATATAATATATTGTATACATATAATATTGATATTATTATAATGTAATACAATATAATACTAATACTATTACTACTAATAATATATTATAATTAGATATTAATTAATAATATTACAGTATAATGTTATAGTACAATGTAATATATAATATTAATATTGTGCTATGGTAATCTATATAAATAAAAATGTAATGTTCGTTTGCGGGATTAACAGAACTCAAAAACCACTGGACGAATTGACACCAAATTTGGACACAAGACACCTAACAACCCAATGTATGTCCTTTACTCAAATTTTTTTGATTTTGTCACTTGGGAGTTGTAGTTGCTGGGATTTATAGTTCACCTACAATCAAAGAGCATTCTGAACTCCATCAATTATGGCATTGAACCAAACGTGGCATACAGGACTCCCATGACCAACAGAAAACACTAGAAGGGTTTGGTGGGCATTGACCTTGAGTTTGGGAGTTGTAGTTCACCTACATCCAGAGAGCACAGTGGACTCAAACAATGATGGATCTGGACCAAACTTGCCACAAATACTCAGTATGCCCAAATGTGAACACTGGTGGAATTTGGGGAAAATACAATCTTAACATTTGGGAGTTGTAGTTGCTGGGATTTATAGTTCACTTACAGTCAAAGAGCACCCTGAACTCCAACAACGATGGAATTGGGCCAAACATCCCACACGGAACCCCTATGACCACTAGAGTGGGCCACAGCAACGCGTGGCAGAGGACAGCTAGTAATAGTAATAATAGAGTAAAATAATAAATGTAATAATAACAATACAGTAAAATAATAAATTTAACAATAACAATAGAATAAAATAATAATAACAACAATAAAATAATAAATGTAATAATAATAATAATAATAATAATGACAACAATGTAAAATAATAAATAACACTGTCTCGAGTATAAGCCGGGGGAGAATTTTTCAGCCTAAAAAAAAGACTGAAAAACTAGGCTTATACTCGAGTATATACAATAATCTATTGATGAAATGAACAGCAGTAGTGAAAAAATGCTAGTTATAGTGTCCCTCCTACGTCATGAGCAGGAGGAAGACTCAATTTACTAAACATCCCAGAGCTTTCAGGGGAGGAACATGTGGAAAGGTTTTCTTTTCTACGTCTCTGCCCAGCGTTGGGAGAAGGAATCAGCAAAAGCTCCCTCTCCCATTACATAACCTTGTTCCACCAGTCTGCCATTTAATTAAGATCTGCTCATCTTCTGCACAAAGAGATATTGCCTGCTAAGCTGGTGGGAACCTGACATCGCAGGCTGCCTGCTAATAGGAAACTGTGGATGCATTTCTACTGGTAGAATACCAATTGAGGCTTAGAGAGCTGCACAGCTGCAACCCCATTCCTCTTGCATCCAACAATAACATATCCTGTCGAAAGCCAGAGGCCCAGCGGAAGAAACAGAAACAGTAAGGGAGAAGCCAAAATTCTGAAGCTATGCTCGAGACAGAAAGCCCTGCTCCAGGCACAACAAAGCTCACAAAGGATGCTGCTGGTTGCAGCTACCTTCTTCCCATGGCACCTTCCAAACCTGTGATGAAGCCACAAGCTCAGTATGGAGAATGTGGCACCTTTGGTCCTTGGAGGACTTCTTCTGGATGCCTTAGTCACCAAATATGGCTGCATACCTCTAGACCAGGGGTCCTCAAACTTTTTGAACAGAGGACCAGGTCACAGTCCCTCAAACTATTGGAGGGCTGGATTATAATTTGAAAAGTAAATGAATGAATTCCTATGCTCACTGGACATTATCTTATTTGTAGTGCAAAAACACTTTAAAACAATACTATAATTAAAATGAAGAACAATTTTAACAAATATAATTTTATTAGTATTTTAATGGGAAGTGTGGGACTGCTTTTGGCTGATGAGATAGGATTGTTGATGTTGTTACTGTTGTTGTGTGTTTTCAAGTCGTTTCATACTTAGATTGACCCTGAGCGAGGGCCAGGTAAATGACTCTGGAAGGCCGTATCTGGCCCCCGGACCCCTGGTCTAGACAAGATTACCAGAAAAGAAGCCTCAGCACTCAAGACTGTGGGTGAAAGTGGGTGAAAATAGGGGGTGAATGGACGAGGCTGGAGAAAGAGTGGCTGGTGAGTTCTGAGGCAGTGGTGGCCATGTATTTCACTCGAGGGGAATGGGATTTTCAGGATCTGGGCCAGGGGGTCTTCTACAAGGAGGTCCTGTTGGAGAATTATGGGAATGTTGCCTCTTTGGCCACCATGCCCCCAAGTGTAGCCTACCAGGAAACCCCCCCCCCCATGGCATCCTGGGAAGCAGCCAAACAGATTGTGGAGAAGCAGGAGTTTGAGGGCCAAAATGGGGTGTCCAAGCCGAAGGGGGACCAGTCCAAGAACGAGAAGAAGAAGCCTCCCACCCCGCTAGGCCGCAAGATAGGGGAGACTTTGGCCCCAGAGCCCAGCCAGGCAAAGTGCCCCACCTGTGGGAAGGCCTTCAAGTACAAGTTGCACCTGAACATCCACTTCCGGGTCCACACTGGGGAGAAACCCTACGCCTGCGCAGAGTGCGGGAAGTGCTTTAGCCAGCACGGGCACCTCCACTCCCACCAGAGGATCCACTCCGGGTAGAAGAACTACAAGTGCATGGACTGCGGGAAGAGCTTCAGTGACAGTGGGGCCTGCACCAAGCACCAGAGCACCCACAGCAAGTAGCCTTACCAGTGCCTGGAGTGCGGGAAGAGCTTCAGCCAGCACGGGCACCTCCACTCCCACCAGAGGATCCACAACCGGGAGAGGCCCTACAAATGCACCGAGTGCGGGAAGGGCTTCAGCCAGCGGGGTCACCTCTACTCCCACCAGAGAATCCACACTAAAGAGAAACCTTACAAGTGCACCGAGTGCGGGAAGAGCTTCAGCCAGCGGGGCCACCTCTATTTGCACCAGAGGATCCACACCAAGGAGAAGCCCTACAAGTGCCTGGAGTGCGGGAAGAGCTTCAGCCAGCGGGGCCACCTCTATTTGCACCAGAGGATCCACACCAAGGAGAAGCCCTACAAGTGCCTGGAGTGCGGGAAGTGCTTCAGCCAGAGTGGGCACCTCCACTCGCACGAGAGGACCCACATGGGAGTGAAGCCCTACAAGTGCCTGGAGTGTGGGAAGTGCTTCAGCCAGAGCAGGTACCTCCACTCACACGAGAGGACCCACACGGGAGTGAAGCCCTACAAGTGCATGGAGTGTGGGAAGTGCTTCAGCCAGAGCAGGTACCTCCACTCACACGAGAGGACCCACACGGGAGTGAAGCCCTACAAGTGCATGGAGTGTGGGAAGTGCTTCAGCCAGCAGGGGCACGTCTATGCGCACCAGAGGACCCACACAGGGGAGAAGCCCTACAAGTGCGTGGAGTGTGGGAAGACACCACAAAATAAAAGGTCTGAATGAAGAAAAGAATGACACTGATAGAGAATAGGACTGTAAACGTGATGGGGACTCCAAACAAATGAAGCATCTCAACCATTCTGACAGCTCATCAAGGTAATGAGAAGTCAGATGAGTGAATTGCCCAACTGAAGACAAGGCAAGTGCCATTTAATTTATCTAATCCTAATTTATTAATTGTTGACTGAAACTGAAGCAAGGCCATGTAAGAAGTGCCATGAGCGATTAGCCCCAAAGCCCTTCTAATCCAGTAAACAAAATTGAAGAGGTCAAGACAAATCCCAAGAAAAATGTGAAAAAACAAAAACTAGTTTTTAAACAAAACAATGAAAACCTATTGCAGCACAACATATTTGGAACAATAAGGAACAAACATAAACTTTCACATTTTAAGAAGAGCCTGAAGCATTTAAGGGATGGTAAATGTGTAACGGCGCTCCATGCAGTCATGCCGGCCACATGACCTTGGAGGTATCTACGGACAACGCTGGCTCTTCGGCTTAGAAATGGAGATGAGCACCACACCCCAGAGTCAGACATGACTGGACCTAATGTCAGGGGACTACCTTTACCTTTAAATGTGTCACTGCACTATCCAGGAGACTGTGTTTGAAAGAAGTACCTTGGCATTTGCACTGGAAGAATGGAAAGAAGCCAATCATACTAACATATTATATGTTGTCGAAGGCTTTCATGGCTGGACTCACAAGGTTACTGTAATTTTTTCGGGTTGTATGGCCATGTTCCAGAAGCATTCTCTTCTGACGTTTCACCCACATCTATGGCAGGCATCTTCAGAAGTTGGGAGGTATTTTGGAAACTAAGCAAGGTAAGTTTATATATCTGTGGAAGGTCCAGGTAAGACTATACAGAGAAGCCACTGAAATCCATAAGATGTGGACAATTTCAACAGAAAGGAGGAAACTGAAAATGAACAAAATCTGGCTACCAGTATTACAAAAGTCTAAAATCAGGACTGTAAATAAAGAACAAGACTCTGAAAATAGCGGAACTACAGACATGAAACGATCAGGGAAAGCTAACACCTCGCAACAAAGAATTCCTTCAGGCAGCAATCAGGCAGGCTTTGAAGCTGCAAGGCTTTGCAATGCTAATCAACATTAATAATTGCAACACTAAAAAACAGGGGAATTCCAAGCAAGAAAAATCAGGGCCAGTTAATCTCCTGCCAACAAAGGATTCCACCAGGCAGGGAGCAGACAAACTTTGAAGCTGCAAGGCTATTCAATGCCCATCAAGGTGATCAATTGCAACATTCCCACTTGCCTCAAACAGACAAGAGTTCTTTCTCCCATCCTGGACCTTCCGCCGATATATAAACCTCCCTTGCTTAGTTTCCAACAGACCTCACAACCTCTGAGGATGGCTGCATAGAAGTGGGCGAAACGTCAGGAAAGAATGCTCCTGGAACATGGCCATACAGCCCGGAAAACTCACATTGTTTATATTGTTTATAAAATGGCACAGCTCGGCTTATGAAGAGCTTATAAATAGGAGGCCCCACCCGCCCATTTCTTAACCTCTTTCGGCTTCTTCAATCAGCTACTTTGACCTCAAGGGATCAAGAATGTTGAGAAGCTCACTTCACTACACACCACCCACAAATTCCGCCTAGCAAAGGAACAACAATTCACGTAACCTCTCCACAATGCACTGGATATCTCCTACTTTACTGCTTTAAAGCCCTGCATCAATGGTTCTCAACCTGTGGGTCCCCAGATGTTTTGATCTTCAACGTCCAGAAATCCCAACAGCTGGTAAACTGGCTGGGATTTCTGGGAGTTGTAGGCCAAAACACCTGGGGACTCACATGTTGAGGACCACTGCCCTACATGGTTTGAGTCCAGGTTACCTGCAGGATCACCATCTCCTGCACGAGCCATCCTTTTAGATGGTGGCGGGGTATAATTAAAGTTTAATGAATAAATAAAAGTCTAACCCCACTGTTTTCTCCTTCTTGGCTCCTCCCTTATAAATACATTTTTCCTATCTCATCCAGGGTTTTATCATTTTATCTTGTGTATTTGGCCTGCCCTTTGTGTTTGACTTTCATTATGTTATTTTGCACTGTTGTTTTATTTTATTACTTTATGTATTTTGTTGTGATGTTATTCTTCTGTTGTTTTGTATTTTATTTTGCTGCATTGTATGTTTTGGGCTTGGCCACATGTTAGCTGCCCTGACTCACCTTTGGGGAGATGGTGGCAGGGTATAAATAAAGTTATTATTATTATTATTATTATTATTATTATTATTAGAAACACAACAAGATGAGTCCACAGCAGACACTCTGCTGGCTTTCTTAAGTTGCCTCTGACACAAAAATATTATTATTATTATTATTATTATTATTATTATTATTTGAAACACAACAAGATGAGTCCACAGCAGAACAAGATCACTCTGCTGGCTGTTGTATTGGATCACATGTCGGACCCTTCCCAAGTGTCTAGGATTGTGTGATGTATCGGCAGATAATGCGAACAGATCCCAGTAAGGTGGCCTTTTGCAGCTGGCAGATAGTAATCTTGTCAGCGCCGATTGTGCTTAAGTGCAGGCCAAGGTCTTTAGACACTGCACCCAGTGTGCCGATCACCACTGGGACCACCTTGACTGGTTTGTGCAAACGTCTTTGCAGTTCGATTTTTATATCCTCATATCATGTCACCTTTTCCAGTTGTTTCTCTGCAATCCTGCTGTCACCTGGGATTGCAACATCGACGATCCATACTTTGTTTTTTAACACGATTGTGAGGTCAGGAGTATTATGCTTATATTACTTATAAGCCTGATCTGATCTGGTCATGGTGGCTAGTAACCATGATGTCTCTCCTATATCAGTAGTAACCATGATGTCTCTCCTATATGCTTGTCATAGCCAGTTGCTGGCTCCTCTGTTTGAGTGGTTCTCATTCAGGTATCCGTCTTGCTTGACAAGACAAGGATTTTTAGTGTAATCCCGCTCCATAACTCTCACAGTTTGATTCTGATTTGATCCCAATCTAGTGCTGGTCCCTTACAACATAGTCTGGCTGCAGAGAATCCTCCCCTATTGAACGTATTCATGGGGTTCTTTGAGCCACGTACCTTTAGCAGCCTGATAAACTCCCAGGTCAGCACTTTCTTGTGCAACCAATACAGAACAGGCACTGCACAAACAGTTGCTATTGACACAACTCAACCGCTTGTAAAGGGATTCTATTTAAAGCCACGTCAATGCTTTCAGAAAAGCTACCATTGGAATGAAAGCCGTATAAACGGGCAGTTAGAGGAAAGAGGGATCTTTCTAGCTCGAGAGGGGAGGGAAATCCAACCTGCTTCCTTGTTGGGTTCCTTACAAATCACCTGCCCAGGGATAAGTGGCATAACTTATCATTTTAAGTAAACAGGGCAGGAAAGAAAGAATAACCTACAACAATCAATTGAGAGAAGATGACTGACAAGTAGAAAAATCAATTTAAAGAAATTAACATGATATTGATTGTGCTAGCCCAGCATTTCTCAACCGGGGGGGGGGGGGGGGTTGGGACCCCTGGGGAGGAGGTTGCGAGGAGGCATCAGAGGAGTCGCCAAAGACATATATTTCTGATGGTCTTAGGAACCCCTTGACAGAGAAGGCTGAAGATCTCTCCACCTGTCCTTCTCTTCCTTTTTGGAAACAGACTGCAAATCCTCCCACCAAACCCCTCTTCTGTTGTGATTGGCCAGCCACTCAGCCAAGGGGAAGGCTGTTTCTCAGACTCCAAATGGGGAGGGGAGAACAGGCATGTTTGGCGCATGGAACATGGTGCGTATGTGCGGGTGAGGGAGAGCATATGAGGCTAGAAGAAGGCTCGAGCCAGCAAGTCCCTTCAGGCATAGGGGTTCTGTGTGCCAAGTTAGGTTTGATTCCATCATTGGTATAGATCAGAATGCTCTTTGATTGTAGGCGAACTATAAATCCCAGCAACAACAACTCCCAAATGCCAAGGTCTATTTTCCCCAAACTCCACCAGTGTTCACGTTTGAGCGTATTGAGGATTCATGCCAAGTTTGGTCCAGAGCCATCATTGTTTGAGTCCACAGTGCTCTCTTTATGTAGGTGAACTACAACTCCAAAACTCAAGGTAAATGCCCACCAAACCCTTCCAGTATTTTCTGTTGTTCATGGGAGTTCTGTGTGCCAAGATTTATTCAATTCCATCATTGTGTGAGTTCGGAATGCTCTTTGATTGTAGGTGAACTATAAATCTCAGCAACTACAACTCCCAAATGTCAAGGTCTATTTTCCACAAACTCTACCAGTGTTCACTTTTCGGCATATTGAGGATTCATGCCAAGTTTGGTCCAGATCTATCATTGTTTGGGTCCACAGTGCTCTTTGGCTGTAGGTGAACTACAACTCCCAAATTCAAGGTCAATGCCCACTAAACGCTTCCAGTATTTTCTCTTGGTCATGAGAGTTCTGTGTGCCAAGTTTGGTTCAATTTCATCGTTGTTGTAGATCGGAATGCTCTTTGCTTGTAGGTGAACTATAAATCCCAGCAACTACAACTCCCAAATGACAAAATCAATTCCCTCTTCCCCAACCCCAGCAGTATTCAAATTTGGGCACATCAGGTATTTGTGCCAAATTTGGTCCAGTGAATACATCCTGCATATCAGATATTTACACTACGATTCACAACAGTAGCAAAATTACAGTTATGAGGTAGCAACAAAAGTAATGTTATGGTTGGGGGTCACCACAACATGAGGAACTGTATTAAGGGGTTGCAGTATTAGGAAGGTTGATAAACACTGTGCGAGCCTCACATATTTTGTTCAGACATCCAGATTCAAATCCTACAAGCTCAGTTAAAGTATGCCAGCAAAGATTTGCTCTAGGAACAGACGGTGGAATTTGCAAGAAGCAACAGTCCATGTAGAGAACAGCTTGCAAAGCACTGGGAAACAAGGCATCAGAGCCACAGAACCAGCACCCTGAAGCTCACATCTTGACAGCCTACCAACTCCCACACTTTACCTGCCAAGACAACCATAATGCCAGCTTTAGCAATAAAAGGAATCCTGCAACATCTTAAGCAGGGGTCAGGTTCACCTCTTCTGCAGATAATATTTTGCAGGCTAAAGTGCAGCATTGTTCAAATCACTGCTAGGTGTGAAGCTAATCAAAAGTTAACAGGCTTACACCTTCTTCCTCAACAGCTTGCCAAAGAAATTATAGAAAACAGTCACTTATAGAAAACAGATAAGGAATGCATATGCCCACCTCTGCATTAAAAGGCCAACAAATATGTATGTTGAGCATTAAAGTTTGAGATAAATATGTTGGAAACCACTTTAAGTCCCCCCCCCCCCAGTTTGTTTGTTTTTTGTCAGGAGTGACTTGAGAAACTGCAAGTCACTTCTGGAGGAGCCCTTGGTGGCTCAGTGAGTTAAATTGCTGAGCTGCTAAGCTTGTTGACCGAAAGGTTGCAGGTTCAAATCTGGGGAGCGGCATGAGCTTCTGCTGTCAACCCCAGCTTCTGCCAACCTAGCAGTTTGAAAACATGCAAATGTGAGGACATCAATAGGTACCGCTCCGGTGGGAAGGTAATGGCGCTCCATGCAGCCATGCCGGCCACATGACCTTGGAGGTGTCTGCGGACAACGCCGGCTCTTCGGCTTAGAAATGGAGATGAGCACCACACCCCAGAGTCGGACACAACTGGACATAATGTCAATGGAAAACCTTTACCTTTAAGTCGCTTCTGGTGTGAGAGAACTGGAGAGATACATTTGGACATAAGGAGAGATACGTTTGGACAGGTAAGCTGTACTGGAACCATTTTCCGCTTCAGGAGGAACTTGAAAAACTCCAAGTTGGTTCTGGTGTGAGAGGGAATGGCCGTCTGCAAGGACGTTGCCCAGGGAGCACCCAGATGTTTTACCATCCTTATGGGAGGCTTCTCTCATGTCCCGGCATGGGGAGCTGGAACTGACAGAGGGAGCTCATATGCGCTGCAATTTGAGAAATTGCAAGTCGCTTCTGATGTGAGAGAATTTTCCGTTTGCAAGGATGTTGCCCAGGTGACGTACGGATGTTTTGATGTTTTACCATCCTTGTGGGAGGCTTTTCTCATGTCCGCACATGGGGAGCTTGAGCTAACAGAGGGAGCTCATCCGCATTCTCTCTGGATTCGATCCTCTGACCTGTCGGTCTTCAGTCCTGCTAGCCTAAGGTTTTAACTAGCCCATTGCGCTACTGGGGGTTCCTCACCCCATGGTGAGAAAAGAGGTATACAAATGAAGTAAATAAATAAAATTATTTATTTATCGTGTCAGGAGTGATCCAATGGTACATTTGTAATGTATTTGAGAAAACACAAAGTTTAAAAACTTGGCAATCTATTAAATGTCCTTAAATACAAATAAATACAAATAAACAAATGTATTGTGGCTAAACTGAACTGGTTTTAATAAGTCAAGATCTAATTTCATCCAATTGGGTCAAAATTGCATCTATGAGGAAGGAAAAAGAGTCATAGGCTGACTAGTCTTCATCTTTTGCTCCAAGATAGAGATGGCAAAGCTTAAGGGGGACCTTACCAGACCAACTGGAACTTCTGGTGTCTCTTCATCTAGACTGCAGGGGCAGAGGGCTAATCTGTTTGCTGAATATACCAACTAGCAACACAAGATCTCTATCATTATTAGAGTCATTACTTCAGCCAGCTCACTGAGTGAAGGAGAAAGTCACCACCGGCACAAAAGGCAATAAACAGTGGGAGAAACGTCTCCACAAATCCTGAACTTCAGGTAAATTCTCCCTCAGACGTTCCTGCTTTTTGCTGACAGCTTTACCTTTGCAGGGGACAAACCCTTGCCTCAGTGTAAGAGGTGAGAGGCCCAACTTGCAAAAATGACTGCTCATCAGCAAAACAACCTGGAAATCTGGCCTCAACCAGTTCTTCCAAGAACCTGCCACATATTGCTCCCTTCCATGCCTTCAAAAACACACAAACGACAACAACAATCCAAAGACAGATTCTGGATTCAACTACTCACCCGTCACAGTCAAACTCTAAGTCTTTTCCATGCCAAAGATGGAAGCTTTCAAAGCTAATTCCTAGAAGAAGGCCTACTGGACAGAAGGAAAGGTGACCCACCTTACAAAGAACCTGTAGCAAATCCCTGCTCTATCAGATTCACTCAATTGCCTTGAGCAGGAAGCTGAATCCTTGGGACAAAACTGCCCAGATGGTACAGTAATGGAGTCTGAACGGAACAGACAGATGAAGACACATGCAGAGAAGAGGACAAAGCTGGCACACGGCTAAGGATGTTGCCGATTTGCCAGCGGCCACAGGCCAAGGGCGCTACCAGGACAGCGCAAAGATGGATTTGTTGGCCCGCACCTTCCCTCACAATTATTATTTGTGTTTTGTTATATGCCTACAATTATTACTAGTGGGGATTTCCCATCTCCTGTGTACTACACAAAGCATAATTCATTTCCAGGTGCCTATTCTAAAGACTGGTTTTATCCTCTGTTTTGTCAATCAGCAGCTCTGCCAAAAATTACATCCCAAAAGCAGGGCTCCCCATCCCCAACTATGAAATATCGGCACTGCTAGGTCTGCTTATTATTTCGTATCAAAAGCATTGAATAAATTAGTATAAAAATGATAAAAAAATAGGAGCACAGGTAGCTAACTATCTTTTGACCAAAAACGGGCAACAGCAATGGCATTGTCTGTAGCCTCCAACAATTCTTCCTCTCTACATGAGGCAGGTCATAGTGGACAAGCATATAGATGCGGAGTTGTCTATTCTGCTCCACAGTCACAAAAGGCGTGGGATTCCTTTAGGTCGTGCCATTTTGCCAGGTTGCCTTTTGATCTGCCCACTCCACTTCTGAGTCTGTTGAGGGACTTCCAAGTTGCCCATTCTTGGTTTGCTCCTGGAGGAAGACTCACGTGGGGGCCCATCCAGTTGGGATTTCCTGGTTTAGCTGCCCAGAGGGATACCCTTGCTGTTGCTGGGGGGATGCCAAGAGGAGTGGTCGTTCTCATAAAGCTTTTCCTTGATTTGAGTCTACTGGGAGGAGGGTAATAGCCATGCTGTGGGTGGCTTTCACAGTGTTCAACCTGATTTCTACAGAGACATTCGCTGGAACACCTCAGCAAGCGAGAGTCCAAAAGTGGCAGGCTCAAACCCAGAACCTCAATCAATGGCTGATACCAAATGAGAGACTCCCCCCTGGGCACACAGAAAACTGGGGGACTTGGAAGGCGCTGAACAGACTGCGCTCTGGTACCACAGGATGCAGAGCCAACCTTAAGAAATGGGGCCACAAAGTGGAATCCATAACATGCGAGTGTGGGGAAGAGCAAACCACAATCCACCTGCTGCAATGCAACCCGAGCCCTGCTACATGCATAATGGAGGACCTTATAGTAACACCAGAGGCACTGCAAGTGGCCAGCTACTGGTCAAAGGACATTTAATCAACTACCAAGCTTGCAAACTTTGTGTTTTGTCTGTTTGTTTGTTAAAAATGCAATACAAATGTTTGGTTTGCTCCTGACACGATAAATAAATAACCTGATTTCTCTCACATTTAGCAGCAACTTCCCGTCGCACGTGGGGGGGGGGGGGGGGGGGGCAATGCCACTAGCTTGTAGAGTTTATCGACAGGTGTAGGTTTAAGACATCCTGTGATTATTCTGCAAGTTTCATTCAATGCTACGTTCAGCTAGGTCTGCTAAACAAGTATATATTGATGCATGTTGTGAAGAAAATGGAATTTTATATCTCATATATCCTAACCCTGGGGTCATCTATTGAACCTGCATGGTGGGAGATTCGGCACAGATAAAAAGAAAGCCTCCTTTACACAACACACACAGTAAAGCTGGGGAATGTGTTGTCAAAAGATGTAGCAGGGATACCAAAATGGGATAGCTTCTAAAGGAAATCGTACAAATTCACAGAGCTTGGAGCAATGGGCCCTCGCTGGGTATGCTTTGTCTTACCAGGCAACCAAAACATGGATGTTCCATTGTGCTTTCAATTAGACAGTTCCCCAGATAAATTTTGCCTCCAGCTATGACCCAAAATTGAGTCCTTGCACTATCAGGAGCCCCCGGTGCGGGCAGGACTGAAGGTTCGAATCTGAGAGTGCAGATGAGCTCCCTCTGTCAGCTCCAGCACCCCATGCGGGGACATGAGAGAAGCCTGCCACAAGGATGGTAAAACATCAAAATATCTGGGCGTCCCTTGGGCAATGTCTTTGCAGACAAGCCAATTCTCTCACACCAGAAGCAACTTGCAATTTCTCAAGTCACTCCTGGCATGAAAAAAACTTTAGTACTGTTCCCTACCTAGAGACACAGTGCTCTATTTTATATTGCCCTCCAATCCTAATAATGTCAGCAGGCTTTTGCACTTTATCTATCAGCCTTGTCCGCACAACTGATTTGCACCAGCCCGCCCGCCCGAGCCCGGAAACAGTTTCTTACTCAGGCCATTGGTTGTTTGCTCGATTGTTGTTTTAATACTGTGTTATGTTGACATTTGTTTTATATTGTTTTATTATGTTGTTTTACGTACTTTAGTGTTATATTTTAACTATGTTGATCGGGCTTGTCCCCATGTAAGCTGCCCCAAGTCCCTTTGGGGAGATGGAGGCAGGATACAAAAATAAAGGTATTGTTGTTGTTATTATTATTATTAGAAACACAACAAGATGAGTCCACAGTAGACAAGATCACTCTGCTGGCTATTATATTGGATCATACGTCAGACACTTCCTGAGTGTCTAGGACTGTGTGATGTATCGGCGAATAATGTGTGCAGATCCCAGTAAGGTGGCCTTTTGCAGCTGGCAAATTTTGTCAGTGCCGATTGTGTTTAAGTGCAGACCGAGGTCTTTAGGCACTGCACCCAGTGTGCCGATCACCACTGGGACCACCTTGACTGGCTTGTGCCAGTCTTTGCAGTTCGATCTTTAAATCCTCATATTGTGTCAGCTTTTCCAGTTGTTTCTCGTCAATCCTGCTGTTGCCTGAGATTGCAACAGCGACAATCCATACTTTGTTTTTTAACACAAATTATTATTATTATTATTATTATTATTATTATTATTATTATTAAAGTGTCCACAAAGCAGTCTACACTAATATTGTGGGGAAGATTCTGTTCATTCCAAATGTTTTAACTATTTTGTGCGTTAACGAACTTGCATCTTATCTTGCACCATCTCCCCTATTTCACTCTCAGGTGCCTGCAATGGGAATATTTGGCAGGTAAGCACTGCAGGGAGTGGCTGTTTGTTTAAGGACAACTGCCCCTGGAGAGTCACTTGTATACTTTTAAATCAAACAGAACTCTCCCATTTAAACTCTGGTGTTTCCCCCCTCTTATATGCAGGCTTGCCCTGATCAGGGGATGGTTTGAAAATGTACCTACAAGACTGGGTTGTTGTAGGTTTTTTCGGGCTACATGGCCATGTTCTAGAGGCATTCCCTCCTGACGTTTCACCTGCATCTATGGCAAGCATCCTCAGAGGTAGTGAGGTAGTGTGAATGCCTCTAGAACACGGCCCTATAGCCCGAAAAAACCTACAACAACCCAGTGATTCTGGCCATGAAAGCCTTCGACAATACCTACAAGATATTTCTGCATTAACACCTGGGGAGAGGAAGCCATAGTGTAATAGTGCATCCTGCAGATAACAAAACATCAAGGTTTCAACAGAGCTGAGCAATAATTCTTAATTTTTCTTGAACTTGTGCAATCAAGGACTTTTGAATTTTTCCAGTCCACAAAACCAATAATAATAATACTCTTTATTTATACCCCACCACCATCTCCCCAGAGGGGACTTGGGGCGGTTTACATATTTACTGCAAAATAAATATGGAACAGCAAAAAACAACATCACAATAAAATAAATAAAACATAAAAATAAAATAAAACATTGCAAAATACAAAGTGAAAAATCAAACAGATTTTGTGTGTGTGCATGTCAGGAGCGACTTGAGAATCTGCAAGTCACTTCTGGTGTGAGGCAATTGGCCATCTGCAAGGACGTTGCCCAGAGGACGCCCAGATGTTTTGATGTTTTACCATCCTTGTGGGAGGCTTTTATCATGTCCCCGCATGGGGAGCTGGAGCTGACAGAGGGAGCTCATCCACGCTCTCCCCAGATTCGAACCTCTTACTGTCAGGTTTCAGTCCTGCTGGCACAAGGGTTTAACCCATTGCACCACAGTGTAAAACAGGCATCCTCAAACAGCTGTTCAGGCCTCCAAATCCCAGAATTCCTGACCACTGAATAAGCTGGCTAGGGCTTCTGGGATTTGGAGGCCCAAAAGGTGGAGGGCCACAATTTGAGGATGCCTGGTGTTGCATGGATGCCCATTTATGAGCCCACACTCTTGCAGCACTTGAATGCATACGAGGGTACCATGTGTATAATCTTGCCAGGTAGCTAGGGCTGTCAAGGAGCTCTTGAGTGCATCAAACCTAATGATTTTCCACATTATTCTCACAGAGGCAATAACATCAGTTGCAGCAGATGACTGTACCTCTCCCCAACTGCCACTCTAAATTATGGACTGAAAAACAGATGGATCCTACACAACCAGAGCTATGTTTCCTACAGTCGCCATAGTCCTTTCCCGAATGTTTTGCACTGCAGCAATGCTTTAATCCCTCAAAGCCGTGCCTGAAGGCTGAAAAGCTGGAACTCAATGGACTTGAAGACACACCTTCCCCACACAGACGCTAATGCCATGAGGGACATCTTCAAAAGAATAATGTTGTTTGCGAACCCCTGCTAGGTGATTTTAGGATTAAAATTTCATCCTTATGGGGACAGCTGGGGATCTCGAAGTAAAGCTTTCAAGCCCCTCATGTTGAGTTGTCTGCATAGGTGGCAAGGAGCCATATGTGCTCCCACAACCATCAGATAAAGGAGCACATCTCATGTTCATTAGATGCCCAACTTCTGGCTGCAAGAAACTAATGGAAACAATGAAGTAGGTTTGTTGTCGAAGGCTTTCAGGACCGGAATCACTGGCTTGTTGTGAGTTTTCTGGGCTGCATGGCCATGTTCCAGAAGCATTCTCTCGTGATGTTTTGCCCACATTGATGGCAGGCATCCTCAGAGGTTGTGAAGTTTGTTGGAAAGTAAGCAAGGGAGATTTATATATCTGTGGAATAATGTCCAGAGTGGGAGAAAGAACTCTTGTCTACATGAGGCAAGTGTGAATGTTGCAAATTGATTAGCTCTGAATGGCCTTGCAGCTTCAAAGCCTGGCTGGCTGCTGCCTGGGGGAATCCTTTGTTGAGAGGTGTTAGCCAGTTGGGCTCAAAGCCAACCTTAAAAACTGTGGAATAGACAATGAGAACTGGGAAGCCCTGGCCCTTGAGCACTCTAACTGGGGGTCAGCTGTGACCAGCAGTGCTGTAGAATTTGAAGAGGCATGAATGGAGGGCGAAAGAGAGAAACGTGAAAAGAGGAAGGCGTGTCAAGCCAACCCTGACTGGGACCGCCTTCCACCTGGAAACCAATGCCCTCACTGCAGGAGAACATGCCGAGAACAGGGCTCCACAGTCACCTATGGACCCACCACCAGCACACCAATCTTGGAAGACAATCCTAATCCTAATGGATAGCCGGTTCTAATTGACAATTCCATTAGCGTCGTTTAGAGTGGTTTGTAGGTCTTCTTCTGAGTGCACACAGACTACCTTTTCATCAGCGTCTAGAATTCCCCTGTTTGTTGAGTGTTGCTCTTTATTAAATGCTAATCAAGCTAGCCAATTGCAACATTCACACTTGCCTCAAGCAGACAAGAGTTCTTTCTCCCACCATGGACATTCCACAGATATATAAACCTCACTTGCCTAGTTTCCAAACCTCACAACCTTTTAGGATGCCTGCCACAGATGTGGGTGAAACGTCAGGAGAGAATCCTTCTGGAAAATGGCCATACAGCCCAGAAAGCTCATAGCAACCCAATGAAGTAGGTTGCAATGTTAACTGTGTTCTGGCTAACATCAGGGCATAAATACAAAATGATTTAGTCAACTGTCAACTTTTGAGTAGGTAGCTCCATTAGCTCTCATATGCCATCTCTAATCTATCTTAAGCACTAGAACCCATTTTACTAATAACACAAGAAAAAGTTGATATTGTGATAGAAGAGTCAGAAGCATCCAAATAAAGGGCTGAGAAAGAGGTCCAGAAGCCTGTGGACTCACAAGAGGTTCTTGCTGGACCAAATTTATCATTTCGAAATGGATCCACCCATTCAAAGGACAATGCATCACTACAGCACACAGTTAACACCCAAATTCACGTAGGCCGGCAATACCATATATGCCAATAAACATTACCATGGAAGTTTAAAATATAGAGATTAGGTCATGATTATCAGAGGTAAATCTGCACTTTGGTCTCAGCAATTTCATTTAAAGGCCACCCAATTTCCAACAGGACTTGAAATGAACTACATGTTAAGACAGCAGCTCAAAAGTTTGTCACATCAGATCAACCAATAGATATGTAAACCCTCCAGGTGTTCCCAAACAAAAATGAAACACAGGTCATTCCCACCAAAATATTTAAAAAGCACATGTCATCTGATTTGATCCACTATGTTTTAAGCATCTGAAGATGAATTCTGACAAACATCTTAAAACAAGGGCATTCAAAGAACCATTTTTTTTCATGTCAGGAGTGACCTGAGAAACTGCAAGTCACTACTGGTGTGAGAGAATTGGCAGGCTGCAACGACGTTGCCCAGAGGACGCCTGGATGTTTTGATGGTTTACCATCCTTGTGGGAGGCTTCTCTCATGTCCCCGCATAGGGAGCTGGAGCTGAAGAAGGAGCTCATCCATGCTCTCCCTGGATTTGAACCTCTGACCTGTCGGTCTTCAGTCCTGCCGGCACAAGGGTTTAACCCATTGTGCCACCGGGGGCTCCACCAGAACCATGTTCATAAAGGCAAACATCTGGAGTAATTTTGGTGCCACCCAGTCACTTGTAAACAGGTTTCAAATCTCATCCTGGCTATATCAACATATGTTTTACATGTCACGAGCAACTTGAGAAACTGCAACTCACTTCTGGTGTGAGAGAATAGGCAGTCTGCAAGGATGTTGCCCAGGGGACGGCCAGATGTTTGACCTTCCTGTGGGAGGCTTCTCTCATATCTCCACATGAGAAACTGGAGCTGACAGCTGAAAGCTCATGCCATTTCCTGGATTCAAACCACCAATCTTTTGGTCAGCAGTCCTGCCGGCACAAGGGTTTAACCCACTGCACCACCAAGGACAATAATGTCCACATGGAACAATAAGGACCTCATCACACTAGAGAATGGAACCACTTTAAATTGAGTTGCTGCCTCCTGCAATATTCTGGGGTTTGTAGTTTAGGGAGGAGCCTTTAACAGCCTCACTAAACTACAAACCCCAGAATTCTGCAAGAGGCAGAAACCGGATTTAAAGTGCATTTATTCTCTAGTGCAGTGGTTCTCAACCTGTGCGTCCCCAGATGTTTTGGCCACCAACTCCCAGAAATCCTAACAGCTGGTAAACTGGCTGGGATTCCTGGGAATTGTAGGCCAAAACACCTGGGGACCCACAGGTTGAGAGCCACTGCACTGGTGTGATGAGGTCCTAAAACAAAATTCCAGCTTACAGTGCATGAGTTGCATGCTAATATACAGAGCTCTCATTCGTTTCCATTTTTTCTTCCCTTTTAGTATGACCACCAAATAAATCAAAATCCCAAATGGACATTGTGGCTTAATACCAAAGCCAAAACAAGAAACAAATTCATGTCTGGAATTCTGGCTAGTGCGGGAAGCAACAAGCCAGGATCCTGAGTTGAGACAATCTACTAAACCATTTTCCTCAACAGAAATTTGAGTATTTATTATCTATTTATTTACGACATTTATATGCCACCCTTGTCACCCCAAAGCGGCTTACAAGATAGATAGATAGATAGATACACATATACATACATTATATTATATGATTAGCATAGTACAATATCAGTATTATATATTACTGTATTGTACTATACCATTATATTGTAATATTAGAAATATTACATGTAGTGTAAAATATCTAATTATAATATATTATTAGTAGTAGTCCTGTATTTATTACATTATAACATTATAAATATTATATGTATATACAATATATTATATTATAGGGAGGAGGCAAACCAAGCAAATGGGCTATATGAATTCACAGCCTGTCCTGGTTTATAATTCCATGCAAATACATCCATCACACTTCAAGCTCATCGGATTAGCCTCCATCTGACAGGCCCATTCGCTTTTCTCTGCCTTTTTTGTAAAAAAAAAAATTAGGTTGCATCTAGTCTATGGACATTTTAAGCCTAACCAATCAAAGCTATCATTGAGCTCACAATCTCTGCTTCTTCTCACTATAATAGGAAATCAGTTAACAGGTTTGCTGATCCCAAACACAGGTTTACAGGCCTTTATCAGGCCCCTATTATTTGTGTCCCTTGGAAGGTAAACAATCCCAATCTTCTCAGGCACTCAGGGGATTTTCCAAGCCCTTCATTGCCTGCTCTAAGAGCCACTTTCCTCTCCTGGCAAGTGCCTGCTGTGTTCCAACATGTCCATAAAAACAAAAGGGGGTTATTAAGCCCGTGTCTGAGTGTCCCCTGTCCCTAATGCTGTAAATCCCCCCTGTCATTGCCTGCTGCCTCCCCCTCCCCTCATTCACCGCACAGCTGTTCTTTCCACAGTATAATAGAGCCAATACCTCCAGGCAAAGTTGGCGAGTTTAACATCTTCCCATTGAGTGTCAGTTTGGCTGTTCTGCTTCCTTTTAGCTGATTCAGCTTCTCTGACAACACCGACTCTTTGATTCCTGTCTGACTGGCAGATCTGACCCACAGAGAGAAGAAAGATAAGGGGGGCGATCACCTAGACTAGTCTTGGACCCAATGCCTTGCCAGGAGTCATGTTTTGGCAAGTCCACTCCAAGGAGATTAGGAGTGCATTCTTCACTAAGTTCCCTCGACAGCACAAATGTATCCCTTTGTAGTTAGTGATTCAGGACCATTATAATAAAACCTTGGCCAAAGTCACCGTGGAGTGGAAGCTCCTGCCAAATCTGGGGCTGTAATCAGAATAATCGTTGTTCTTCTTGCAGCCAGAGAGAAACCCTGCACCTTTGGCCATGCAAAGGTTACACAAGAGATTAACCCCCACCACGCCTCCGACAGCAACATGTGTAAACCTACCTGGGGAGAATTATCTGTCAAAACACTCTTCCACGACGCAAATCAAGTCTGAAGACAAGCTCCTCTCTACCACCACTCTCACCCCACATAGGCACTGCTGGAGAACGCAAAACAAAACCCTAACTGGGAACAAAGCACCCCTACACATTCTCTCGGGCAATATCCGACCCAGCCTGAATAGCCGATTGTCTGCAAAATTAGGTCAGTTAAACCCTGCAGAGGCTCCCAATGGGGAGAAGCAGAGCTTCGGTTCCACAATCCCAACACCCACATAGCCAGGCATGCAAACGCACACCTCAAATCTGCCCGGGATAATGGAAGAAAACAAGGCAGAGAAGTGAGCAATGCGAATGGATGAGTGGCTTGAGCTGATGATAGAAAGAGTGCACACCATGCTGAAGTACTGCCATAGTCTTGCAGCTTCGGGACCTTCCACACAGCCCTATACCTCAGAATATCAAGGCAGAAAATCCCACAATATCTGCTTTGAACTGGGTTATCCGAGACTACATTGCCATATATTTTATTTATTTATTATATTTATAGCCCACCTTTCTCAGCCATACGGCAACTTAAGGCAGGTGACAGGCCGGCACAATTCCATGCCATACATTCACAAAACAGCAATTAAAACAATCAACATAACAATATAAACACATATATAAAAGCTCAAAGCAGATAATGTGGGATTTTCTGCCTTGATATTCTGGGGCTGTGTGGAAGGGCCTTTCCTATACCGACGTATCTTCCAGTGATCTTATTCTCATGGGGATGGAGTTTTCAGTAGCAAGAGCAGCTACTCAGACCCATGGCCCTTCCACACTGCCTTTTATCCCAGGATCTGATCCCAGTCTGTTTTAAACTGGAATATATGCGTCTCCAATGCCAGATAACCTGGGATAAACAATCTCCAACCAGATCCTGGGATATAGGGACAGTGGTGAAGGCTCCTCAATGGCTTTATGGCCTCCTCCATTGCTCCAGTGCAACTAAAAACACATATCCCATTATCAACATCAATAGGAGCACAATGTCTAGATCAAGTACGGGCCAACTTCAGCTCTCAGGTGTTTTGGACTTCAACTCCCACAATTTCTAACAGCATCAGGCCCTTTCCTTTTCTCTCTGAGCTGCATAAGTGGAAAAGGGAAAGGGCCTGAGGCTGTTACGAATTGTGGGAGTTGAATTCCAAAACACACAGAGGGCCGAAGTTTGCCCATGACTGATCTAGATTGAGGGAAGCCACCATTCTGTTTCTATTCTGCTTTGGCCAGACCTCATCTGGAATAACCTTGTGTTCAGTTCTCACCGCCAAAATTCAATGTTATGGACAAACTGGATAGTGTCCCGAGAAGTGCGACCAAAAGGTCTGAATGCCACGAATTCCTATGAGAAGGAGCTGTGTCTATTAAGTTTGGAGAAGTGAAGAATGGTGAAACATAATTGCCATGCTTAAATATTGGAAAGGATGTCACACTGAGGAGGCATGTTTTCTCAGTTTTTGCTAGAGAGCAGGACATAGTAGTAGTAGTAACAGTAATAATAATAACAACAAACTTTATTTATATCCAATCACTATCTCCCAAAAGGGACTCGGAGTGGCTTACAAGGCATTCCAAGTGCAGTAGATAACATAAACGGTACATGAAATAATAAAAATTATAAAAACAACATAGAGCAATGGATTCAAATAATAATAATAATAATAATAATAATAATCCTTTATTTATAACCCGCTACCATCTCCCGAAGGACTCGGTGCGGCATACAAGAGGCTGAGATCCAATACAGGGGAAAGATTCCAGCTAAACATTGGGAAGAACCTCAAGATGGTAATAGCTGTTTGACAGCAAAGTATGCTGCCTCAGAGCTTGGAGGGGTCTCCTTCTCTGGTTGGATGATCATCTGTCAGGTGCTTTGAATGTGATTTTCCTGCTTCTTGGCAGGGGTTTGGACTGGATGGTCCACAAGGTCTCTTCCAACTCTATGAATACTAGGAGGGTTTGGATGGTGCCCTTCTGCCTGACAGAATTGAGTTGGACTAGATAGCCCTTCTAAAACCAAGATTGGACTCAGACCCAGCAGCCTCCATTTCTTTCTTCCTTTGGTGCCACTAAAAGTGTGGAGATCCAATTATTTTATTTATTTCAAATATTTGTACCCCACCTTTCTCAACACACACAGGGGGACTCAGGGTGGCTTACAGTTGGCAGCAATTCAATGCCCCCACATACAAACATAGTAAAACACAACAATTACATAATAAGTCAAAACATTAGATTAAAATTAAATTAAAATCTATTTAAAATAGTATTCACTGTGAACCATATCTAAATCCAAAATTCTGCGACCAACAACTCAGTCCAAAGCCTGTCCATAGTCCATTCTCCAATCCCTCCCACTATGGAAAGGGGTGGCCACAGTTTGGCTCACTCCTGCAGTGTGACAGCAGCAGAAATATATGTCAAAAATGAATAGGCTTCACTTATATTATCCACTTCTTGTCCTCAAAAGAACAACAAATCCCACTCCTAATTGGAAAAAAATAGACTAGAAATGACTGAGGATTTCTCAGGCAGGATCTACACTGATCAATATTTCAGGATCTGATCCCAGACTTTCTGCTTTCAACTGGATTATATGAGTTTACACCGGGCATGGGCAAGGTTGAGCCCTGCAGGTGTTTTGGACTTCAACTCCCACCATTCCTAACAGCCTCAGGCCCCTTCCTTTCCCCGTTCAGCCACTTAAGTTTAAGTCCAAAACACCTGGAAGGCTCAAGTTGGCCCGAGCCTGGGCTAAAACAAGGTCTAACCATGCTATGAGGAAAGGAGAGGGCCTGAGGCTATTGCGAATGGTGGGAGTTGAAGTCCAAAACACCTGGAAGGCCCAAGTTGACCCATACCTGGGCTAAAACAAGATCTAGCCATGCTAAGAGGAAAGGAAAGGGCCTGAGGCTGTTGGGAATGGTGGGAGTTGAAGTCCAAAACACCTGGAGTGTCCAAGTTAGCTCATGCCTGGGCTAAAACAAGGTTTAGTCATGCTAGGAAGAAAGGAAAGGGACTGGGGCTGTTAGGAATGGTGGGAGTTGGAAGTCCAAAACACCTGGAAGGCCCAAGTTGGCCCATGCTTGGGCTAAAAGAAGGTCTAGCCATGCTATGAGAAAAGGAAAGGGCCTGAGGCTCTTGGGAATGATGGGAGTTGAAGTCCAAAACACCTGGAAGGCCCAAGTTGGCCCATGCCTGGTCTACACTGCCAGATAATCTGGGATAAGAAGAAAATCTGGGACCAGATCCTGGAATAGAGGGCACTGTAGAAGTGGCCCAAGAGGGAGCAAAGCCACAGGCGTCCTCTTCCCACAAGGGATGCTGAAGGCCCAGCAGGGGAGCCAATAGGGAAAAAGGAGAAAAATGAGCTCGCGCGGGGGCTGCTGGGAGTCGTAGTCTCTCCCATGCCCTCCGGCCATAACTAATCGAGTAATCCTTCGCTCGGTGAGCCTCAAAGGTGGCACCCCATCCCTTCGCGTTGTGATCCAAGCTAGCCCGGCTCTGCCTTTGAATCAAATCCGTTTGAATCCAATCCAACAGCCTTGCAACGCTTCCTCCAGGAGACTACAGTTCCCAGAATCCACTCTGCGTAAAGCAGCAGTAATCTGGGGCGGTGAAAGTAGGCGGCGGGAGGAGGGGAGGGGGAGGGAGGGAGCCATAACGACAAGGGGGAAATTGGCAACCAGGAGGCGGTGAGGAAGAAGAGGATTTGAGAGGCAGAAATAAATGAGAGAGGAAGGGTTAAAATAAATTACATTCAGGGAGAAAGACGCATTTCTGTATATACTTCCCCCCCGTTTTCCCCCATGGGAGGAATGGTTTCTCCCAACGGTCGCAAGGCACAGCGGGGGGGGGGAAATAGAACGAGGGAGCTCACTCACCTGGCGCGCGCCTGCGGAAGGAAGGCTCAGCCAACGCAGCGCGAGGACACCGGAAGAAGCCGCTGCCGAGTGGAAGGGAGGACCAGCAACGCTTCCCTGCCTCTCTCTCCTCCTGACTGCTTCTCTCTCTCTCACACACAGGCTCTCGAAAGGGGGCGGGGCCGTACTAAGATGAGGGCGTGGCGCAGAAAAGCCACGCCCCCTTTCCACTCCTCCTCCTTTTCCAAAGCCCAGAGGGAGTTCGGAGCAGCTCGAGTGGGCGGAGGAAGGAGGAAGCCCCGCCCTGTTTTTTACCCCCGGCTCCGCCTACCCTTCCGCTCCTCGTGTCTTAAAGGGACACGGACCCTTTTCTGTTTTGGAGTTTGGGGATTTGGGGATGTCATGGGTGGAAATAGTAATTCATCCCGTTTCTGCAACTCCTTCTTTCAATCTAGGGCCCTTCCACACAGCCCTATATCCCAGAATATCATTATATAATATATCTTATAGTATTATAATGTAATGCAATATAACACTAACAATAATAATACAATATTATAATTATATATTTTATATTACATGTAGCATTGCTAATAATATTACAATATAATGGTATACAATATATTATATTGCAGAATTATAATATTGTATTACTATTAGTTTTATATTGCATTACATTATAATATTATAAATATATGTATATACAATATATTATATTATAGATGTATATACATACAATATATTATATTAACATATATTACTATATTGTGCTATGCTAATAATATAATATATTATTACTATATTGTACTATATTGTGCTATGCTAATAATATAATATATTGTATGTATGTATATCTATAATAAAATATTTTGTATATACATATATTTATAATATTATAATGTAATGCAATATAACACTAACAATAATAATACAATATTATAATTATATATTTTATATTATTTATTTATTTATTTATTTATTTGCTTTATTTCTATACCGCGTTTCTCAACCTATAATAGGTGACTCAATGCGGTTTACACAATATTAATTACCACAACAATAACAATTAAAACACAGCATACCCAATAACAAACACACAACCATTCATACAATGCCTCGATCGCAACCAAGATCCAGTCTCATATCCTTATACCGTTCCTATGTTCAGTTTACCGTCATTCTGTGTACAATTGCGCTGATTAGCCAAACGCTTGCTCAAAAAGCCAGGTTTTGAGCTTCTTCCTAAATGCCAGCAACGAAGGGGCCTGTCTGATGTCGCTTGGTAGGGCATTCCATAACCGAGGGGCCACCACCGAGAAGGCCCTGTCTCTCGTTCCCGCCAACCGTGCCTGTGACGCAGGCGGAACCGAGAGCAGGGCCTCCCCGGACGATCTTAATGTCCGTGTCGGTTCATAGGAGGAGATGCGTTCGGAGAGGTAGGTGGGGCCGGAACCGTTTAGGGCTTTGTAGGCTAATGCCAGCACCTTGAATTGTGCCCGGTAGGGAATTGGCAGCCAGTGGAGCTGGCTCAACAGAGGAGTGGTATGCTCCCTGAGAGCTGCTCCTGTTAGCAACCTGGCTGCCGAGCGCTGGACCATCTGGAGCTTCCGGGCAGTCTTCAAGGGCAGCCCCACGTAGAGCGCGTTGCAGTAATCTATGCGGGATGTGACCAGAGCGTGGACTACCGTGGCCAAGTCCGACTTCCCGAGGTACGGGCGCAGCTGGCGCACGAGCCGAAGCTGTGCAAATGCTCCCCTGGCCACCGCTGAGACCTGAGGCTCCAGGCTCAGCGATGAGTCCAGGGTCACACCCAAGCTGCGAACCTGCGTCTTCAGGGGGAGTGTAACCCCGTCCAACACAGGCTGTAACCCTATGCCCCGTTCGGCCTTTCGACTGACCAGGAGTGCCTCTGTCTTGTCTGGATTCAACTTCAATTTGTTCACCCTCATCCAGTCCGACACAGCAGCCAAGCACCGGTTCAGGACCTGAACAGCCTCCTTAGAAGTAGGTGGAAAGGAGTGACAGAGTTGGACATCATCTGCGTACAGATAACACCGCACCCCGAAACTCCGGATGATATTACATGTAGCATTGCTAATAATATTACAATATAATGGTATACAATATATTACATTATAGAATTACAATATTGTATTACTATTATTAGTTTTATATTGCATTACATTATAATATTATAAATATATGTATATACAATATATTATATTATAGATGTATATACATACAATATATTATATTAATATATATTATTATATAGTGCTATGCTAATAATATAATATACTGTATCTATATATATCTATAATAAAATATTTTGTATATACATATATTTATAATGTAATGCAATATAAAACTAATAATAGTAGTACAATATTATAATTCTGCAATATAATATATTGTATACCATTATATTGTAATATTATTAGCAATGCTACATGTAATATAAAATATATAATTATAATATTGTATTATCATTGTTAGTGTTATATTGCATTACATTATTATACTATGTTATATTATATAATGATATTCTGGGATATAAGTCTGTGTGGAAGAGTCCTAGATTGAAAAAAAGGAGTTGCAGAAACGGGATGAATTACTATATTGTGCTATGCTAATAATATAATATATTGTATGTATATATATCTATAATAAAATATTTTGTATATACATATATTTATAATATTATAATGTAATGCAATATAAAGATGATAATAATAATACAATATTATAATTCTGTATTTTATATTACATGTAATATTGCTAATAATATTACAATTAATGCTATAGCACAATATAGTAATATTGTAATATATTGTGTATATATCTATACTATAATATATTGTGTATACCTATATTTATAATATTATAATGTAATGCAATATAAAACTAATAATAGTAATACAATGGTATAATTCTATATTTTATATTACATTTAATATTGCTACTGATATTACAATACAATGGTATACAATATAGTACTATATAATACTGATATTGTGCTATGCTAATAATATAAGATATTGTATGTATATATTTCTATAATATAATATATTGTGTATACATATATTTGAAATATTATAATGTAATGCAATATAAAACAATAATGATAATATATTTTAATTCTATATTTTATATTATATATAATATTGCTAATAGTATTACAATATAATGGTGTAGTACAATATAGCAATATATAATACTGGTATTGTGCTATGCTAATATATATATATATATATATATATATATATAATATTGTGTATACATATATTTATAATATTATAATGTAATGCAATGTAAACTAGTAATAATAATACAATATTCTAATTTATTACATGTAAAATTATTAATGAAATTACAATATAATGCTATAGTACAATATAGTAATATATAATACTGATATTGAGCTATGTTAATGTATTATGTGTATATATTTCTATAATATAATATATTGTATATACATATATTTATAATACTATTATAATGTAATGCAATATAAAACTAACAATAATACAATATTATTATTCTATATTTTATATTACATGTAATATTACTAATAATATTACAATATAATGGTATAGTACAATATAGCAATATATAATACTGATATTGTGCTATGCTAATAATATATTGTATGTAGATATATAATATAATATATTGTATATACATTTTATAATATAATGTAATGCAATATAAAACTAATAATAATAATACAACATTATAATTATATATTTTATATTACATGTACTATTTCTATTAATATTACAATATAATGGTATAGTACAATATAGTAATATTTAATACTGATATTGTGCTATGCTAATAATATATATTGTATGTATATATATCTTCTAAGCTGCTCTGAGTCCCCTTCGGGGTGAGAAGGGCGGCATATAAATGTCGTAAATAAATAAATAAGGCAGAAAATCCTACAATACCTGCTTTGAACTGGGATATATATGGCAGTATGGACTCAGATAACCCAGTTCAAAGCAGATATTGTGGGATTTTCTGCCTTGATATTCTGAGATATAGGGCTGTGTGGAAGGGCCCTCAGAATATACCCCTAGGCAGATTTTAGCCTGCAACTGGGTTTTAGCCTGCCACTTTTGGACTCTTGATTGCTTAGGTGTTCCTCCGGGTGTTTTGGACTTCAACTTCCACACTTCCTAACAACTGGCTGTTAGGAATTGTGGGAGCTGAAGTCCAAAACACCTGGAAGGCCGAAGTTTGCCCATTCCTGATCTAGATGGCACCCAAATTCTTTCCATCTGGATTGCAGTCTACGTCTTTTTCTCCTGCCTTCTTTCTGTACTATCTTTTCCTTCACAGAATCGATCCTAGAGTTGGAAGAGACCCTACGGGCCATTCTGACACAATCAAAGCCCTCCTGATAGATGGCTATCCCATTTCTGCTTTAAAACCTCAAGGGAAAGAGATAGCCAAGGCATCCTATTCCACTGCCGAACAGCTCTTATAATCAGGAAGTTCTTCCTAATGTTAAGGTGGAATCTCTTTTCCTGCTCTTTGAATCCGCTGCTCCAGAGCATGCAAATTTCCTTCGCAAAGAACCTCCTGACCCCTTTCCATTGCATTACTTTTCCAAAGGTAGCCAGACGTATAGGTAGCTCTTTGTGTATTTCCTTGGCCCTTTACCAGGACCTGTCTATATTTTTCCTATGAAATGCACACTTCACCCAGAGGAGCACCATCCTGGGCCAAAAGAATCCTGTTCAGCCTTGCAAGATTTGGAGATTTGGGGTAAGGGAAAGGCCTTTCACCTGCTTCGGGGCTTTAGATGTGATGGAAGCGTGTCTCCTGCCTCTTCTTCCCAAACGAATAAAGAGAAGTGAAATGAATAAATGAATAGAAATGAGTGTGACAGCATGTAGCATTTTTTGTTTTAACATTTCAGAACATGCAAAGAACACCCAGTGTGTCGTCGAAGGCTTTCTTGATGGGAATCACTGGGTTGTGAGTTTTCCAGGCTCTCTGGCCATGTTCCAGAAGCATTCTCTCCTGACATTTTGTCCACATCCATGGCAGGCATCCTCAGAGGTTGTGAGGTCTGTTGGCAACTAGATAAGTAGGGTTTATATATCTGTGAAATGTCCAGGGTGGAAGAAATAACTCTTGTCTGCTTGAGGCAAGTGTGCATGTTGCAGTTGACTACCTTGATTAGCATTGAATGGCCTTGCAGCTTCAAAGCATGGCTGATTGCTGTCTGGGGGATCCTTTGTTGGGAGGTATTATTGGCCATCTTGATTAGCATTGAATGTCTTTGCAGCTTCAAAGCGTGTCTGATTGCTGTCTGGGGGATCCTTTGTTGGGAGGTATTAGCTGGCCCTAATTTTCTTCTTGTCTGGAATTCCCCTGTTATTGAGTGTTTCTCTTTATTTACTGTCAGCAAACAAAAAACAACACTCAAAACATGGGAATTTCAGACAAGAATCAATCAGGGCCAGCTAATCCCTCCCAACAAAGGATCCCCCAGGCAGCAACCAGCCGGGCTTTGAAGCTGCAAGGACATTCAATGCTAATCAAGGTGGCCAACAATTGTTTTTGTTATTATCACTTCCTCCTAATATAACACTCAAAACATGGGAACTTCAGACAAGAATCAATCAGGGCCAGCTAATACCTCTCAACAAAGGATCCCCCAGGCAGCAACCAGCCGGGCTTTGAACCTGCAAAGACATTCAATGCTAATCAAGGTGGCCAACATTTTTTTTTGTTATTATCACTTCCTCTTTATATAACACTCAAAACATGGGAACTTCAGACAAGAATCAATCAGGGCCAGCTAATACCGCCCAACAAAGGATCCCCAGGCAGCAACCAGCTGGGCTTTGAAGCTGCAAAGACATTAAATGCTAATCAAGATGGCCAATATTTTTTTGTTATTACCCCTTCTTCTTTTTTATATATGTGCCCCGCCTCCACCAAACGAAATTGGTACTCTCTCAACATCTACACTGTAGAACTAATGAAGTTTGAAACCACTTCAACTGCCATGGTTGAATGCTATGGAATCCTAGGAGATGTGGTTCGGCAGACAAGACTAAAGATGTTGTGAAACCGCAATTCCCATGATTCCATAGCATTCCGCCATGGCAGTTAAAGTGGTATTGAACTGCATTGATTCTTCAGTGTAGATGCACCCTATACCTTCCGAGGCTCGGAGGACTGAAGGCGTTTCCTACCTTGACATGAAACAAATAACTTTCTGCTGCAAGGGGCACCCTATCAGCCGGCTGCTTCTGGCTCTCAGCCACAAAGAGGCAGAAAATCGAGTTCAGCCGGTTCCTCCCCGAGCTCCATGCCTTCCATCTGGATTTGCAGAATAGGGCTGATGGAAAGAGAAGAAAGACGTTGACTGAACATGCATGGCCCGGGGCTGGCGGGGAGGAAGAGAGGAAGGGCGCCAGGGCTTCTATTCAATGAGCAGGAGAAAAGTCTCCGCAAAGCTACTGCACAGCACCTGGGAAACAACCAAGAGGGCCATTCTCTCTTTATGTTTTCATATTAGGGTTTTCATGCCAACGGGACCTTGGAAGATAATGTCACTTGCATGAAAAGAGAAGCACCCAGGCCCTGTCTACACTGCCTTAGGATGCAATTTAAAACAGCATTGTAAGGTCACTGTAGACTCACATGATGTAGTAGAACTGCATTGCACTGCCCTATATGACTTTACACTGCCAAAAACGCATTGAAACTCCACTGGACTGCATTGTATGAGTCTACATTGACTATATAATGTTAGTTAAATTGCATAGAAATTCATTAAATGGGTCTACACTGACCAAATAATGCAATTAAAGTGCATTGAGCTACATTATATTACTACACCGACCATATAATGCTGTTAAATTGCACTGGACTGCATTATATGGATGCCATATAATGCAGTTAAACAGCATTGGACTCCATAATATGACTCTACATCACCATATAATGCAGTTATACTGCATTGGACTGCACTATATGAGTCTATGCTGCTTTGAGTCGCCCAAGGGCTGAGAATAGCGGTATATAAATGAAATAAATAAATAAATAATGGCATTGGACTGCATAATGTCACTCTACACTGCCAAATAATGCATATATACTGCATTGGACTGCATTATATGAATCTATACTGCTATATAATGCAATTAAACAGCATTGGACAGAATAATGTGACTCTACACTATCATATAATGCAGTTATACAGCACTGGACTGCATAATGTGTCTACACCACCATGTAATGCAGATATACTGCATTGGACTGCATTATATGAGTCTATGCCGCCATATAATGCAGGTAAATTGCATTGGGGTGCATTATAAGAGTCCACACTGACCATATAATGCAGGTAACAACATTGGACTGCATTATTTGGGTCTACACTGGCCATATAATGTGGCTGAATTGCATTGGACTACATTATATGGGTTTGCACTAACTATATAATGTAGTTATATTGCATTGGACTGCATTATACAGGTCCACACTGACCATATAATGCACTTATACTGCATTGAACTGCATTATATTAGTCTATGGCACCATATAATGCAATTACATGGCTTCGGACTGCATTATATGAGTCTGCATTGCAACATAATACAGTTAAACTGCATTATATGGGTCTATATATACATACATGTGTGTGTGTGTGTGTATGCCTTCTTACTGCTGGGGGAATCCTTTGTTGAGAGTGATTAGCTGTCCCTGATTGTTTCTTGTCTGGAGTTCCCCTGTTTTTGAATGTTGTTCTTTATTTACTGTCATGAAAATGAACAAAATCTGGCTACTGGGATTACAAAACTTTAAAATCAGGTCAGTAAACAAAGAACAACATTAAAAAAACAGGGGAACTCCAGACAAGATATCAGCAGGTACAGCTAATCACCTCTCAACAAAGGATTCCCCCAGGCAGTAAGAAGCCAGACCTTGAAAACTGCTAGGCCATTAAATGCTAATCAAGGTGGCCAATTGAAACATGAACACCTACCTCCAGCAGACAAGAGTTCTTTAGCAACTCCATTACATACACACACACACACACACACACACACACACACACACATATATATATATATATATGTATGCATGTATGTATGTATGCATATACCTGAGAATGGTTGAACTCGTAGATACAGAGGGCTATTTATTTATTGTGTCATCCACAACCAGAACATTGTATTATATTTCTAACAGAACAAAACAAACAAACAGATTTAAAAAAACACAAATTTTGCAAACTTGGTAGCTGATTAAATGTCCTTTGACCAGTATCTGGCCACTTGGAGTGCCTTTGGTGTTGCCGCAAGAAGGTCCTCCATCGTGCATGTGGCAGGACTCAGGTTGCATTGCAGTGGTTTGCTCTTCTCCGCACTCGCATGTCGTGGATTCAACTTTGTAGCCCCATTTCTTAAAATTGGCGCTGCATCTCGTGGTGCCAGAGCGCAGTCTGTTCAGCGCCTTCCAAGTCGCCCAGTCTTCTGTGTGCCCAGGGGGGAGTCTCTCATCTGGTATCACCCATGGATTGAGGTGCTGGGTTTGAGCCTGCCACTTTTGAACTCCCGCTTGCTGAGGTGTTCCAGCGAGTGTCTCTGTAGATCTAAGAAAACTATGTCTTGATTTAAGTCGTTGACGTGCTGGCTGATACCCGAACACAGGATGAGCTGGAGATGTCTCTGCCTTGGTCCTACAGAGGGCTGAATATAACTGATTCAAGTTCCAGATAGTTCAAAATCCCAAGAAGGACTTCTAGTATTTCTATCTAGGCTTATAGTCTTGCCTTGGAGCTGGCCATGAGTTGTGCGCCTGCTGCCCTCTGGTGGCCATTCCCTATCATTGCAGCCGTCAAGGCAGGGATGGCAGAGCCAGGGATAACTTCCTGTTTCCACCCATTCATGCCAAGAGAGGGAAAGTGGTCCATGGTTGCCGTGGCAACACCTTGGCCTTGCTCCAGGATCCTGGCCTGGTCTAAGGATGCTAGGAACTGGAGACATTGATATATAGGAAATTAGGTGTGCTGTGATGCAGCTAGTTGGTAGCCAGCAGCATTAAATCACTACTGATTGAGCGATCGTGAGTTCGAAGCCATCCTGGGTTGGAGTGAGCTCCTGACCATTAATAGTCTAGCTTGCTGTTGACCTATGCAGCCCGAAAAATAGTTGCATCTGTCAAGTAGGAAATTTAGGTACCACTTTATGAAGGGAGGCTAATTTAACTAATTTACGGCACCATAAAACCTTCCAGCAACGTGCGTAAGAATGAGGAAGTACTCCATCAAGAACCCGGTGTCACAAGTGGACGGTGAAGTGGCAGCTCCCCCTGTGGCCGGAACTGAGTATACCCTCATGAAGCCGGAAAGCTGGAATGTTAAATTAACTCTGTGTCTGTCTATATATGTTGTGTGTCTAATGGCATTGAATGTTTGCCATGTATATGTGCATTATAATCCACCCTGAGTCCCCTCGGGGTGAGAAGGACGGAATATAAATACTGTAAATAAATAAATAATAAATACATACATTTTCATGGTCAGAATCATGGGGTTGCTGTAAGTTTTTCGGGCTGTATGGCCATGTTCTAGAAGCATTCTCTCCTGACGTTTTGCCTGCATCTATGTCAGGCATTCTCAGAGGTTGTAAGTTCTGCTGGAAACTAGGAAAATGGGGTTTATATATCTGTGGAATAATGTCCAGGGTGGGAGAAGAACTCTTCTCTGTTGGAGGTAGGTGAATGTTGCAATTGGCCACCTTGATTAGCATTTAATGTTTTCAAAGTGTGCCTTCTTACCTATTTTGTTGAGAGTGATTAGCTGTCCCTGATTGTTTCTTGTCCAGAGTTCCCCTGTTTTTGAATGTTGTTCTTTATTTACTGTCATGAAAATGAACAAAATCTGGCCACCAGTATTACAAAACTTTTAAATCAGGACAGTAAACAAAGAACAACATTCAAAAAACAGGGAAACTACAGACAAAAGCAATCAGGGACAGCTAATCACCTCTCAACAAAGGATTCCCCTGGCAGTAAGAAGCCAGACCTTGAAAACTGCTAGGCCATTAAATGCTAATCAAGATGGCCAATTGAAACATTAACACCTACATCCAGCAGACAAGAGTTATTTCTTTCTGATGCTTTCCATTTCACCTTCCTTCCCTCCTTACCCTTACTTTTCTTTCTTCCTCCTCTCTTCTTTCTCCCTTTCTTTCCCCTCTCTCAGTCTTTTTCTTTTTTCCTCCCTTCTCTTCTTTCCTTCCTTCATCCCTGCTTTCCTCAATTCTTTCTTTCTTTCTTTCTTTCTTTTCCCCTCCCCTGCCCTCCCCTCATATCTTTTCCCTTTCCTTTCCTTTTGCTTTCCTGTCCTTTCCCTTTCTCCTTTCTTCCCCCCTTTTCTTTCTTACCCCTCTTCCACCTCCCTTCTTTTCATTCCCTTCTGTCTTTCTCTCCCTTTATTCCCATCCCCATACTTTTCCCCTTTTCTTTTCCTTACTTCTTTCCTTCCTTCTTTCCCTTCCCCTCCTGTTCCTTCCCTTCCTCCTTCATCTTTCTTTCCTCCTTTCTTCCTTTCCCTTTTTCCTCTTTCTTTCTTTCTTTCTTTCTTCTCTTCAATTTCCTCCATACATACATCATCTAGCAGCAGACCGTCTGCTTCAATCCACGGAAGAGCCTTTGGGCAACGTCCTTGCAGATGGCCAATTCTCTCACACCAGAAGCGACTTGCAGTTTATTCAAGTTGCTCCTGACAACAACAACAAAAAAGTTCGAACCCTTCGATTATTTTAAATTGGACTATGAAGAGTCTGTGTACCACGTTTGGTCCAGATCCATCAATCCACAGAGGGGCCTTTGGGCAATGTCCTTGCAGACGGTCAATTCTCTCACACCAGAAGCGACTTGCAATTTCTCAAGTTGCTCCTGACACCAAAAAAAAGGTTGAATTCTTCAATTATTTTAAATTGGATGATGAAGGGTCTGTGTACCATGTTTGGTCCAAATCCATCAATCCACAGAGGAGCCTTTGGGCAACGTCCTTGCAGACGGCCAATTCTCTCACACCAGAAGTGATTTGCAGTTTCTCAAGTTGCTCCTGACACCAAAAAAAATTTCAAACCCTTCAATTATTTTAAATTGGATGATGAAGGGTCTGTGTACCATGTTTGGTCCTGATCCATCAATCCACAGAGGAACCTTTGGGCAAGGTCCTTGAAGACGGTCAATTCTCTCACATCAGAAGCGACTTGCAGTTTATTCAAGTTGCTCCTGACAACAACAACAAAAAAGTTCGAACCCTTCGATTATTTTAAATTGGACTATGAAGAGTCTGTGTACCACGTTTGGTCCAGATCCATCAATCCACAGAGGAGCCTTTGGGCAATGTCCTTGCAGACGGTCAATTCTCTCACACCAGAAGCGACTTGCAATTTCTCAAGTTGCTCCTGACACCAAAAAAAAGGTTGAATTTTTCAATTATTTTAAATTGGATGATGAAGGGTCTGTGTACCATGTTTGGTCCAAATCCATCAATCCACAGAGGAGCCTTTGGGCAACGTCCTTGCAGACGGCCAATTCTCTCACACCAGAAGCGACTTGCAGTTTCTCAAGTTGCTCCTGACACCAAAAAAAAAAAAAGTTCAAACCCTTCAATTATTTTAAATTGGATGATGAAGGGTCTGTGTACCATGTTTGGTCCAGATCCATCAATCCATGGAAGAGCCTTTGTGGTACAAACAAATATACATACATACATTCAATGACTTTTAAAAAACATATATAGAGAAAAGATCATTGAAGACAGAAGATTGTGTAAGGAGATTTCAATACTGACTACATAGCCTCTGGAGACTACAAATAAATCTGACCTTTGGGGTCAGTTTCAGGGGCCGGGCCAGGATTATGTGGGATTTTATTGCTGAAGAGACACAGAGAGCAACAGCTTAATGAAATAACCCGAGATTAATATGAAAGCCACAAACATGGATTATGTAACAATACATTAATAATGTAAATCTCTTACATCATTAATTCCTGCTTAGACGCTATAAACCAATGGAAACATACCCAATGTGGCGACACAATGCAATTAAGAGGAATGCACCGCCCGCATAGGGGACCAGAATAACCCGATTTGTGTCAAGGAGGCAAATTCAAGGAGAGTTCAAGTAACTCCGGATGAAAATGTCAAGCACACATTGGGAAATTCTCTAAAAGTGCCCAGAAAGTTTGGGAAGGAGGTGCAAACCTCAAAAAACAATGTTTTTGCTTGCTTTGGTAACGTTATTCTAAGGTTGAAATCAAGGTGGAATTTAAAAGGGTCTGGCCCTGAAGGAGAGACCTGCGGACCCACCAAAGATGGGCTCGCTACAATGGTGTGCAAAGAGAAGCCCAATTTAAAATGATTTTTTCCCTAGGTTCCCAAAAATAATCTCACCAAGGTTGAAGGAAGCGCCACCGAGATGATTTTATTGCGGTTCAACTGAAAAGGATGCAGAGCAGTAATATTTCACCAAGCTAAGCATGCATGAGTACAAATAAAAGCCATTTTTATAGAAAAACAGAGTTGTCTGGTTTGAATCTCCCGCTCCCCGCCCTCTGCCTTGCTTGAAAGTGATTGGATGGTGCTTCAACAGCTGGGAGGAGGCTCAGCCACCTCTCGAGCGCTTGGGCCAATCACAAGGCTTCTGCTGCGCACCTGGGCCAATCACAGGGCTTTGGCCGCCTTGGCGCTTCAGCAAATCAGGACAGAGGGAGGCGGGACAAGGGAATACAATGCATTCTTGAGTGGATTATGAAAATTCAGAAAATGTCCAAGGAGCCGGCAAGTCCTAAAGGCCTACGAGCTAGCCTTTCTATTGTACTGAGTGGCTGCAATAAACATTGATATCAGGTGATACCGCCATAATCTGGATTTTCTTCCAGGCTGTGACATGGGGACAATGGGGGGAACTTAGGTGGATGTCTTAGTGAGAGAGATTGAATGGGTGACAGATCAGGACGTGAAACGGCTTTCCGAAGGCCTTCCTTTGTCCTAGTTGAGATATAATCAAAATTGCCAAGCGGCCGTTTCCTCTGGTGGCCAAAACCTCCGATGCCAGAGGTCACGATCCTTTGTTATAGTCCATGCAAAGAGTGTCTTTTGATAAGGGTTCTTTCAACTGTAAATTCCTTCCCTTCCAGGGTCAGGGTGGCTTCCTTATATTTTTATACATTTTTTCCAAAAGGAGAATGGGGCAAAAAAGAGTCAGGAAAAGGTCAGATACACAGGGAGAAATATAGAAATCATGTTATAGAAATCATACCCACTTATCCCCCCCACCAGAGTCCCATAGAGAAGTTCAAGGGAGCACATAAGTGTAAAAGGAGATGGTTTCTCAGTAATAAATGTGCCACCTTCTGCTGTATATGAAACATAGGGCATAAAACCTTGATTAAATGTACACACTACCTAACATGGGAAGGGTCCTTGTTGTTGTTAATGTCTTGGCAAATTGACCAAGGCTTAACCCTTATTATCAAGTCTCGTGTCCTTGTCCTTACCAAATCTATAACTTACTATCTTTTATTTGGGGGGGGGGGGGGCATGTTCAACTTCAAGGTCATTTGCAAAACATTCTTGCTTGCCTTCATAATGTTTTTCTGAGGCCATTGGCAAAGCATTTCATTGTATCTACAATGTAAAATTAATGCAGTTTGATACCGCTTTAAATCCCATGGCTCAATGCTATAGAGTCATGGGAAACCCCTTCCACACTGCCATATGAAATCCAGATGATCTGCTTTGAACTGGATTACATGGCAGTGTCGACTCATATTGTTCTGTCGCCGCTGGGCTTAAAATGAAGTGCTTTTAAAACAGAATGTGCAACTTGAGCCCAACGGGAAGCCAGGGCCCCCGAAGAGAAGCTCTTAGAGAATTTTCCTCCATAAACAGTCTTTAGAGGGTTTGAGAAATCAACAAAGTCTTTATTGATGAACAATCAAACAGAAACTTCTTTGTCTTCAAAGGTTAAACAAATGCTTCCAGGCTTTAAGCAACTGGTGGCTTCTAACTGTTTCTTTGCTTTACTTTAAAGGAAAATCCCTTTCCAAACTTCTCCCAGGCTAACTGTGATCCTAAACCTAACTGATGTGGATCCACTACCGGGCTGAACTGCGTCTCAAAACCGAGTGGACCTACCAGTAGGCCTGTAGTCACTTAGCTGGAGTTCTTGATGTTTAAAGCTGTTATTCCCTCCGAAATTCCTCAGGGCTGTAAGACTGTTTCCCTGGAATCTTTGGGAATCTTTAGATGCTCTTAAGACTATTCTCCCCTGAGAAGTCTTTTGCACAGGAGACCTGGACACATTCTGTACATTAGCTATTCTTGCAGAGACTAACTTAAAAATGGCTCCCTTCCCTTCCCAACTGCCCTGAGCAAGGGGCAGGACCAAACTCAACGATGATGGGCAGGTGGCTTGCCCTATGACTGCAGCCAAAAGAAGCCACCTATCTGCAGAGTCCATGAAACTTAGGGCTGCAAACAAACATTCAATGCAATGCAATGCAAACAAAATTGGAGCTCCTGGTACAGCTGTACCAGAACACATACAATCCAGTTCAAAGCAGATAATGTGGGTGATCTGCGTTGATAATCTGGATTATATGGCAGTGTAGACAGGGTCCTGGTTATACAAGGTGTTTAGACTTCCTTGCCAAAGAGTCCTGGCAGATTAAAGTGGTACCAAACTGTGTTAATTCTATAGTGTAGACCAGGCATGGGCAAAATTGGGCTCTCCAGGTGTTTTGGACTCCGACTCCCACAATTCCTAACAGCCTCAGGCCCCTTCCTTTTCCCCCTCAGCCGCTTAAGCGGCTGAGGGGGAAAAGGAAAGGGCCTGAGGCTGTTAGGAATTGTGGGAGTCGGAGTCCAAAACACTCAAGAGGGCCAAAGTTTGCCCAGGCCTGGGCTAGATGCACCCTTAGCCTACTGTTTTCTAAATGGACCAGTCTATGGGTGTATCTACACTGCAGAATTAATGCTGTTATGCACCACTTTAGCTCCCATGGCTCAAAGATACAGAATCATGGGAGTTGTGCATAACCTTATTCCGTTTTGCAAACTTTCAGTGTCTTGCTGAAATCAATCCCACAGACAATTGGTGAAGCCCTTCTATTGCTATTATTACACATAATATGAGAAAACCTAAGGACATTCCATTTCATCTGATTCCTTTGCTGCCATGCTTCCTTGCTCATTGGCCACAAATTGTGATGTCACACTCCTGACTCTCCTTTGGGATTCCAAGGATCCAAACAGGTAATTCCTTTTTATTTTATGTTGTCCTAACTTGCCACCTTGATCACCAACGACTCTGATCAAGATTGGTGGTCTGTCCAGGCTGCAGGCGATGGCAGTCTCCTTGTGGCACACTGTCCCATTTTGGCAGCAGGACCTGCTCTAAGCAAGGGCTACAAGCCAACATCTGGGATCAGCTATGGCAACTACAGCTGTGCCCACACTGCACTGGGACTAAGAGCGGTGGTTCTCAACCTGTGGGTCCCCAGATGTTTTGGCCTTCAACTCCCAGAAATCCTAACAGATAGTAAACTGGCTGGGATTTCTGGGAGTTGTAGGCCAAAACACCTGGAGACCCACAGGTTGAGAACCATTGACTTAGATTATCAAACCCAGATCATGAAACCCTATGAACTTCATTGTTCCAAACCAAAAATGTAATGAACCAATGCTTAAGGATCTCATCACATGCAGGTTTCCCCGTTTCTAGACATGTTGAAACAGAGCCTCACGGAGGCCACCAAATGACATAACACTACTTATTATAGAATCATAGAGTTGGAAGAGATCTCATGGGCCACCCAGTCCAACCCCCTGCCAAGAGGCAGGAAAACTGCATTCAAAGCACCCCGACATTTGTCTCTGCTTGAAAGCCTCCAAAGGAGCCTCCACCAGACTCCGAGGCAGAGTTCCACTGCTGAACAGTTCTCACAGTCAGGAAGTTCTTTCTCATGTTCAGATAGCATCTCCTTTCTTATAGTTTGAAGCCATTGTTCCGTGTCCTAGTCTCCAGGGCAGCAGAAAACAAGCTTGCTCCCTCCTCCCAATGACTTCCTCTCACATATTTATCCATGGCCCTCATCATGTCTCCTCTCTGCCTTCTCTTTTGAAGACTAAACATGCCCAGCTCTTTAAGCCGTTCCTCATAGGGCTTGTTCTCCATTGATCCCTTGATCAGTTTAGCTTCCAAAATGACAATTTGTATATTCCAGGGGATTCTTCATTAGTTCATGACATCATGAACTAATGAAAAATCTCATGGAATATAGAAATTGTCATTTTGGAAGCTTAAGTTTCATTGTATTGTCGAAGGCTTTCATGGCCGGAATCACTGGGTTGTTGTAGGTTTTTTCGGGCTATATGGCCATGTTCTAGAGGCATTTTCTCCAGACGTTTCACCTGCATCTATAGCAAGCATCCTCAGAGGTAGTGAGGTCTGTTGGATCTAGGAAAAAGGGTTTATTTATCTGTGGAATGACCAGGATGGGACAAAGGACTCTTGTCTGCTGGAGCTAGGTGTGAATGTTTCAACTGATCACCTTGATTGGCATTTGATGGCCTGGCAGTGCCTGGGGCAATCTTTTGTTGAGAGGTGATTAGTTGTCCCAGGTTGTTTCCTCTCTGTTGTTTTGCTGCTGTAATTTTAGTTTCATTGTGTTTATAGTATATTGACAAGCAACCTAACATTTATAAATAATTATTAATCAGTCGAGTTACTGTTCCCACGTGACGTTTAATGAAGAATTCACTGAAATATAGAAATTGTGATTAGCAATCTGCAGTTTTTTATGTTTGTTGTTATAGATATCTGTGCATGTTACACCTTGATCATTTTAGTCGCCTTCCTCTGGACACCTTCCAGCTTGTCAACATCTCCCTTCAATTGTGGTGCCCAGAATTGGACATGGACACAGTATTCCAAGTGTGCTCTGACCAAGGCAGAATAGAGGGGTAGCATGACTTCCCTGGATCTAGACACTAGGCTTCTATTTATGCAGGCCAAAATCCCGTTGGCTTTTTTTGCTGCCGCATCACATTGTTGGCTCATGTTTAACTTGTCCAAGAGGACTCCAAGATCTTTTTCACTGCTCTCGAGACAGGTGTACTTCCAGGGATTGCCCATGGGACTCAGATTTTGAAGTGTCTAAAAGCGAGTGTTTTTGGAGTCAAGTAGCTATTAACACCAGGCTTCTCAATTCTCTTGAAAGACGGGTACTCTACTTGATAGTGTGATGGCAACTCTTGTCAAATGTCTCCGTTGTATTTTATAAAGATGAATGCAGAGGGCGATTGCTGTTAAAACAGTAGGAGTAACACATTTGATGAGGGAGACAGCAATTATAGTAGAATCTTGTGTATTGGCAGAACTTGTTGGGCAGCAAGCAGATCTTAGCCACGTCCCATGCACAAGACACACAGACAAGAGTAGAAACGAATAGAAAAATCTTTACTTCTTACTAGCAGAAATGAAACACAGACTTGCAATGTTGCATACAAAAATAAACAGTGGAAGAAACTTACGTAGTCTTTGTATGTAACACAAAATAAAGCCTCATCTTCATCTTCAGTTAAATGAGAAAATAAAACATAAACTTCGAGCAAACAGCTATTCCACCATGGTTCTTTCGCCGCTGGACCTGAAATGAAGTGCCTTTAAGAGAGGATGTATGGCTTGGATCCAGCGGGAAGCCAGGGCTCCCGAAAAGAAGCCTTTAGAGAAATTTCCCTTATTAAACAGTCTTTATGAGGCTTGAGCTTAAGTATAACAGTCTTTTATTGATGAACAAACAAGAATTGTAAAGCTTTCTTAACAGTCTCTTGGCTCTTGCAATCTTGTTCACAGGGAACAGGCACTATCTTCAAAAAACCTTGTTTAAAGGAAAATTCCCCTTTCTAGCTCCTCCCAGGCTGCTGTGAACCTAAACCTTATTGATGTGGATTCACTACCGGGCTGAACTACGTCTCAACGCCGAGCGAACCTACCAAGAGGCTTGTAATCACTTAGCTGCTTTGATGGTTAGAGCTGTTATTCCCTCCGGAATTCCTCAGGGCTGTAAGGCTGTTTCCCCGGAACCTTTGGGAATCTTCAGAGGCTCTCAAGACTGTTCTCCCCCGGAAAGTCTTAAGGGATGAAGCCTTTGTACAGGAGGACATCTGTATACATCCTCTGCATTGACTTCCTTTGCTGAGACTAACTGAAAAATGGCCCCTTCCCTCCAAAAAACCCAGAGAGGGGCGGGACCAGGGATCCTAACTATAATAGACAGGTGACTTGCCTTATGATTGCAAACTATAACAGGAAGCCACCCTGCTGGACAATCCCAAGCCTGGGAATGCAAACCAACATTTAATTCAAAGCAAATAAAATTGGAGCTCCTGGAACAGCTGTTCCAGAACAACCATAGCCTCCTTTAGAGTAGCGTAACGGCTTTTCTCCAACCTGCTGCTTGGAGCAGAGCCTTTGAGCATAGATCTCCTCAGAGAAAAAGCTCTCCACCACTGTATTCTAAAAAACCCATACAGTTATACCCTAAGACAGTGGTTCTCAACCTTCTTAGTGCCGCAACCCCTTAATACAGTTCTGCATATTGTGGTGACTCCCAACCATAAAATTACTTTCATTACTTCATAACTATAATTTTGTAGGTCAGAACACCGAAAAGCCGCAAACCTGGGGAAAAACCAGCAGCATCTACCACCAAGATAAAACAAATACTTTTCTCCCCAAGATCAGTCCCAAGGCTAGCTCCTTATATCCAGACACACGCAGCTGCAACCTATCTCTTGCATACCTCCACCCTTAATTGCTTTCACCCATGAACTCTTACATACAGATTACTCAACCCTTTAGAACTAAGACTTACATTAACCCTTCCATCACCAACTGCTAGGCCTACCACCACCAACAACTGCAGAACATGATACATGACACAAACGCTCTTAAATCCATAGTGCTTCTGAAAGTTATCAGACCAGCCCTTCCTGGCAGTGAATTTGTCCGATTAGTGGGAGGAACAGTCAATGTTGATGGTCGTGCTACATCATGAAAAACTGCGAAACAGTGAGTCTGCGAAAAGCGAACCGCAAAGTAGCAAAGGACCACTGTACTCACTGAAGTCTATAAGTCATACTCTATCCATTAAAATCCAAACATACTTCTCTGCTGAAGTCCAAACAGCAACCTGTTGTCATTGAAGACTAAACACACACATCCACCTCCAATGAGGTGGGAAGCAAACACATCCACCTCCAAAGAGGTGTTCAACAGACAAAATGGAGTCCTGAGTCTGAACATGCTCAGTATAGTCACGTCTTTAACCCCTCCCACACCAAAGGTATAAGTCAAACTGGTAAGTCAATGTACACATCGAATACAGGTTAGAAAACATATACATTAACAAATAAATAGTGAAAGGCTTGAGAGGTTGCTATTTCCAATACTCATGGGATGAAGTCCTAAGAATAGATCCCGTGAAAGTTGGAAGGGGGGCCATTGTCCTCCTCCAACGTTGTCCTTCTCCAACATTGTTCTACAAACAGGTTTCCGGAAAGATACAGCAATGGATGGGAATCAGTCATACACAATTTATTTCCAAAAGTGTCACCTCTGACTCAATATTAGGACATTCAAGCTCTGTTCCCATAACAAAGGTAGTGTTGTACTCCAAAGCTGGGAATACCCTCTGCACTTTACACACACTCCAATCCAAGGTAAAATAGCAAAGCAATTTATTGAAGAATATATATGAAGAATATATATATAAACTGCCTGTAGACTGTTAGAAATTGTTGGAGTTGAAGTCCAAAACACCTGGAGGGCCCAGGTTTGCCCATGCCTGGGTTAGATGGACCATTGGTGACTTTCATCCTAGAGCAGCAGGAGGAAACCGGTGCTCTCCAGATTTTCTGAAGCAGAACTCTCATAAACCTTGACAATTGGCCATGCTGGAGGTAATTTTACATGGAAGTGGATTCATAGAATAACCAAGTTGAAAGAGACCACATGGGCCATCTAGTCCAATCCTCTGCCATGCAGGAAAAGCACAATCAAAGGACCCCTGACAGATGACCATCGTTTGTGCAGCTTACTAATTATGGCCATAGTTAAGACACTATGAAATAGTTCAATTGGACTGAGCATTTCATATTGAGTGTATTTATAAAGCATTCTAATGGCTTTGATAATAACTTCCATGGGATTGAAAATGTTGGTAATTATTTATCGTATCAGGAGTGAACCAAGGGTACAGTTATAATATATTTAAAAAGCACAAAGTTAAAAAAAAACCATGGCATTATATTAAATGTCCTTTGACCAGTAGCTGGCCACTTGGAGTGCCTCTGTTGTTGCTATAGGAAGGTCCTCCATTGTGCATGTGGAAGGGCTCAGGTTGCATTGTAGTAGGTGGTCTGTGGTTTGCTCTTCTCCACACACGCATGTCGTGGACTCCACTTTGTGGCCACTTTCTTAAGGTTGACTCTGCATCTCGTGATGCCAAAGTGCAGTCTGTTCAGCACCTTCCAAGTTGCTCAGTCTTTTGTGTGCCCAGGGGAGAGTCTCTCATTTGGTATCAACCATGGGTTGAGGTTCTGAGTTTTTGCCTGCTACTTTTGGATTCTCACTTGCTGAGGTGTTGCTGAGAGTATCTCTGCAGATCTTAGAAAACCATTTCATGATTTAAGGTGTTGGCATGCTGGCTGAACAGGGGATGGGCCAGAGATGTCACTGCCTTGGTTCTTTCGTTATTGGTTGCTACTTCCCGGCGGATGTCAGGTGTTGCTGATCACCATCCATCTTAATTCCTACAATGAATCTGAACTACTAAATAGTTGGTCATGGTTTTAAACCAGTTCCACTGCCTTCTAGTTCTCCTGTTTCCTTTCTGTCTCAAACTTATAAAACCATGTCTTCCAATCCAGGTCAATATTATTGGTGTAGACTGTACTGCGATATCCCACCATGCTCCTGTGCCAGTCTTCTGTGCTCCCTAAACGTCCCGATGATCGGGACAAGATGGTCTTGAAAGCCCCAGTTCGCATTGTTCCTCTATGGCGAGACCTCAAAGTCCAACTCATGGAAACCCTGGAGCTACAAAAGGTAGGAGAGACAGCTATGAAACAAGAACCAGGGTTTTCTTCGCCAGCAGGGTTGGACCAAGGGCAAGGTGGATGGATGATATTCTTGAAGTGACTGGCTTGACCTTGAAGGAGCTGGGGGTAGCTGACAGGGAGCTCTGGCGTGGGCTGGTCAAGGAGGTCACAAAGAGTCAGAAGCAATTGAACGAATAAACAACAACTGGGTAGGTTGACGGAGAGAGATGTCTTCCAAGATTGGTACCAAATTTCACTGAGAAGATTCCTTCCTTATGCTCCTTCCTTCAGTAGTTGAATTCTGTCCATCTGTCATGTATTAGTTAGACCTTCCTTCATGTCTGTCTTTTCCCTTATCCCTTCTTCTTGAACAGGGCATGCCAGAACCAACTGAAGGAAGTCCCATCTTGCTGAGTGACAGGCCCAATATTATATTTCGAGAGAGTTGCGAACCCGATTCCATGCCACTTGTCTTCTTCATTCGGTCAAGTGACGTCGAAAGCTACCTTGCATCATTTACCTGGAAGAGAGGGAAGGGAAGCAAGGTGAGAGGGAACATGGTGGTTCATGGGAGATGGGTATCTATGCCATGGTCATTCCCAACCTCGGATCTTTATATACCTCCTCCGAAGAACAATATAATGACCTGGTTGTTGAGTTATTGTTGTGGTTCCTTCACTCTGCTTCCAACCATAAGGTGAACCTATGACAGGGTTTTCTGAAGCTGAGAATGTGTGACTCACCCAATGTCACCCAATGGGTTTTCATGCTTGAACGAGGAATCAAACCCTGGCCTCCAGAATCCTAGTCCATCGCTCCCACCACTGCACCACACTGTTTCTCAATAGGACCTATCGAGTTCAACTTACTGTTTCTCACAGTAGCAAACTTGGAGGCAGCATGTAGTCATCATAACGTGTCTATCATCTTCTGCTCTGCAGGAGACAGTTTCAGCAATCCTCCAGATAGATAGATTGGATGGAGATAGGTAGGTAGGTAGGTAGGTAAGTAGGTAGGTAGATCGATCAGGAGGACTGCTGGAAGTTGCAGTCCAAGAATAGGTAGAGAAGGAAGAAAGGGGAAGGGAAAGAAAAGGAGGGGGAAGGAAGGAAGGAAGGAAGGAAGGAAGGAAGGAAGGAAGGAAGGAAGGAAGGAAGGAGAGAAAGAAAGAAGGAGAGAAAGAGGGAGGTTGGCCACAGCAAGTAAGCATGCATGGTGTGTACAGCTAGTAATAATAATAATAATAATAATAATAATAATAATAATAATAATAAATACCTGCATGCCCCACTGCCTTGAGCCTGGGTCAAAGTCTGTTCCTCTGACTTGGAGCTGGTCTGACTTCAAGTATACTCGGACTGAGTTCCTTTGCCTCTTACAGGTGCGTGCCTGGATATACAGCTCAGAGGACGAGACCACAGTGACAGAGAGAGAGTATTCCATCATTAAAAACCCCAGGGTCCTCATGATTGTCCATGTCAGCCACCTGCATCTGCTGGTCGCCTTTTGCGATGACATCCACTTGCGTTTCTTCGGAGACTACACTCAGGGGTATCAGCTGCTTTCTGAGATGAGCTCGCCTTATTCCATCACTAGCCTGTGCTCCAACTCTGAGACTGGTGAATTGGTGACAGGGGCCATTGGCATTGTGACTTTCTGGTCTTTTGTCATCGAGGATGTTCCTTCCATCAATATCGAGCAGGAGGTGCTCATTGCGAGTGGCGAGTTTGTACACTTTCTCAGAGTGGAGCCGGAGTGGGGAGCGCTGGTCGCTTTGTGTGAGAACAATATCCGTGTGTACAACTACAAAACCAAGGTCCAGATTTGCAATTTCCAGGTCAGCCAAGGTGTGTCTCTGACGTGCTGCACTTCGAATTGTGCCCAGGGCTTCCTCTACACGGGAGACCTGGCTGGGGACATTACAGTGTGGGACTTTCTCAAAGGGAACCTGGTCCACCAATTCAAGGCTCACTTGAGCGCCATCACCAGCATAATCAGCCGGATGTCAGTCCATACCCTCATGACCGCATCACTGGACGGTCTCCTAAAGGAGTGGAACCTGACTACCTGTGAGCAGCTCCGGCGTGTGGACATTGGGGAAGAAGTCTTCCAGATGCAGTTCATCAATGAGCAGACGTTCTTCCTCCGTACTAGATACACCTTTTCCATTCGGACTGTCAACAACTTCTACCAGCTCTTCAACAGGTCTAAATCTAGCCTCAAGAAGCTGGAACGGGTGCAGTGTGGATCAGACAAGGCACGCATCCTGGCAGCAACGGAAGACGGGGTTGTCCGATTCCTTTCTCCTGTTACAGGAGAGATGTTGTTTGTCACCTGGCCCTTCCAATTACTCGAGAAGGCCCTGGACTATGTTTATGACCCTGACCAGGAGGAACTGTTAATAACATTGGGCACAAGTGATATCTATGTCATGGATACCGCCAAGAATCCTTGCCCAGTGAAGTATATCCTGCATACTGCCGACTCCATAGACGACAAGGTGCTGTGTTTGGCCTACAGCCGCCTGGATCTGAATGGCCGCACGTCTAGCTTCATCTTCAGTGGGTTCAAGAGTGGGAAAGTGCGCACGGTCACCCAGAATTTGTATCGGATGGGTGGTCGCAGAATTCATAATGGCAATGTGCTGGCACTCAGCAGCCTTTCAGCCTCAGGGAACCTCTCATACCATTCGCGGGAATCCTCCTACTTGTGCTCCTACGGCCTAGATAATTACATTATTCTTTCCGATGTGATTTTGAAGAAGAGCAATATTCTGGAGGTGGTACCTTTGGTTTCTATCCAGAGCACCAACTGCAGGATCAACAACCTCCTACTTATTCCTGGCTACATCTGTGTCCTCACAGATCAAAACCGTGTTCGGTTGTGGCGCCAGGCAACGCTAGTCCCTGGCAAAAAGAATCCTTTCTGGAAAGAGACCGGCGCCATGCATTCCTCCAGCATCACTTCCTTTGATTACTGCCACACGCTCAGCCTCCTGGTGACGGGCGGTTCTGACGGATCTGTCCGCATTTGGGACATCCTGGGGCAGATGTTAGTGGAGTTTGACACGACTCTCAAATTCAGCCGTGTCTGCTTTGCCAACCAGCGGGGAGACTTGATCGTGGGCTTCAACATGAACATCTATTTCATCCCATGTGTCTCGTACCTCCCCAACAAGCACCTCATGATGTTGGCAACCCGGAGCGTGAGAGATGACACGGCTGAATGCCCTCTTCCATTCATGACACGTTTCTTGCTATCGTTCGACATTGTTTTTGTGCCCAAGTAAGTCATGTGGGAAGAGGGAGGAACAAAGCAGTAGAAGATGTGATCCCTGTCTTAATACAGGCAGATTCTTTTCTACCTTTGCAATTAGCTTACCCTGTTTCCTTGAAAATAAGACAGTGTCTTATATTAATTTTTGCTCTGAAAGATGCGCCAGGTCTTATTTTCAGGGGATGTCTTATTTTTCCATGAAGAAGATTTCTGCCAAAAGGTTTTCTAAGACCATCATAAATATATGTTTCTGATGGTCTTTGGCGACCCCTCTGAAACCCCCTCACAACCCCCCAGGAGTCCTGACCCCCAGGTTGAGAAACACTGGTGTAGATGCTCTCTGAGATACACAGAAAAATCAGTTTGAGGAGATAAGGAAGTCACAGGAGACAGAGTGAAAGCCAAAGGACTGCTATGTTGAAGACATAAGTGACAGCTGTTCAAGGACTCCTCCTTTTCCCCATTATCTTAGTTTTCCTGCCAGTTTTTTTAAAATGAAGAAACTGCATCCCCCATGTTATTTTAAGCAGTGAGTATTCCCACTTCCATTTTTTGGGAGGAAGTGGAAGCTGGCTGGAAGTAAGCATTGTAAGCAAAGCAAAGTCCTTTGTCTCACCCTGGTCATTCCACAGATATATAAACCCTTTTTCCCAGTTCCAACAGACTTCACTACCTCTGAGGATGCTTGCCATAGATGCAGGCGAAACGTCAGGAGAAATGCCTCTAGAACAGTGTTTCTCAACCTGGGGGTCGGGACCCCTGAGGGGGTCGCGAAGGGGTCTCACAGGGGTCGCCAAAGACCATCAGAAAACACAGTATTTTCTGATTGTCATGGGGATTCCATGTGGGAAGTTTAAACCAATTCTATCATTGGTGGTGTTCACAATGTTCTTTGATTGTAATGAACTATAAATCCCAGCAACTACAACTCCCAAAAGTCAAGGTCTATTTTCCCCAGGCTCCACCAGTGTTCACATTTGCGCATATGGAGTATTTGTGCCAAGTTTGGTCCAGATCCACCATTGCGTGAGTCCACAGTGCTCTCTGGATATAGGTGAACTACAACTCCCAAACTCAAGGTCAATACCCACCAAACCCTTCCAGTGTTTTCCGTTGGTCATGGGAGTTCTGTGTGGCAAATTAGGTTCAAATCCATTGCTGGTGGAGTTCAGAATGCTCTTTGATTATAGGTGAACTATAAATCCCAGCAACTACAACTCCCAAATGACAAAATCAATCCTCCCCCAAACCCACTAGCATTTACATATGGGTGCATTGGGTATTTGTGCCCAGCTTGGTCCAGTGAATGAAAATACATCTTGTATATCTGATATTTACATTATGATTTATAACAGTAGTAAAATGACTGTTATGAAGTAGCAACAAAAACAGTGTTATGATTGGGGGTCACCACAACATGAGAAACTGTATTAAGGGGTCACAGCATTAGGAAGGTTGAGAAACACTGCTCTAGAACATGGCCATATAGCCCGAAAAAACCCACAAGAACTTAGTAAGCATTGTGTTGCCTAAACATATCCCAGAAATAATTCCTGGCCTCTATTCAGTTTAATGCCGGTGTAAAATGGGGTGCTATAAAATAGTTTGCAGGGTGTGAAAGGATTTCCCATTTTGTTTAAGATGTCTGAGAGAATGATTTGGCTACATTTTAAAAACTGGGGAATTGAGGGACCGGATGTAGATTCTTGAAGAACTAGAGTAAGTGCAACGCAGCAGCAACATTTAAGGTACGGCATTGAAATTCTTGACTCAGAAATCCTTTATTTTCAAGGTATCATCAGGTGGGCAAGAAAGCAAAGAAGTTTGAACGTCTGGAGCCCATAACCAATCACAAGGAGGTGGTGATGGAAAAAGGTGTCGCCAAAGTGATGTCATTCATTGGCAAGCGAGTGAGCAGTCTTCCCGGACCAGATTTCTATGGGCTTACACCGGACATCAAGGAGTTGCACCCGGAGTTTGCTGTGGAGTACCAACTCCTTTCGAGGCCCACTTTGGGGAAGAGACACGCTCCGGCTGAGCCCCCACTGGCCCCGCCGCCTTACCGTGGGCTCCCACCGCTGTCTAAAATTGTCCCCCTCCACCGTAGTATACCTTTCCAGCCTGGACGCACTTGGCCCATTGCACCTGATGGCTTCGTCCCCAATTCAGTGATCCGAGCCCAATTGTTTCCACATGGGATCCCCACAAGCCTTGAGTGCCCCTTGATACCCAGCCGGGATCCCTTGCCAATGCGGAAGTTGGTTAAGATACAGCTGCAAGACTGGGATAAGTCAGAGGTTGTTGAGAAAGCCCGGAAGAAAAAGGCAGAAAAGTTAAAGCGGCCTACCATCGAGGGACGCCGACGAGATCTCCTGTCTGAAATTGTGACCAAACCCTGGTTGAGGCACAAGCCTAGTGATACATCACTTCCTTCTGTAATTAAGGCCATTATAAACATAATGGACGATGTGCCCTATTCAACCTACTTGCTCTGTACATCTGCCCTGGTCCAGCTTTCTGAGTCTTATGAGCTGCCAACGCCAGTCCAGGAACAGGCCTTTGACCGTCTCATCCAAGACACGAACCACAAAGAGGTCAGCATGGGCGTTACGAGGTGGGGCCAGTGGGACGTGGGGAGGAACAGAAGTACAGTAGAGTCTCGCTTATCGCTCATCCAACGTTCTGTATTATCCAACGCAGTCTGCCTTCCGCCCGGATCGAACGCTGTTTCAATACATTGTGATGTTTTGCTGCTAAATTTGTAAATACAGTAATTACTAGATAACGTTACCGTGTATTGAGCTGCTTTTTCTGTCCATTTCTTGCAAATCATGATGTTTTGGTTCTTAATTTGTAAAATCATAACATAATTTGACATTTAATAGACTTTTCCTTAATCCTTCCTCATTATCGAACATTTCCGCTAATCCAACGTTCTGCCGACCCGTTTATGTTGGAAAAGCGAGACTCTACTGTATATCAATTAGGAATTTTGGTACTGCTCCATTATGCAGGTAGAGGCCACTAAGGGAAACTAGTAGGCCTGGGTAACAACGGAAAAATTTGTTTCTAAAATCGATTTGTATTTGGGGGGTTTTTTTGTTTCGATATTTAAAATAATTACAAAATTTTCCCTTAAAAAAGTTCGGTATTTACGAAATTTTGTAAATGTGAAAAAAATTACAAAACATCAACGAATTGATTTCCGAAACAATAACGAATCGATTCGTTAATGGCAGATGCAACCGCGAAATACGCTAAAAAACCTCCAAAAACTTCTGAAGCTTCCCTCTCCCTCTGTTGTTGACTGTTGGTGTGATATTATAATTTTTTTCACTAATTAAACAAAAACCTTGCCCCAGACATGCGGAAATAATAACGAAACGACCTCAGAACAATAACGAAACCAATACAATAACGAAATACGAAGCATTTACAAAACGTGTTTAAAAATTCGTTTTTTAAAAAAATTGCTCCAGAATGGTTCGTTATAGTTTTGTAATTGAAAAAATTAACGAATTACGAATTAACGAAATGAAACCGCCCAGCCCTAGAAACTAGAGAGAGAAGGATAGCCCGTTTGGTTGTGTGTTTCAGTCAGGTCCAAAGCAGAAGACCCAATAACGCTGCACACAGGCAAGAGGAAAAAGAACAGCAGAGAAAAAGAATCAGCAGAGTTAAAATATAAACTTGCAATGTTGCAAACAAAAAACAAACAGTGCAACAAACTTACACAGCACTTGTAAGCAATACAGAATAAGTGGGTTGTTGTAGGTTTTTCCGGGCTGTATGTCCATGTTCTGGAGGCAATTTTTCTCCTGACGTTTCGCCTGCATCTATGGCAAGCATCCTCAGAGGTAGCGAGGTCTGTTGGAAGTAGGAAAATGGGTTTATATATCTGTGGAATGACCAGGGTGAGACAAAGGACTTTTGTCTTCTGGGGCTAGCTGTGAAATTTCAGCTGATCACCTTGATTTGCATTCAATGGATTGGAAGCGCCTGGGGGGAATCTTTTGTTGAGAGTGATTTTATGTGCCTGGTTGTTTCCCCTCTGTTGTTTTGCTGTTGTGATTTTTGAGTTTTTTTTAAATACTGGTAGCCAGATTTTGTTCATTTTCATGGTTTCTTCCTTTCTGTTGAAATTGTCCACATGCTTGTGGATTTCAATGGCTTCTCTGTGTAGTCTGACATGGTGGTTGTGAGAGTGGTCCAACATTTCTGTGTTCTCAAATAATACACTGTGTCCAGGTTGGTTCATCAGGTGCTCTGCTATGGCTGATTTCTCTGGTTGGAGTAGTCTGCAGTGCCTTTCATGTTCCTTGATGCGTGTCTGGGCGCTGCGTTTTGTGGTCCCTATGTAGACTTGTCCACAGCTGCATGGTACACAGTAGACTCCTGCAGAGGTGAGAGGATCCCTCTTGTCCTTTGCTGTGTGAATAATATATATCTTGTCATTTGCTGTGTGAATAATATATATCTATCTGTATCTATGGCTGGATGGCTCTTTGTCAGGAGGGCATTGATTACATTTTCTTGCCCTGGTGAAGGGAGTTGGACTGGATGACCTTAAGGAAGAATTTCTGTTGGTCATGGGAGTTCACTGTGGTAAGTTTGGCCCAATTCTCTCGTTGGTGTAGTTCAGAATGCTCTTTGATTGTAGGTGAACTATAAATCCCAGTAACTACAACTCCCAAATTTCTATTTCCCCCAAACTCCATCTGTATTCATATTTGGACATATGGAATATTTGTGCCAAGTTTGGTCCAGATCCATCATTATTTGAGTCCACAGTACTCTCTGGATGTAGGTGAACTACAACTCCCAAACTCAAGGTCAATGCCCACCAAACCCTTCTAGTGTTTTCTGTTGGTCATGGGAGTTCTGTGTGCCAAGTTTGGTTCAACCCCATTGTTGGTGGAGCTCAGAATGCTCTTTGACTGTAGGTTAACTATAAATCCCAGCAATTACAATTTCCTGATGGCAAAACCATTTTTTTTGAGTGATGGTCACTCCTTAGGCGAGTGGGTGTCTTGTGGCCAAATTTGACAGCAATTTGTCCAGTGGTTTTTGAGTTACGTTAATCCCACAAACGAACATTACATTTTTGTTTATATAGATTGTCAGCATTGAATGTTTGCTATTGTATATTTTGTTGTGAAGCAGCCTGGGTCCTTTCAGGGAGATTAGGTGGGCTATAAATAAAGTATGATTCAAGTTTCATATTTTGTGACAAAACAACATTTAAAATGAAGCCACCAGAATCCAGTGGCTGCAATACCCTTTCAAGAGACTTTGGGGAGAGATAACACCCAACTGCTTTTGTGGAATGATGTTTTCTTCCTCTTTGTGATTATTAAATCCATCTCTCTGTGCTCCAAGGGTTGAAGCAATGCTGTGTTGTAGGCTACTGGTGTAAGCATTTTGCAGAAGAGAAAACAGAGGGTGGCTTGCCCATTGTGAGGCATACAGGTGTCTATGGCTAGTCCCTCTCATTGCTGGGCACTTCATCTGTACAAGAATTTGGATCCCATGTCTGCTTTCTCCGTAGGTAAGGATGAGGCTGGCTGCTTGGGAGGCATTGGGGAAGATGGACCTGTTGACTGACCAGGAGGTGGTCCCACTCGCTCGAGCCCTTTTGGATGAAAACAAAAAAGTGCGAGATTTAGCTCGTTCTTTGCTTGACTCTGTGGCTGGCATTACGGACAAGTTTGTCCTGAAGAAGGAGATGCAACGGATGGCAGGCACCAGCCTGGATGACCTGTAAGTATCTCTCGCTGCTGGGAGAAGGGTGTGGCGTGAGATTGGGCCCATAACCTGCGGTGTAATGTAAAATGATCCACGTGTAGTTCACATTTGATCAGTCCACACACTGTCTTGCCAGAGAAAGAAAATATGTCACTCAGGTGAACAGTAAAGAATAAGTAGCTTAGTCTTCGTAGTTCAGAACTTTCTGACCGAAAGGTTGGTGGTTCAAATCACGGGACCAAGATGAGTTCTCATTGTTAGCCCCAGCTTCTGCCAACCTACCAGTTCGAAAACATGCAAAAGTGAGTAGATCAATAGGTACTGCTTCTGCAGGAAGGTAATGGCGCTCCATGCAGTCATGCCGGCCACATGACTTTGGAGGTGTCTATGGACAATGCCGGCTCTTTGGCTTAGAAATGCAAATATGTACAATGTGATCAGTTGCACCAACTCACATAGTGTGTTTTTATGACAGATTGTGTCCATGTGGATAAACTCCTTCAGCAGCTCATGAAGTGAGAGCACACTCCAATCTCTGTCTCTCTCTGCTTCTCTCTTCTTCTCTCTGTGCAACTGCATAGCTCAAGCCTGAACAAAAATGTAACAATAACCGCAAGTCCCAGGCTCAGCCTGCTGCCTGGGCATTGCATGACCAATCAGCTTCATGCATCTTATTTTACAGTTGACACACACACACATACTCACTGATTCCTTGCATGCTCCAACAAAGGGTAGAGGATGTGTTTCCATTCCTTGCAATACCAAAAGGAGAATTTTTTTTCCTGGCAGAACAAATGGCCAAACAATGGCTTCTTTATGCAAGTATGTAAACTATAGTAGCTTGTATGTAGGACAACACTTTTTGTCCAGTAGGATCTGCCATCATATATAGACAAGACATGTGTACAGCCAATACCTATGTTGAATGTAATTACTGATATTGCAGTCAACTGTTCTGGAGATATTTTTATCTAATCCTAGTGTTGTTGTCTATATCCAAAGAGTTTCTTGGTTAAATTTTTAATAATATTGAATTTTACTTGGTTTTTAACTATGCAAGAGCTAGTTCATATAGTATTTTATGAAGTATTTTAAGGGTGCATCTGGCCATTGATTTATGTAGCATTTTAATGGGTTGCGTTGTATTTTAATGGTGTATTTAGAATTGTAATTTGTAATCTGGTTTTTAGGGCCCCCTGTCAGTTCAGCGGGTTAAACCGCTGAGCTGCAGAACTTGCTGACTGAAAGGCTGGGCAGCAGGGTGAGCTCCTGCTGTTAGCCCCAGCTTCTACCAACCTAGCAGTTTGAAAACATGCAAATGTGAGAAGATCAATACGTACCGCTTCAGCTGGAAAGTAACAGCACTCCATGCAGTCATGCTGGCCACATCACTTTGGAGGTGTCTATGGACAATGCCGGCTTTTCGGCTTAGAAATGGAGATTAGCACCGCCCCCCAGAGTTGGACACGACTGGACTTAATGTCAGGGGAAACCTTTACCTTTACATATCTGTTTTTTATGTATTTATTTGTTAGTCCTTTATATGAAAAGCCTATGGTCTAAGCATTAAATAAACTACTATAAGCAGAATGTAATGTGTGAATATCCCTAACATTTCTGTCCAAATTCGTAGAAGTCCATATTTAACAAAAAAACAAAGCAAAGCAAAACAAAACCCAATATTGTGGACATTTGTATCCAAACTTGTACCAGTTCAGGTATAGCAAGAAGATGAGCGTTGTGAAGGTCGGGATGGATTCTTTTGATGGGGACATTTTATTTAATAATGGAAAGATATTTTTATCAGACTTTAAAAGGTCAGTGTTTCTCAACCTGGGGGTCAGGACATCTGTGGGGGTCGAGAGGGGGTGTCAGAGGGGTCTCCAAAGACCATTGGAAAACATTGCATTTTCTGTTGGTCATGGGGATTCTGTGTGGGAAGTTTGGCCCAATTCTATCGTTGGTGAGGTTCAGAATGCTCTTTGATTGTAGGTGAACTACAAATCCCAGCAAATACAACCCCCAAACATCAAGGTCTATTTCCCCCAAACTCCACCAGTGTTCACATTTGGGCGTATTGGGTATTTGTGCCAAGTGTGGTCCAGATCCATCATTGTTTGACTCCATAGTGCTCTCTGGATGTAGGAGAACTACAACTCTAAAACTCAAGGTCAATGCCCAGTATTTTCTATTGGTTATGAGAGTTCTGTGTGCCAAATTTGGTTCAATTCCATCATTGGTGGTGTTCAGAATGCTCTTTGTTTGTAGGTGAACTATAAATCCTAGCAACTACAAATCCCAAGTGACAAAAACAATACCCCCCCCCCAACTCCACCAGTTTTAGGAGTATTGGGTATTTGTGCCAAATTTAGTCCAGTGAATGAAAATACATCCTGCATATCAGATATTTACATTGCAATTCATAACAGTAGCAAAATTGCAGTTATGAAATAGAACGAAAATAATTTTGTGGTTGGGGGTCACCACAACATGAGGAACTGGATCATGGCACTAGGAAGGTTGAGAAACACTGGCCTAGTATATCAGAGGATACCCCCCCCCCCCAACCCCACCAGTATTCAAATTTGTATGTATTGGGTATTTGTGCCGAATTTGGTCCAGTGAATGAAAATACATCCTGCATATCAGATATTTACATTACGATTCCTAACAGTCAGGCATGTAGCCAGGGGGGGGGCTCGGGGGGCTTCAGCCCCCCCCCGAAATTCTCACGGTGGTTCGCGAAAAGGCCTTACTGGTGCATTATTTAAACTGTTATGTTTATTAATATCATGATTTGATCACCATTCTCAATATATCCCATATGTATGGGGGTATTGGGGTAATGATACAAAAGGTTTGCTAGGCTAGACCATCTTTCACGCAGACTCAGCCCCCCCCGAAACTCAGCCCCCCCCGAAACCCCCCCTGAAAATTTTTTAGCCCCCCCCGAAACGAAATCCTGGCTACGGGCCTGCTAACAGTTATGAAGTAGCAACAAAAATAATGTTATGGTTGGGGGTCACCACAACATGAGGAACTGTATTAAGGGGTCGCGACATCAGGAAGGGTGAGAAGCACTGATCTAGGTGCAAGGCTACATCTCATGTGGACTGCACTCCTCTGGAATCCTTGCCTTATGCTCTCCCTTTCTTCCTATTTAGGGCTGAAATGAACCGTTCTCAAATAGAACTAGCTTTCCCTCGCAGGATGCGTGCTGCCGGTATCATTGCAGAAACCCAAGATGAAGCTGTCCAAGCCTTGACAGAAGAGTCGGAGCGGCTGCTGAGCCGAGTGGAGAATCAGCTGACGGCCAATCTGTTCCTGATGACCGAGACTCCCACACTAGAAGCCCAACGCTTCAGCCGCCCACCCCGTTTCCGGCAAAGAGCCTTGTCTCAAGGAGCGCAGGAAGAGATCGCCAAGCCAGACTCCCACTTGGAGGCCCGGGCCCGATGGCTGGGTCTCTTTGCCAGGACTGATAAGCTGAAGTCTCAAGGTCAGTACACATGTGGAAACATGTGTTGGTGAAACATGTGGAAACATGTCTTCTTTTGGATGGGGTGTAAGGAGCTGTCCTCTAGAGCAGCGGTTCTCAAAGTGTGCTCCATGGAGCTCTTGGGGCTCCGCAAACCATACTGAGGGTCTCTGCGCTCTCCTCCTCCTCCTCCTCCTCCTCCTCCTCCTCCTCCTCCTCCTCCTCGCTCCTTCCCTTGTCCTGTCACCCTTGCTCCCAAAAGCCATTTCCCCTCAAACTCCTTATTTATTTATTTATTTATTTACTTTATTTGTATACCGCAGTTTCTCAGCCCGTAGGCGACTCAACGCAGTTAACAACAAGAGCAAAAATTCAGTGCTAACAACATACACTATTTAAAAACAATTAACACCGTAGTATACTAAGTAATTAACATCAATAAACAACACATTAACATCTCGTAACTAGAATCGTGATCCAACTCGTCATCCGTAATTCCGTTTTCCTATATTCATTATATTCATTGCACTGCTTCTCCGAACGCCTGTTCAAACAGCCAGGTTTTCAGTTTTCTTCGAAACACCATTAACGAGGGGGCTGATCTAATGTCCATGGGAAGGGCGTTCCACAGCCGAGGGGCCACCACTGAGAAGGCCCTGTCCCTCGTCCCTGCCAAACGTGCCTGTGATGCAGGCGGGATCGAGAGCAGGGCCTCCCCAGAGGATCTTAAAGTCCTGGTGGGTTCATAGGCGGAGATACGTTCGGATAGGTAACTTGCCACCAAGAGCCTCCCCCCCGACCTCTCTTGGCACCAACAGACTTTTCTCCTTGCCCTCTTTGCTTCCATGACTCTTATTTCCCTCCCACCGCTTAGAGGTGCTTTGATTGTACTTTTCCTGCATTGCAAAAAGGAGTTGAACTGGATAGCCCCTGGGGTTTCTGCTATTATTATCATTCTTCTTGTTGTTATTACAAAGGCTGGGTGGCCATGTGTTGGGGGTGTTTTAATTGTGCTTGGCCTGCATGCAAAAGGGGGTTGGACTAGATGACCTCTGGGGTTCCTGTTGTTGTTGTTACAAAGGCTGGGTGGCCATGTGTTGGGGGTCCTTTGATTGTGCTTGTCCTGCATGGCAAAACTGGGTTGGACTGGATGAGCTCTGGGGTTCCTGTTATTGTTGTTACAAAGGCTGGGTGGCCATGTGTTGGGGGTGCTTTGATTGTGCTTGTCCTGCATGGCAAAACTGGGTTGGACTGGATGAGCTCTGGGGTTCCTGTTGTTGTTGTTACAAAGGCTGGGTGGCCATGTGTTGGGGGTGCTTTGATTGTGCTTGTCCTGCATGGCAAAACTGGGTTGGACTGGATGAGCTCTGGGGTTCCTGTTGTTGTTGTTGTTGTTGTTTGATACATATCAAGATTAGAAGTAGAAGAAGAAGAAGGACTTTATTTTTCTACCCTGCCTCCATCTCCCTGAAGGGACTCGGGGCGGCTTACATGGCGCCAAGCCCAGGCAGCATACAATTAAAAGCAAAGCAATAACAAAATAGAATTTAAAAAGCATAAAACAACACAACAATAATAGACAAGTATCAAGCAAGAAAAACTAATTTAAAAGGAGGGGGAAAGGCCAAAATATGGGCTGATCAATCAAGATCACTATGCTGGCTTTTGTATTGGATCACATGTCGGACACTTCCCAAGTTTCTAGAACTGTGTGGTGTATCATTAAATAATATGTGCAGATCTGATTAGGGTGGCCTTTTGCAGTTGCCAGATCGTAATTTTGTTGGTGCCAATTGTAGGTCTTTAGGCACTGCACACAGTGTGCCGATCACCACTGGGACCACCTTGACTAGCTTGTGCCAGAGTCTTTGCAGTTCAGTCTTTAAATCCTCATATCGTGTAAGCTTTTCCAGTTGATTCTTGTCAATTCTACTGTCACTATTATTGTTATTGTTGTTGTTGCAAAGGCTGGGTGGACATCTGTTGGGGGTGCTTTGAATGTGCTTCTCCTGCAGGGCAAAAGGGGATTGAACTGGATGGCTCCTGGGGCCTTCCACTGAAATACTGTTAAGTTTATGTTAGTTACAATTGTTTTTCATTTTAAATATTGTATTTCAATGGATTCTCTGTGTAGCCTGACATGGTGGTTGTAACAGTGGTCCAGCATTTCTGTGTTCTCAAATAATATGCCGTGTCCAGGTTGGTTCATAAAATGATCTGCTATGGCTGACTTCTCTGGTTGAAGTAGTCTGCAGTGCCTTTCATGTTCCTTGATTTGTGTTTGGGCAATGCTGCGTTTGGTGGTCCCTAAGTAGACTTGTCCGCAGGTGCATGATATACGGTAGACCCCTCTTGTCCTTTGCCGAATGTAGAATTTTTTGGATTTTTTAAGTGGGTCTCTAGATAGGTTGTAGATTGCGTTTCTTCATGAGCTTCCCTATGCAGTCAGTGGTTCCCTTGAGGTATGGCAAGAACACTTTTTTCCTAGTATATATTCCTTCTAATGTTGTTTGAAAGTCAAGGAATCAAAAGTGTAATAAATGGAAAGCATATGTTCTTAAGCATATGTGTCTGAAGACCTCTCATACCTATCTCACTTGTTGTTTTTCCCCATCAGCTGCTGCAACAAAACAGCTTAAAGGTGAGAAGCTTCGTAAAATCCGGCAAGCACACGGTAAGTACCCTGGCGTGTTTCCTGGGATGGCTGCACCCGACGGCAGTCCCGTGTCCAGCAGCTCCAGCCCCAGCTCCAGCTTGAGTTCTAGTGTCGGCAGTGGCAGCGTCCACAGCAGCGCCGGCAGTGGCGTCAGCAGCGCCAGTGGCAGTATTCGCATCCGTGTCAGCAGCTCCACGTGGCAGGGGCCACAGCGTCCCAAGAAGAAGGTCAAGGTCACGGAGAAAGCAGAAGAGATCAAACTCGCTCCTGCCCTTTCCCAGGTGACCCGAAAGCTACCCAAGGTGCACAAGCGGTTGCAGCCCATCCTCTTGCAGCGGCGTGACACCCGCACACAACTTTACACTGAGATGCTGAAGCACCAGAAAGTCAAGAAAGAGCCAGCGGTTGTCACTGCACCCATGGAATCAAAGCAAGAGATTGCCCCTGTCCCACTGAAACCCAGCCCGTCTGTGGCACCACCACCACCACCACCTCCACCACCGGCACCTGCCAAAGGCACCTTAATTGATCCGAATGAGCAGTACAACACTGACCGCACCAAGTGGCGCAAGGACCTCTATAAGCTGATGACGCTTCGCATTGGCAGCTTTGCTGAGGGCCGCACAGCAGCCGAGGACTTCCTGGCGTCTGCTCGTGCGGCCCTGAGCGGCCGTCCCATGTCCTGGGAGGCCTTCACAAACATCAGCCAGGCATTCCTCTCCTCTCAGGAGAAAATCACATCACAGGCCTCTAGCTGGAAGAAGTACATGAGCGAACTCTTCAGAGCCTCTTCCCAGGAATTCAAACCGTCAACAGAAAGCTTAGAAACGGTCTTGGATGTAAAAAAAGGAAGAGATATATTCAGAGGTTCATTGAGTGACGCGGAGAGCTTGGAGCTCAGTCAGGAGGATTCGGATTTGGAGAGAAGAAAGGAAGAAAGAAGGAGAAGAACGAAGGAGAAGAAGGAGCTTGACACGGCGGCGGCAGTGAAAAAAGAGATGTCCATGGCCTCCAAAATGCAAGCAACGAGGAAGAAGATGGAAAGGGAAGAGAAAATGGCTCGAAGGTTAGCGAAAGAAGGAAAGTTAGCTAAATTGAAAGACCAAGACACGTTGTCCCTAGATAGAGAGCGGGAAGTGTTGGCCAAAGAAAAAGAATATGAGTCAGCTGAAGAAAAAGAATATGTGTTGGTCCGGGGGACGGGGAAGGGTAAAGAACAAGAAGCGGCCAAAAGAAAAGAGCAAGAGGCAGTCAAGGGCAAAAGGCACGAGGCAGCTAAAGGAAAAGAGTATGAAGCAGCCAAGGGAAAAGAGCATGAGGCCACCAAGGGAAAAGAGCATGAGGCAGCCAGGAGGGAAGAGCGTGAGGCAGCCATGGAAGAAGAGCGTGAGGCAGCCAGGGTGAAAGAACGAGAGGCAGCCAAGGCGAAAGAACGAGAGGCAGCAGCACGTAGGAGAAGGGAACGAGTCTCGGTCTCATTTGAAAGGAAAGAAAAAGAGGCGGCCAAGAAGAAGTTGGAGAAGTTAGCGGACGAGAAAAGAGAGGCTTTCCTGGAGGAGAAAGAGAAATTCCTTAAGGAGGTAGATGCAAAGATTGAGTCCATGCTCAAGAGTATCAAGAAAAAGCATGGGGATGAGACCCTGCTTACAGACTCGGAAAGGACCCTGTTCACGGTGACAGAAAGCACCATCGCCGAATTCCGGGCAGAAGCCAAAGAGAGGATGCTAGCAGAACTGAAGGAGCGAGCTCTGGTTGAAGCTCAAAAGATAGCACTGGAAGAAGTGAAAGAGAGAGCGTTGGCGGAAGCACGAGAGTTGGCTTTGGAGGAAGCAAGGAACTGGGCCTTGCTCCAAGCAAGGAAGATGTCCTTGATCGAAGCCTGGGAGAAGGTTCTGACTGAAGCACGAGAGAAAGCCGTAGAAGAAGTGAAGGAACAGGCGTTGGCTGAGGCCCGGGAGAGGGTGCTGGCCGAAGCCCGAGAGAGGGCTCTGGCCGAGGAGGAAGAGGAGGAAATGGAAGCCATCTTGGAAGAAAAGATCCAAGCACTGGCTGAAGTCAGAGCCAAAGAACTGGCCGAAGAAAGAGCCGTGGAAATGGCATTGTTGGTATCGCTAGAGGCGGATGAGGACAGGGTTTTACAATTGCTCGGGGCCTTCCCAGTAGAAGCAGATGAGGCAAGGATCTTTGAGCTAGCAGTGGAAAGAGCCCGGGAGCTGACGGAGGCAAGAGCAATGGAACTGGTGGAGGAAAAAATGACGCAGCTCTCGGATTCAGTCATAATGGAGCTGGTTGAGGAAAAAATACTAGAGCTCATTGAGGCACAAATGAAAGAACTGGAGAAGGAGGAAGAAAAAATGGCTGCTCGACAAAGATTAATTCCTGGCAGCAGGGAGTACCTTTTAGCCAGAAAGAAATTATTTTCTGCAAAAGAAGAAGAAGGAAAAGAAGAAGAAGAAGAAGAAGAGGCAGGGATGTGGGAGGACTTAGAAGAGGGGGAGAGTCCCTGGTCTCTTACTGAGCGTGAAACAGAGGCTTTAATTGCCATGACCCAGAAAGAACCCGTGCCATCACCAAAACTTGAGTTTTCAGAACGTGCTCAGTTGATCCTGGATGTCTTGACCGGACCAGAGAAGTTGGAGCGAACAGATTCTGAAGACTTCCAGCGCCTTTGTCAAGTGGTATCCTTGCTTGACATCACTTCAACAACAGATATTCAAGCACTGACTGCGACTCTGCTCCAGAAAGTTGGAGAAACCATCAAGGAAGGTGAGGAGCAGCAGGCTCTTTTGCCTGAAGAAGACGTCTCTGTTTTGAGGGTGCTCAAAGACACATTCAGAGCACGTCAGTCCTGGATGTTTGACCCGTCACAGTTTTCCAAGAAGCTGACCGGCCTTCTGAAAGCTGCCGAGACTGTCATGCAGGCCAAGAAGTTGAAGGAGAAGCTGGACAGAGAATTTTGGAAAAAGTGCTGGGAGGACAGAGCTATGAAGCCACTGGAGGCTGGTGAAATGAAGATCAGGGGAAAGAAGGCCTGGCTGGGCAAGAAACTGAAAGATGCCCTTAGGAAGTGGAGAGTGGATCAAGAAAGGGCTCACTGGGAAAAGAGAGAGAAGGAGCGCCTGGAGAAGCGCCTCAAGATCAGATCACGACCCATCCTGCTCGATGTGTCTGAGAAGGAGAAAGACGAAGAGAGTGTGTCAGAGGAGGAGAAAGCAGCGGAGGACGAGGAGAAGCAGAAGGAAGAACGGACCACTCGCCGTAAGCACGCCCAACTGACTTGGTCACTGACTGCTCAGCGCGAGAGGGCCTGGAAAGTTATTGTGCAGATGGAGAAGCAGCTGCCTCTTTCAACTGAGGAGAAGCTCCGGCGCCACAGACCCAAAGGTCACCGGCTTCCCAAAGAATCTCTCTACTTGGCCAGCAAGCCAGTACTCACGGTTCATCGGAAAACACTCCGGCGTGGTGCCCAGCAGCACATTTTCCGTCTTGATCACGAGAAAGGTGTGGACTGGGACAGTTTTATGAACATCTACCAGTCATTAATGGCCTTGAAGCAAGAAGAAGGTGGCATGGACACAGCAGCTTGGCATGAGCAGTCTGCCCAGTTGCTGGATCTCTATGGCACAAGCAACCTGCTCGTCCGGAATATGCTGCAGCAGCTCTTGTTGGGAGACCGCCGCGATCGTAAATATGTCATGGGCAGCACCCTTAAGATGAGAAAGGCAGAAGCCGATTTAGGCCAACGGATCCTCTATGAGTTGATCCATCACTCAGCCCGACTTCGTCCCAGGCCTCCCACCATACATGGCATCATTCCACTCAGCTACCAGAACAATGTCCATCCCTTCAAGATGCGGGGGACGACCCGCTATGGCACCTTGGCCTTCAAGTGGAAGACCTACGTGTCCAAGGGGAAGATGCCCAGGCTGCGCTTGTTCGTGCACTCAAATTCTTTTTGAAAGAGCTTTAATTACAAAAATCCTGTATACACTTACATGCAGATTCCACTACACATATATGTATATATTGCTTTATACTGATTTTTTTGTACTACACATCCTGCTTTCAATATACAACACAGACATTTGTGAGACCCTTCCATGGTAGTGAACACTTACTCAAGCTTCCCGTTCAATAAAGGAAAAGTTAATGTGATTTACAACTCTTGTTAAGATTTTATTGGGTTTGGGATTTCATTTATTTCAAGGTTGGTAAAATATCATCCTAATGTTCAGGTGGAATTTCCTTTCTTGTAATTTGAAGCCATCCTAGTCTCCAGAGCAGCAGAAAACAAGCTTGCTCCCTCCTCCCTATGACTTCACCTCACATATTTATACATGGCTATCATGTCTCCTCTCAGCCTTCTCTTCTTCAGGCTAAACATGCCCAGCTCTTTAAGCCACTCCTCATAGGGCATGTTCTCCAGACCCTTGATCATTTTAGTTGCCCTCCTCTGGATACATGCAGCTTGTCAATATCTCTCTTCGTTTGTGGTGCCCAGAATTGGACACAGTGTGATTCCAGGCGTGGTCTAACCAAAGCAGAATACAGGGGTAGCATGACTTCCCTGGATCTAGACACTAGACTCCTATTTACGCAGGCCCAAATCCCATTGGCTTTTTTAGCTGCAACATCACATTGTTGGCTCATGTTTAACTTGCTGTCCACAAGGACTCCAAAATCTTTTTCACATGTACTGCTGTCGAGCATGGAGTCCCCCATTCTGTATTTTTGCATTTCATTTTTTTCTGTCTAAATATCTTCATGGACCTAACTCACCTGTGGCATTGCTTTAAAAACTATACAAGTTGACAAAGATCACAAGATGGAGGTGAAGCTCCACTCATGTTCTACCTTTGGGCGATCTAGTTGGCCATTGCTTGAACAGATCATCGTTCTGAAGAGACCTACTTCAGGATGATCCAGCACAGCTGTTTTTCTCTTCTGAAATATAAACCCTAGAATGATGCTAAACCAGTGTTTCTCAAACTGGAGTTTAGGACCCCTGGAGGGGTCACAAAGGGGTGTCAGGGGGTCACCAAGGACCATCAGAAAGCACAGTATTTTCTGTTAGTCATGGGGGCTCTGTGTGGGAAGTTTGTCCCAATTCTATCATTGGTGGGGTTCAGAATGCTCTTTGATTGTAGGTGAACTATAAATCCCAGCAACTACAACCCCCAAATGTCAAGTTCTATTTTCCCCAAACTCCACCAGTGTTCACATTTGGGCATATTGAGGACTTGTACCAAATTTGGATCGATCATTTGTTGAGTCCACAGTGCTCTCTGGATGAAAGTGAACTACAACTCCCAAACTCAAGGTCAATGCTCACCAAACCCTTCCTGTATTTTCTGTTAGTCATGGGAGTTCTGTGTGCCATATGGGCATATTGAGTATTTATGCCAAGTTTGGATCGATCATTGGGTGAGTCTAGCTCAGGCATGGGCAAACTTTGGCCCTCCGGGTGTTTTGGACTTCAACTCCCATAATTCCTAACAGCCCATAGGCTGTTAGGAATTGTGGGAGTTGAAGTCCAAAACACCCGGAGGGCCAAAGTTTGCCCATGCCTAGTCTAGCTGCATTGATGTTCAGAATGAGGAAGATGGAAAGAAGAAGTACCGCAGACAGGTTCGTAAACAGGTCCAAACGAAATCTGGTCGTGAAGCACAGAAGTGGCAAATGTATCTATGTAACTCGGAAATCTACGTTACGTTACCATGTGGTTCAAGCTGCAACTTTGTCTAGTGTGCATCATTTGCAACCATGCTCATGCACTCATTTATTATGAAGCATTGCCAGCAACTGAAGTAAGGCTGAGGAGGAAAGTGGGAGGAGGAGAGAGACACTGGGACATTTTAAAAGCAGCTGAAAAGTGGGAAAGCAGAGGATTAATAAGAAGTGTCCTTGCCAAATTGGGAAACAGGAGGATATGGGACATTCCTAAAGTGGCAACTCTAGTGGCAACTCTAGTGGTAAACCTCAATCTGTGGTGGTCAAATCGTTCATCTCAAGCTGCTGTATGTTAGCCCTAAACTGTTTGATGCAGGAATGTGCGGTGAAGATGTTTTGAGAGCGAGAATATGGATGATTCTGAGCAGCTTTTAACATTGCTATGGTCCTTCCTGGGAGCATTTTGTTCCAATGACAGATGCTGTAAGATGCAAATGATACAATTTGGAAGAAGGGAAACAGTGCCAACACACCAGGACAGGAAGGAACATCTATCATCCCCCAAAGGCCTCTCTCGACCAGTTCCCTCTGCTCCGATTGCTGCAAAGCCTCCATGCCGCCATCATGTGCCTCCTAATCCCCGCTGCTGCCTATCGAGGGAAGCCTATAATCCAGAGCCATTTCTGTGTCAGGACCTTGCTCAGATCTGTTCTCTTTGCACCTGTCTGGGTTCTGCCGAATAATCCTACTGCAAGCCCCCGGGACCTTGGCTTTCAGTATAGACCCCCCACCATCCAACAGCCATTGTCTGTTGTAAAAAAATCCAATTAATTAAAAACATGCACAACCATACACTGGCGTAGACAGAGGTTGGGGGATACTGCCATTGCCATGGTGAAGTGATGCCTGACAAATCCTATATCAGAAAAACCATGTCTTCCTATCTGCCAGTGCATTGACACTACAGAATTAATGCAGCTTGACACCACTTGAACTTCCATGGATCAATGCTATGGAGTCAAGGGAGTTGCAGTTTGCTGAAGCACTAGCACTCGTTAGCAGAGAAGGCTCAAGACCTTGTAAAGCAATCACATGCTTTCAGACCTTTTTTTGTGTGTGTCATGAGAAAATTCATGTTCAGATGGAATCTCAAACTACAAGAGAGGAGATTCCATCTGAACATGAGGAAGAACTTCCTGACTGTGAGAGCCGTTCAGCAGTGGAACTCTCTGCCCCGGAGTGTGGTGGAGGCTCCTTCTTTGGAAGCTTTTAAACAGAGGCTGGATGGTCATCTGTCAGGGATGATTTGAATGCAATATTCCTGCTTCTTGGCAGGGGGTTGGACTGGATGGCCCATGAGGTCTCTTCCAACTCTTTGATTCTATGATTCTATGAATTGAGAAACTGCAAGTTGCTTCTGGTGTGAGAGAATTGGCTGTCTGTAAGGATGCTGCCCTTACATTTTGATGTTTTACCATCCTTGTGGGAGGCTTCTCTCATGTCCCTGCATGGGGAGCTGAAGCTGACAGAGGGAGCTCACCCACTCTCTCCCTGGATTTACCCCATTGTGCCACCAGGGCCTCCAGACCATTGAGCCATGGCAATTAAAATGGTGTCAAACTGCGTTAATTCTACAGTGTAGGTGCAGATAAGTCAGAGTCAACAATGAGTCCTTTAAATTCTGTTTGTTTTCATTTTATATTTTGCTTTAAGTCCCTATGTTGATGAAAGGACGAATAATAGCAGCACATCCATCTGATGGAGTAGATCTGCAAAATGTTATGCTGCCAACTTTGTTCTTCGGGGCCCTGTTTACACAACCATATAATGCCATTTGAAACGGCATTGCATGGTCGGCGTAGATTTATATAACACAGTTAAACTGAATTATATGAGTCTATCTATATACAAGATGTATATATCTATATAACCTTGTTCCAAGGTGTATCTGTTACATAGGGAGCCCCCAGTGGTGCAGCGGGTTAAACCGCTGAGCTGCTGAACTTGGTGACCAAAAGGTCGGTGGTTTGAATCCATAGAGTGGGGTGAGCACCTGCTGTTAGCCCCAGCTTCTGCCAGCCTAGCAGATCAATAGGTACTACTCCAGTGGGAAGGTAATGGCGCTCCATGCAGTCATGCCGGCAACATGACCTTGGAGGTGTCTATAGACAACGCCGGCTCTTCGGCTTAGAAATGGAGATGATCACCACCTCCCAGAGTCAAACACAACTGGACTTAATGTCAAGGAGAAACCTTTACCTTTACTTATATACTGACCATATATGCATTATATGGCAGTGTAGATGGGGTCTCAGTTAGTCTCTAAGATCCTTTTGCATACTAATATATCAATCCATCTCTGAACTGAATGGAGGAAACATTGCTTGGGAAATAAAAATCCCAATGAAGCAAAATGCTGTAGCAACATGGCACAAAAAGGCTGCAGATCGAAGAGGTACAGGATATGGCACAACTGGGTCCTTTCTTATATGGTCGATATTTCTCACCCATCACTCTTCCCTTTTTCAGCTTCTTCGCCAGTGTATCTTTACTGTGGGAAAAGCATCACCTCTGGTGTATCCTTCTCCCAGAGTATTCAATGAATTGTGCCAAGGTGTATCTATTACACCAGCTGGCATGGCAATCTGGTATGTTGCCAGTGTAGTAGGATTTCTGCGAGTGCATCCGCTGGTGAAATTCGACTACAGGAATGCACTTTACGTGGAAAACACCCATTTGTGTTTGATTTCAGACAATAAACAGAGTCAAGCTGGATTTGCCCTTGGAGGGGTGACCACCAAGGGGACTGTCAGTGATCTTCATGATTAAACCCTTGTGCTGGCAGGACTGAAGACTGACAGGTTGAAGATTTGAATCTGGGGAAAGCAAGGATGAGCTCCCTCTTTCAGCTCCAGCTCCCCATGCGGAGACATGAGAGAAGTTTCCCACAACGATGGTAAAACATCAAAACATCCAGGCATCCCCAGGGCAATGTCTTTGCAGATGGCCAATTCTCTCACACCAGAAGCAACTTGAAGTTTCTCAAGTCGCTTCTGACACGAAAAAAAAAGGTATAGATAGGAAAGAATTATGTTCGAACTCATAGAGAGTCATTGATATTAACCATGGTCGACAATACTCAACTAAAGTAAAGATAAAGGTTTTTCCCTGACATTAAGTCCAGTCGTGTCCGACTCTGGAGGGTGGTGCTCATCTCCATTTCTAAGCCGAAGAACCGGTGTTCTTCTTAGACACCTCCAAGGTCATGTGGCCTGCATGACTGCATGTTGCACCGTTACCTTCCCGCTGGAGTGGTACCTATTGGTCTACTCACATTTACATGTTTTCAAACTGCTAGGTTGGCAGAAGCTGGGGTTAACAGCAGGAGCTCACCCCCGTTAACTTTTGGTCAGCAAGTTCAGCAGCTCAGCAGTTTAACCCACTGCACCACCTGGGGCTCCAATACTCAATCAGATGGACCAATTCATTGTAAGGCAATCTTCTATGCTTCTCATTCATCAAATAGAGATTTTCTGTGTCCTTGGGCTTCTCTGGCAAAGAGGTTGCACCAAGCCAGCTGAGTGTCACCTTCTGTTGCCACTCCCAAATGGCTTCACAAAGGACTGGGGAAACCGGCCTGTCTAGTTTTGTCCCGTTTGTGTACATTGGTGGGGTGTTGTTGTAGCTCTATTATCTTCCTCGCTCTGGACTGGTCCCAGATATTTTACTTCTCTGAAGCAGAGCCCTTCATATGGTTCCATATTTTTCAATATCTATGGCCAAAATCCTAGAAAAGGTTCAGGAGTAGTATTGTCTACAGTGAAAATCAGACATGGGCAAACTTCGGCCTACCGGCTGTTAAGAATTGTGGGAGTTGAAGTCCAAAACACCCGAAGGGCCAAAGTTTGCCCATGCCTGGTGTAGATGCATCCTCGGTGCTAATTTCTTTGGTTCTATGCGCCATCGAAGGAAGAATTTGACGTAAACAAGATTTCTCATGAAGACAAATTTCCCACGGAGATACATAAAAAAATCCAACCCACTTTGGGCAGCAAACCCATGAAAATTCAGAGGAATGCGCTTGTTTTTGACCTATAGGAAAACCAGTCCAGGAGATAAGATAATCCCCAGATTAACAAACCAAAACAAGAGCTGCCTATGAGACTATGAAACCCGATTTTCAGCTTGCTTAAGGAAAATGAAATTCCAGGAAGGGAAGCCGTGGGTCAACTCTCAAGAATCACTAGAAACATATAGATAATTCAGAACATGGAAGAATTGTACATTGAGAGGGACTCCAAAGGTCATCTGATCCTGTTGGAGATGGCATCCTTCTCAAGTTTCCTCTATTTAATGTTTTGTCTGTTTATAATGTGTTGTTTATTTCCTGAAATGCATGTCTTCTTTGGTTTGCAGTTTCCTTAGCTCTATGTACTTGAGGCAGTGGGAGGGGCTGCAGACCATGTGACTGATTCAGGGACTGTTTATAATGCAGTTTAAAAGTATGACAATTGAGACATGAGTCCATTTGAGTACAAGTGCCAATGTAGGAAGTTAGAAAAGTGTTGAGGCTTGAGTCCCTTGGAAGTAGACTTATGAAAGAGAACTGTACAAAGCAATATAGTTTTGAAGAATTGATAAAGACTATAAGTTAAAGATACAAGGTAAAAGTAAAAGTTTTCCCCTGACATTAAGTCTAGTCATGTCCAACTCTGGGGGTTGGTGCTCATCTCCATTTCTAAGCTGAAGAGCCGGCATTGTCCGTAGAAGCCTCCAAGGTCATGTGGCCAGCATGACTGCATGGAGTACCATGACCTTCCTGCCGGAGCAGTACCTATTGATCTCACATTTGCATGTTTTTGAACTGCTAGGTTGGCAGAAGCTAGGGCTAACAGTGGGAGCTCATGCCACTCCCTGGATTCGAACCTGAGACCTTTCGGTCAGCAAGTTCAGCAGCTCAGCGGTTTAACCCACTGCGCCACTGGGGACTCCCTAGGTAACAGATACATCCCAGGCAGAACACAGCCAGCCTTGAAACTGCAGTTCCTTCAATGCTAATCAAGGTGGCCATTCACCTTGCAGACAAGAGTTTTTTCTCCCACCCTGGACATCATTCCACAGATAAATAAACCTCACTTACAACATACTTAAGATATAACACACTAAAATTCATAAAAGAACATCATAAAACAAAGCTAACACCTTCCAACAAAGGATTCTCCCAGACAGCAACCAGCCAGGCTTTGAAGCCGCAAGGCCATTCAATGCTAATCAAGGTGGCTAATTACAACATTCATAATTAACTCTAGCAGACAAGAGTTCTTTCTCCCACCCTGGACATCATTCCACAGATATATAAACCCCATTTACAACATAGTTAAAATATAACACACTAAAATTTATAAAACAACATCATAAAACAAAGCTAACACCTCCCAACAAAGGATTGTCCCAGGCAGCAACCAGCCAGGCTTTGAAGCTACAAGGCCATTCAATGCTAATCAAGGTGGCCAATTGCAACATTCACACTTACCTCCAGCAGCTAAGAGTTCTTTCTCCCACCCTGGACATTGCACAGATATATAAACCTCACTTACTTAGTTTCCAGCAGACCCCTCAATTCTATGAGGATGCCTGCCAGAGATGTGGGCGAAACGTCAGGAGAGAATGCTTCTGGGACATGGCGGTACATCTCGGAAAACTCACAGCAACCCACTTCACATGTTCAGTGGGATGAGTGGGATGGAAAAGTGGGATCCAGGGCTTCATGAGTGCAGCAGCAGACCAGCTTGCTGCTTCTTCAATGAGGCACCCTTTCAGATATTTGGACAGGGCTCTCTAGTGCCCATCTCTCAGCCCTCTTTCCTCCAAGCTGAAGGCACCCACCCCGCTTGGCAAGCCCTGGAACTACGAGTCCCATCATGCCCTTCCTTCCAAGCAGCCAGCCTGCCAGGAGCACCTCCCCTCCTCCTCCTCCTCCTCCTCCTCCTCCTGCCCAGCCGGGCACCAGCTGACAGGTCCTCCCGCGACGGCTGCAAGGGAGGGAATTGCGGGGAAGGAGGGACCCCCGGAGCCTTGCCAGGAGGAAGAGCAACCCCTGGGGTACCCTTGGGTACCATCTCTTCCTTCTCCTTGGCTTCCTTCCCTCTCTCCCATCGGTGGGAACCAAAGCCGCATCTCCGCCGGGAAGAGCATCCAAGGAAGGAGGAGGACCACCAGCCTCGCCTCTTTCCCCTCCTCTCTTTTCCCTCTTGCCAAAGGGGAGGGGGCTGCTCTGAGGGTTGCCCCACAGACTGGCAAGCAGGTGAATGGATGGAGAGAGAGAGGGAGAGAGAAGGAGGCACCTTGCGCCTTGCAAACCGGTGAGGTTCCCTTTATTTTCTCCCCTCCTGGCTAAGAAAGGTAAGCCAATGAAGGTGAAGAGGTTTGTTGTAGGTTTTCTGGGCTGTATGGCTATGTTCCAGAAGCATTCTCTCCTGACGTTTCGCCTGCATCTATGGCAGGCATCCTCAGAGGTTGTGAGGATGGTGAAGAGGTTTGGATCTTTCCATTGCTCACCTAGGCCTCACCCTCTCCATCCTTCGCCCAATGGAACAAGGTGCCCACTCTCCATCCCACCACTATCCCCCACCAACATCTTGCATAAGGTTTTCTATGCCAAGCTGGTGCCCATGCCAGCCCCCACTCTGCCCAGCCTTTGTGTGTGAGAGAGAATACCTATGCCATTGGGAAGGCATCACTGGTTTGCAAGGGTCTCTCCTCTTTATTTATTTTGTTTTGCGGCAATCCAAGCCACCAGGAGCCTGAGCAAAGACATGGCAAAATAAGAGGAGAGAAGGGCTCTTTTCTGTTGTTGATTTAATATGGCTTTGCATTGATATATTTCTTTGCCTGTCCTCAGAGGGTGGTGTTGGTGGGGCACATAATGGCCTCTTTCTTCTCTGCATTCAGCTGGGAAGAGATTGGCAAACCAAGGGAGGTTGCAGGGATTGTTTTCCTTTAAAGGGGCAGATTAGAAAAAGACTAGTTTGGCCCCTTCCACAATCCCACTGGGATATATGGCAGTGTGGACTACAGGCCCTTCCACACAGCCCTATATCCTAGAATATCAAGGCAGGAAATCCCACATTATCTTGAGTGTGTTCTCAGATAACCCAGTTCAAAGCAGATATTGTGGCATTTTCTGCCTTGATATTCTGGGATACTGGGCTGTGAGGAAGGGCCCTATGATAACCCAGTTCAAAGTAACTAGGGTGGATTGTCAAAGGCTTTCATGGCCGGAATCACTGGTTGTTGTAGGTTTTTTCAGGCTGTATGGCCATGGTCTAGAGGCATTCTCTCCTGACGTTTCGCCTGCATCTATGGCAAGCATCCTCAGAGGTCGTGCGGGTGGATTCTCTGCCTTGATATGTTGGGTTATGTGGCTGTTTGGAAGGCCACTCAGGTCCCTTCTACATTGGCCCTATATCCCAGGATCTGGTCCCAGATTAACTGTTTTTCCCAGACTATCTGGCAGTGGAGACGCAGATAATCCAGTTCAAAGAAAATCGCCAGGGATCAAATCTTGGGATATAGGGCCCTTCCACATAGCCCTACATTACAGAATATCAAGGCAGAAAATCTCACATTATCTGAGTGTGGACTCAGATAACCCAGTTCAAAGCAAATATTGTGGGATTTTCTGCCTTGATATTCTGGGTTATATGGCTGTGTGGAAGGCCACTCAGGCCCCTTCTACACTGCTCCTATATTCCAGAATCTGATTCCAGATTATCTTCTTTTCCCAGGCTATCTGGCAGGGGAGACTCATATAATCCAGTTCAAAGCAGATAGATTGGAATCAGATCCTAGGATATAGGGTAGTGTAAAAAGGGCTTCAGGCCCCTTCTACACGATAATAATAATAATAACAACAATAATAATAACAATAATAATAATCTGAATAAAATCCCACATTTTCTGTTTTGAACTGGATTATACAGCAGTGTGGACTCAGACAACCCAGTTAAAAGCAGATATTGTGGGATTTTCTGTCTTGATATCCTGGGTTATATGGTTGTGTGGAAGGGCCCTTTGTTGCCTCAAATGTTATCTCTATTTTGGGGTCTGTTGTGACCCAGTGACTCCAAAAATGGCACCAATTTTCTCCTATCAACACTATCTTTTGAGATACAGAACATATGCCATATACTAGTCTTCATATGCTCAACCATGAAAAATCACAATAACCATATCTGAGGGTCCTTCCACACAGCCCTATATCTCACAATATCCAGGCAGAAAATCCTGCAATATCCGCTTTGAACTGTGTTATCTGAGTCCACATTCAGATAATGTGGGTTCTGCCTTGATATTCTGGGATATAAGGCCATGTGGAAGGACCCTTCCACACAGCCATATAACCCAGAATATCAGTAATAATAATAGTAATAGTAGTAGTAGTAATAATAATAATAATAATAATAATGGAGTCCCCAGTGGTGCAGTGGGCTAAACCGTTGAGCTGCCAAACTTTCTGACCGAAAGATCACAGGTTCAAATTTGGGGAGCAGCGTGAGCTCCCACTGTCAGCCCCAACTTCTGCCAACCTAGCAGTTCAAAAACATGCAAATGTGAGTAGATCAATAGGTACTGCTTCGACGGGAAGGTAACGGTGCCCCATGCAGTCATGCCAGCAACATGACCTTGGAGGTGTCTACGGACAACTCCGGCTTTTCGGCTTAGAAATGTAGATGAGCACCAACCCCCAGAGTTGGACACAACTGGACTTAATGTCAGGGAAAAACCTTTACCTTTCTCTAAAAGTAATAATGATAATAATAATAATAATAATAATAATAATACTTTATTTATATACTTCTCTATCTCCCCTAGAGGACTCAGGGTGGTTTCCAACATAGGGCAAAATATTCAAATGCTGTACGACACGAAAACTATACAAAAATGACCATTATGAAACATAAACATAATCCTATTACAACAATCACAAACATTTAAAAGCCAGTTTACTCCATCAGATGGGATTCAAAATATCAATGGCCAGAATTACAAAGTGGACCTAGTCAGCTATGAAAGGGCTGGACAAGGGCTAATGTGAACTCAGATAACCCAGTTCAAAGCAGATACAGGGGATTCTCTGCCTTGATAGTCTGGGTTATATAGCTGTGTGGAAGACCACTCAGGCCCCAGTACCATAGGGCTGGGGAAGTGGAGAAAGGGCAGAACAGGGTCCTAGATGATGGCTAGGGTAGGGCTAAACATTTTCAAAGGCTTTTAGAACCACCAGGTGTTCAGGTACCCGTGGAAGGAGGATAGTGATGGGGCTTATCTTATCTCTCTGGGGAGGGTGTTCCAAAGTCACGGGGCCACCACCGAGAAGGTCCTCTCTCTCGTCCCCACCAACCATGCTGATGATGGTGGTAGGAGTGAGAGGAGGGCCTCCCTGGCAGATCTAAGAGTCCACGCCGGTTCATAGCGGGAGATGCGATTGCAGAGATAGGCAGGGCCAAACAGTTTAGGGCATAAACTGCACCTTGAATTGGGTTCGGCAACTTATCGTTAGCCAGTGGAGCTGCTTTAGCAGGCAGAAAATCTCACAATATCTGCTTTGAGTTGAGTTATCTGAGTCCACATTGCTATCTATTCCAGTTCAAAGCAGATAATGTGGGATTTTATTCAGCTGTGTGGAAGGGGCCTCACAAACTAGAGCTGATGTGGTTCATGCCAAGTTCTGAGTGAGTTCTCTAAATAAGCTCGGGAAGAGTCCTAAAAACTAAGATGTCACATGTTGTTGTTTTTTGTTTGTGTAATAATAATTCTGGTAATGTCCACCTTTTCTTTGCAGGTTTTCCTCCTCTGTTCAAACATCTTCGGAGCCTAATATGCTTTTTGACTCTTCAGAACCTTTCCAGGAAAATTGTTGCTGGGAAAAAAATGGAAATAAAAAGGGAAGTTAAAGGGGGTTTCTTAGAAGAAGAAGGATGGCTAGCCCCAAAGGAAGAAAATTGCAGAGAATTGAGAAAATTGGAATCCAAAGGAGATGCGGTTGTCCTTTTGACCCCATTGGACCCATGGGCCATTTAAGGCTGTGACCCACCAGCAAACAGGGCCTGTGTTGGTCACCATCTCCATGGAGCCAGCATGCAAGGAGGCGCAGGACACTTTTGGGGCTTGGAATACTGGCCCAATGACCCCCAACCCGGTCTGGACGGCTGTCTTTGACTATGAGGCCGCGGCGGAAGAGGAGCTGACTTTGCGGAGGGGAGACCTGGTAGAAGTCCTGTCAAAGGATTCCACCATCTCTGGGGACGAGGGCTGGTGGACGGGCAAACTCCAGGACAAAGTGGGCATCTTCCCAAGCAACTATGTCACCAGCAACCACAAGTACACCCAGATCCAGGGCTCTCTCACCTTCCCACCTCCACTAGAAATCTCCTTCCAGGAGCTGGAACTGGATGAGATCATTGGAGTGGGGGGCTTTGGGAAGGTCTACAAGGGGCTGTGGCGCGGGGAAGAGGTCGCCGTGAAGGCCACCCGCCAAGATCCCGAGGAGGACATTGCTGTGACGGCGGAGAATGTGCGGCAGGAGGCCCGGCTCTTCGCCATGCTGCGCCACCCCAACATCATCGCACTCAAAGCCGTCTGCCTCAACCCGCCCAACTTGTGTCTGGTGATGGAGTATGCCCGTGGAGGGGCGCTCAACCGGGCACTTGCCGGCAAGAAGGTGCCTCCCCATGTGCTGGTCAACTGGGCTGTCCAGATTGCCCGGGGCATGAACTACCTCCATAATGAAGCCATCGTTCCCATCATCCACCGAGACCTCAAGTCCATCAACAGTAAGTCCCATGAGGTGGGAGATCAGGCTCTGGAAGGGGGGAAATGGTTGCAGTGTTGCCATCCCACTCCACATACCATGGTGAAACTGTGGCCCATGAGCCACATTTGGCCTTACTCTGAAGCTCTTCCAAGTCCCTACATTGGCCCAAAAAATTCTGGTGAAGGTGGAAAATTGCTCAAAATAAGCACTTGCTACTCTGGGGAGCAATGCTAAATCTGAGGTTCAACCTTTCTCAACCAGGGGGTCAGGACCCCTGGGGAGGTCACAAGGGGGTTTCAGAGGGGTTGCCAAAGACCACCAGAAAACACATATTTCTGATGGTCTTAGGAACACTCTTTGATAGCAACAATAACTCTCAAATGACAAAATCAATCCTCCCAACTCCACCAGTTTTCACATTTGGATAATAATAATAATAATAATAATAATAATAATAATAATAATAATAATACTCTTTATTTATACCCCGCCACCATCTCCCCAATGGGGACTCGGGGCGGCTTACATGAGGTCAAGCCCAATAGCACAATACAATAATCAAAACATAAACAACAACTCAATAAAATCAAAACATAAGCAACAACACAATGAATTACATAAAGCATAAACCATATAAAATTACAATAAAATCATTCATAAAACAAAGCAATGAGCAGGCCGCATATCCAGAATAAAATACTAAGGATAAAAACAGGGGGTGAGACAGCAGTGGGGTGAGCTATTTATGAGGGCAGAACACTTCCAAGATAGGGTCGACAAGGATCTTCGTACAGAGGGGGAAGAGGAGTGCACTAGAAACAGATGTTGAGGGTTAATATCAGGTATTTGTGCCAAATTTGGCCCAGACCCATAGTTGTTTGGGTGCACAGTGCTCTCCAGAAGTAGGTGAACTACGTCATTATCAATTCCTCCCAAATTCCTCCAGTATTTTCTGTTGGTCATGGGGGTTCTCTGTTGAAAGCGTGGCCCAATTCTATCATTGGTGGGTTCAAGGATTGTAGGTGAACTATAAATCCTTGGGACTACAACTCCCAAAGATCAAGGTCTATTTTCCTCCAAATCCACCAGTGTTCATATTTGGGCATATTGAGTATTCGTGCCAAGTTTAGTCCAGATCTATCATTGTTTGAGTCCAGAGTGCTCTCTGGATATAGGTGAACTACTACTCCAAAACTCAATATCAATGCCCACCAAAACCTTCCAGTATTTTCTCTTGGTCATGGGAGTTCTGGTACCAAGTTTGGTTCAATTTCATTGCTGGTGAAGTTCATAATGCTCTTTGATTGTAGGTGAACTATAAATCCCAGCAACAACCACTCCCAAATGACAAAATCAAGTTTGGTCCAGATCCATCACAGTGCTCTCTAGGTGTAGGTGAACTGCAACTCCCCCAAATCAAGGTGAATTTCCCTCAAAGACCTCCAGTATTTTTTTGCTGGTTGTGGGGGCTCTGTGTGCCAAGTTTCAACCAATTCCCTCTACAGTGAAGTTCAGAGTACTCATTGATTGCAGGTGAACTATAAATCCCAATACCTACAACTCTAAAAGGTCCAGGCCAATTCCCCTCAAAACCCACCAGTTTTCAAATTTGGGTATGCATGCCAAGTTAGATCCAGATCCATCATTCTTTGGCTTCATAGTGCAATCTGGATGTAGGTGAACTACAACTCCTATAAATCCATTCAAAGACCTCCAATATTTTTTGGTTGGACTTGGGAGTCCTGTGTGTCAAGTTAGTTCCAGGTCCATCGTTGTTGACGTTCAGAGTGCTCTTAGATTGCAGGTGAACTATACATCCCAGGACTTACAACTCCTACATATCATGGTGAATTCTCCCCAAACCTTTCTAGTATGTTCAGTTGCTGATCAAGTCCTTTGTTTGCTGTGCGCCATAGAAAAGAATAGGAAAAGGTTAAGGGAGAGGCAGTGGGTGGGATCATGCAAATTCCACACCAATAGAGAGAGTAAGAAACACTGGGATGTCTTTGGTGGAGGAAACACAGAAAATCTAGGATGGAATTGTCCCTGTATGAAAGCCTTCACTTGGGAGGTGGGCAGTATTGTGTTTGTGGAGGACACTGGTTCTAACTGTAGATCTCCATGTGGTTTAAACGAACAACATCTGAAACTGTAGTAAGAAATTAGACTCCTGCTTGTGGGATGAAGTTTCCAAATGTGATCCTTCAGTCAGGAGTGTAGCTCATGCATCCCTTTCGATGCCATGCCTGGGCCGAAACTCCCAGCACTCTTTTCCATTGACCATGCTGGAAAGGATGCTTTGTCTTGCAACCCAACCACATCTGGAACGGAGCATCTGAAGCCATGTCCTTTGGCGAGCGGTTTAGAGAGGTTAATATGTTTACCTGGAGAAGAGAAGGTGATGTGATAGCATGTTTAAATATTTGAAAGGGTGTCGTATTGAAGATACGACACCCTCTTTCCTCCCTCCTTCCCTCTTTCTCCTTCCTTCGTCCCTGTTTCTCCACCCCTCCATTCCCTTCCATCCTTTCGTCATTCCTTCCTTCTCTCTTTCCTTCCTTCTTTCTCTTTTTCCTTCCTCCCTCCCTTCTTTCCATCCTTCTCTTTCACCCTTCCTTCCTTTCTCTTTTGTCTTTCCTTCCTTCTCTCTTTCCTTCCTCTGTACCTCCCTCACTCCCTTCCTTATCTCCCTCTTTCTCTTTCCATCCTTCCTCCCTTTCGTCCTTCCTTCCCTCTTTCCTCTCTCCTTCCCTCTCTTCCTCTTTCTCCTTCCCTACCTCCCTCTTTCTCCTTCCACCCTTCCTCCCTTTCGTCCTTCCTCCCTTTCTTCTTTCCTCTCTCCTTCCCTCTCTCCCTCTTTCTCCTTCCTTCCTCCCTCTTTCTCCACCCATCCATTCCCTTCCACCCTTTCATCATTCTTTCCTTCTCTCCTTCCTCCTTCCTCCTTTCCTTCCTTCTTTTTTTCCTTTCTTTTTCCCTTCCTTCCATCTTTCTTTCACTCTTCCTTCCTTCCCTTTTGTCTTTCCTTCCTACTCTCTTTCCTTCCTCCTTACCTCCCTCCCTCCCTTACCTCCCTCTTTCTCCTTCTATCCTTCCTCCCTTTTGTCCTTACTTCCCTCCCTCTTTCCTCTCTCCTTCCCTCTCTCCCTCTTTCTCCACCCCTCCATTCCACCCTTTCATCATTCCTTCTTTCTCTCCTTCCTTCCTTCTATCTTTCCCTTTCACCCTTCCCTTTCACCATCCCTCCCATCCTTCCTTCCTTCTTTCCCTTTTGTTTTTCCTTCCTTCTCTCTTTCTTTCCTCCTTACCTCTCTCCCTCCCTCCCTTCCTTTCCTGCCTATTTCTCCTTCCATACTTCCTCCCTTTCGTCCTTCCTTCCTTCCCTCTTTTCTCTCCTTCCCTCTCTCCCTCTTTCTCCTTCTTTCCATCATCTGTCTCCACCCCTCCATTCCCTTCCAACCTTTCGTCATTTCTTTCTTCTCCCTTCCTTCCTTCCTTCCTTCCTTCCTCCCTCCCTCCCTCCCTCCCTCCCTCCCTCCCTCCCTCCTTCTCTTTTCCCTTTCTTCTTCCCTTTCTTACATCTTTCCCTTTCACCTTTCCCTTTCATCCTCCCTCCCATCCTTTCTTCCTTTCATCCCTTTTATCTTTCCTTCCTTCTCTCTTTCTTTCCTCCTTACCTCCCTCCCTCTTCTTTACCTCCCTCTACCTCCTTCCATCCTTCTTCCCGTCCTTTCCTCCCTCCCTCTTGCTCCACCCCTCCATTCCCTTCTCCCCTTTCATCGTTCCTTCCTTCTCTCTTTCCTTCCTCCTTCCTTCCTTCCTTCCATCCATCCATCCATTTATCCATCTTTCCCTTTCACCCTCCCTCCCTCACTCCCTTACCTTCCTCTTTCTCCTTTCATCCTTCCCTTCTCCCCTTTCGTCCTTCCTTCCTTCTCTCTTTCCTTCCTCCTTCCCTTCCTTCCTTCCATCACCGGACAGCCATTCCTCTTAGCATGAAGTGCTAGCTAGTGGCCCCCAAGTTCGAAAGTTTGCCTATGCCTGCTTTACAAGGTTTCAGAGTTGATAAATGTGATATGTGTGGCCAAGCAACATCAGAGTGTGGTCCGGGTGAAAAAGATGATATATGAAGAAAAACACACAATTTAGGAGAGCTACTGGGAAGGCTCACTCCCAGTTCTGTGTTTCATGAAATATCAATGACGTTTGCATCTTGATCTTAGTTTGCATCTTTTACAGTAAGCTAGGGACAAAGGGAGAAGGTGGCAGGAGGAAAGAGAGGATGGGCCATTTTGGAAAGTGGAAATGTTGAGGAGGCAGAATAGTAACACATGGGTTATGTTGGGCACTGGATGGCACCTGAGGTCATCAGGCACTCTCTCTTCTCCAGGAGCAGTGACGTTTGGAGGTAAGGCAAGGAGAGGGGGAAAAAGACCTCTGCCAGGGCATGAATTTTTGCAAATTCTTAAAATTCTTTGGCAAAAAGCACTAGAACTTGATCAATTCCCAGGATTCCACAGGGTGGCACCATGGGAATTCAAATGGTATCAAAATGTGCAAGAAACTCTATCTTCTGATGTGTGTTCAGGAATGGCAATATGGCAGAGAGGGTGAGGCTTGCTCAATATACAATCGTTCCAAAAATGCAATGGGTGGCTATGATCAAACAGATCAAATCCTGAAATCCATCCCATTAGGAAAACAAATGGGCTAAATGCTATCAAGCCATCAAGTATTAAAGCAGCTGGAAACGGTGCCCATGCCTCCTCTTTTTTGTGACATCTGTCCCTTCCTCTCTCCTTCCTTCCTTCCCTCCTTCCCTCCCTCCTTCCTTTCCACCATCTGCCATTTCTCCTGCCTCTTTCCAGTTTTAATCCTGGAGCGCATTGAGAATGAGGACTTGAGCGACTGCACCCTCAAGATCACCGATTTCGGCCTGGCCCGCGAATGGCACAAAACCACCAAGATGAGCGCAGCGGGCACCTACGCCTGGATGGCACCCGAGGTCATCAGGCACTCCCTCTTCTCCAAGAGCAGTGACGTTTGGAGGTAAGGCAAGGAGAGGGGAAAAGCAAGGGTCACTTTCCTTTGTAGAAAATGGGCATTTTTTTTCCAACAATGCTCTTGTATAGGACTGGCAGAAACTTCTCTTGGAGTTTCGGAAAGCTCTATCGGCTGAATTTCAGTCTATTGGGCAACATATCACACCAATTGAAAGGTTGGCAATTCGAAGCCCGTGTCAGGGTGAGCACCTGACCAGTCCAGCTCACTGTCCACTTAAGCCAGTAATTCTCAGCCTGGGGTCGGGACTCTGGGGGGGGGGGGAGTCGCAAGGGGGTGTCAGAGGAGTTGCCAAAAACTATCAGATAACACACTGTTTTTTGTCGGTCATGGGGGTTCTGCATGGGAAGTTCAGCACAATTGTTTTATTGGTGGGGCTCAGAATGCCTTTTGATTGTAGGAGAACTATAAATCCCAACAATTACAACTCCCAAATGTCAAAGTCTATTCCCCCCAAACTCCATGAGTGTTCACATTTGGGCATATTGAGGATTCATGCCAAGTTTGGTTCAGATGC